>NC_083870.1:8957833-9277666 GCF_032452875.1 Bos javanicus
CCATAGCCTTCACTAGATGGACCTTTGTTGGCAAAGTAATGTCTTTCCTTTTTAATATACTGTTTAGGTT
This sequence comes from Bos javanicus, assembly GCF_032452875.1. NCBI lineage: Eukaryota > Metazoa > Chordata > Mammalia > Artiodactyla > Bovidae > Bos > Bos javanicus. The sequence continues at coordinate 8,957,904 of NC_083870.1, forward strand.
GGTCATAACTTTCCTTCTAAGGAGTAACCTTCTTTTAATTTCATGGCTGCAATCACCATCTGCAGTGATTTTGGACCCCCAAAAGTAAAGTCAGCCACTGTTTCCACTGTTTCTCCATCTATTTCCCATGAAGTGATGGGACTGGATGCCATGATCTTAGTTTTCTGAATGTTGAGCTTATAATCCTAGTATCTAAATATTTCAATTTCTTTTTATTGTGTTTTTAAATAAGAGATGGGGCTTTCCATGTGGTGCAATGGTAAAGAATTCGCCTGCTAGTATAGGAGACACAAGAGAGCTGGGATTGATCCCTGGGTGAGGAAGATTCTCTGGAGCAGGAACTGGCAACCCACTCCAGTATTCTTGCCTGGGAAATTCCATAGACAGATGAGCCTGGTGGGATAGAGTCTATGGGGTTGCCAAGAGTCCAACATGTCTGAGAGACTGAGCACTCAGTAGGAGACTTTTCCTAAATAGAATTTTTATTTTTTTAAATTTAATTTAATTTTTTAACTTTACAATATTGTATTGGTTTCGCCATATATCAAAATGAATCCACCACAGGTATACATGTGTTCCCCATCCTGAACCCTCCTCCCTCCCCATACCACCCCTCTGGGTCGTCCCAGTGCACTAGCCCCAAGCATCCAGTATCGTGCATCAAACCTGGACTGGCGACTCATTTCATATATGATATTATACATGTTTCACATACACATGAGAAGATGCTCAACATTGCTCACTATTAGAGAAACACAAATCAAAACCACAGTGAGGTATCATCTCACACCAGTCAGATTGGTCATCATCAAAAAATCTACAAACAATAAATGCTGGAGAGAGTGTGGAGAAAAGGGAAACTTCTTACACTGTTGGTGGGAATGCAAATTGATACAACCACTATGGAAAACAGTATGGATATTAAAAAACTGGAATAAAACTACCATATGACCCAGCAATTCCACAACTGGGGATATACCCTGAGGAAATCAGAACTGAAAAAGACACATGTACCCCAATATTCATTGAAGCACTATTTACAATAGCTCAGACATGGAAGCAACCTAGATGTCCATCAGCAGATGAATGGATAAGGAAATTGTGGTACATATACACAGTGGAATATTGCTCACTGTAAAAAGGAATGCATTTGAATCAGTTCTAATGAGATGGATGAACGTAAAGCCTATTATACAGAGTGAAGTAAGTCAAAAAGAGAAAGACAAATACCATACTTCAACGCATGTATATGGAATCTAGAAAGATGGTACCAACAATGCTACGTGCAGGGCAGCAAAAGAGACACAGATGTAAAGAATAGACTTTTGGACTCAGGAGAAGGAGAGGGTGGGATGATTTGAGAGAATAGCATTGAAGCATAATACATTACCATATGTAAAATAGGTAACCAGTGAGTGAGTGATGAATGATGCAGGGCACCCAAAGCCGGTGCTCTGTGATGACCTGGAGGGATAGGGTGAGGAAGGAGGTGGGAGGGGTGTTCAGGATGGAGGGGACCCATGCATACCTATTGCCGATTGATATTGATGTATGGCAAAATCATCACAATATTGTAAAGTAATTATCCTACAATTAAAATAAATAAATAAAAAATTTTAAGAAAAGAATCATATACCATGATCAAGTGGGATTTATCCCAGGGATGCAATGATTTTTCAGTATTTGCCAATCAATCAGTGTAATACACCACATCTACAAATTGAAGCATGAAAACCGTATGATCATCTCAATAGATTCAGGAAAAGCTTTCAACAAAATTCAGCACCCAGTTATAAAAAAAACTCTCCAGAAAGCAGGCATAGGGGAAACACTGTTGTTGTTAGTTGCTAAGTCATGTCCTACTCTTCGATGACCCTATGGACCCTGGCCCACCAGGCTCCTCTGTCCATGGGATTTCCTAGACAATATTACTAGAGTGGGTTGCAATTTCCTTCCCCAAGGAATCTTCCTGACTCAGGGATTGAAACCATGGCTCCTACATTGCAAGCAGATTCTTTATTACTGAGCCACCAGGGAAGCCCCAGGTTTGTCATATATGGTCTTTATTACATTGAGGTATGTGTCCTCTGGCTTTCCTGGTGGCTCAGCAGTGATGAATCTGCCTGCAATGCAGGTGATGCGGGTTTAATCTCTAGGTCAGGAAGATCCCCGGGAGAAGAGATTGGCAACTCACTCTGATATTCTTGTCCATGGAGAATCCCATGGACAGAGGAACCTGGGGGGCTACAGTCTTTGGGGTCACAGAGAGTCAGACAGGACTGAAGTGACTGAACACACACACACACTGGGACCCATGACCTGGAGCCAGTTCCTCTGGGAGAGCATACAACTGGCTTTAGGCTGTAACATCTGGCATGTCTTTGCCACCCCAGGCACTCCCTGGTACATCCCGATTGTGGCTGCCATACCCACCCCTCTCCCCAGCCTGGAGGAACAAATTCTTAAAAATTTGCCAAGCTTGATTTAGTATCCAAGATGTGATTTCCCCTGAAGAACGAAAGTTCCACGTGCACTTGAGAAAATGTGAAATCTGCTGTTTTTGGATGAAATGCCCTATAGATAAAAATTTGGACCAACTGGTCAAGTGTATATTATTTAAAGCTTGTGTTTCCTTATTAATTTCTCTGTGGATGATCTGTCCATTGGTATTAATGGGGTATTAAAATCTCCCACTGAGGAGGAGCTAAGATGGCGGCGGAATAGGATGGGGAGAACACTTTCTCCCCCCACAAATTCATCAAAAGAACATTTAAACGCTGAGTAAATTCCACAAAACAACTTCTGAATGCTGGCAGAGGACAACAGGCACCCAGAAAAGCAACCCATTGTCTTCAAAAGGAGGTAGGAAAAAATATAAAAGACAAAAAAAGAGACAAAAGAGGGAGGGACAGAGCTCCGTCCAGGGAAGGGAGTCTTAAAAAGGGAGAAGTTTCCAAACACCAGGAAACATTCTCACTGCCGAGTCTGTGCCGAGCCTTGGAAGCATAGAGGGCAACATAACAGGGAGGAAAAATAAATAAACAATTAAAACCCATAGATTACGAGCCCTACGGTAACTCCCCCAGTGGAGAAGCAGCGCAGACGCCTGCATCCGCTATTAGCAAGCGGGGGCTGGGCAGGGAGGCGTGGCGCAGGCTGAATCGCTTAGAGTAAGGATCTGGCCTGAATACCCCGAGCGCTATCTGAGCGAAATAATTTGGGCTAGCAAACCAGACTGTGGGATATCTACCACGCGAAAAGCCAGCCCTAACCTAAGACACCACCAGGCCCGCGCACAGAACAAAGGACTGTACAGAGATAGCTGGCTGCAGACTGTCCCCCTCTGGTGACAGGCAGCCAGAGCTGGAAGGGGGCAATCTCAGCCCCAGAGAGACAATATCTACAAAACTGTAAGCAGGCTTCTTTGCTAACTAAAACTTCTTGGGGTTCTGGACAGTCAACATCCGCCTGAGAAGGTGCACCGGTTGTACACCCAGATAACCGAGCAGCGGGGAGGTGATAAGTCGCAGCAACTGTGCTCGCTAAACACCTCATCACCTGAGCTGCTCGGACCTGGGAAGGGCACAGAACGCAGGCCCAATTGAGTCTGTGCCTCTGAGGACTACCCGAGTGCCTGAACCTGAGTGGCTTAGACCTGGGAGGTGCAAGCAGCCCAGGGCTGGCCGAGGATGGTTTCTGGCAGAGCAACCTAGAGCCTGAGCAGTGTGGGCAGGGAGGCTACATGAGCCCTGAGCAGGGGCAGACCCAGTGTGGCTGAGGCACTGCGAGCACACGCCAGTCTTATTTATTTGCAGCGTCCCTCCCTCCCCACAGCACAACTGAACAAATGAGCCTTAAAAAAAAAAAAAAAAGGTGTCCACCACCACCCGCTTTGTATCAGGGCGGAAACCAGACACTGAAAAGACCAGCAAACAGAAGAAGCTATAACAGAGGGAACCACCTTGGAAGCGACAGGCAATAGATTAAAACCCCGTGGTTAGTACCGACTGTATAGGAAGGGGCCTATAGATCTTGAGAAATATAAACCAGAACAAGAAACTAGCCAAAAATGAACTGAACCCACAATACCCACAACAACATCAGAGAAAGTCCTATATATATTTTTACTATTTTTACGATCATTCTTTTTTTTTAATTAAAAAAATTTTTTTAAGTCCTCTATTACTCCTTTAATTTTCACTTTTGTAACCTACTATTACTTTGCAAAAAAAAAAAAGACCCCCCCCTTTTTTTTTTAAAAAGCAAACTTCATATATATATTTTTTATAACTTTTGTGACCTTGTTTTTTTTCTTTTTCTCTTTCTTTTTTTTCCCCCTTTCTTTTCTTCTTTTCTTTAACATTGTATTTTTGAAATTCCAAACTCTGCTCTAGATTTTTAATTTTAGCTTTTTGGTATTTGTTATCAATTTTGTACCTTTATTATTTTTTTTAATAACTTTTGTGACTTTTTTTTTTCTCTCTTTCTTTCTCTTCATCTTTTCTTTAACATTGTATTCCTGAAATTCCAAACTCTACTCTAGATTTTTAATTTATGATTTTTGGTATTTGTTATCAATTTTGTACCTATATCTTCTTTATAATTTTTGTGACTTTGTTTTTGTTTTTTTGTTTTTTTTCTCTTTCTTTTTCTTCTTCTTTTCTTTAACATTGTATTTTTGAAATTCGAAACTCTACTCTAGATTTTTAACTTTTGCTTTTTGGTATTTGTTATCAATTTTGTACCTATATTTTCTTTATAATTTTTGTGACTTTGTTTTTTTTTTCTTTCTTTCTTTTTCTTTTTGTCTCTTTCTTTTCCTTCTTCTTTTCTTTAACATTGTATTTTTGAAATTCCAAACTCTACTCTAGATTTTTAATTTTTGCTTTTAGGTATTTGTTACCAATTTTGTACCTTTAAGAACCCAATCTTCAGTACCCACTTTTTACTAGGGAGCGAGATTACTGGCTTGACTGCTCTCTCCCCCTTTGGACTCTCCTTTTTTTCCCACCAGGTCGCCTGTGTCTCCTCCCTAACCCCTCTCTACTCTACCCAACTCTGTAAATTTCTGTGTGTTCCAGACGGTGGAGAACACTTAGGGAACTGATTACTGGCTGGATCTGTCTCTCTCCTTTTCATTTTCTCCTTTTATCCTCCTGGCCACCTCTGTCTCCTTCCTCCCTCTTCTCTGTATAACTTTGTGAACATTTCTGAGCGGTCCAGTTGTGGAGTGCACATAAGGAAGTGATTACGGGTTAGCCTGCTCTCTCTCTATTGATTCCATCTCATCGCATTCGGGTCACCTCTAACTCCCTCCTCCCTCTTCTCTTCTCCATGTAACACTGTGAACCTCTCTGGGTGACACTCATGCTGAAGAAACTTTTCATCTTTAACCTAGATGTTTTATCAATGGTGCTGTATAGAAGGAGAAGTTTTGAGACTACTGTAAAAATAAGACTGATAACTGGAAGCAGGAGGCTTAAGTCCAAACTTGACTCCAGGGAACATTAATTGACAGGAGCTCATCAAATGCCTCCATACCTACACTGAAACCAAGCACCACACAAGGGCCAACAAGTTCCAGGGCAAGACATACCAAGCAAATTCTCCAACAACACAGGAACACAGCCCTGAGCTCCAATATACAGGCTGCCCAAAGTCACCCCAAAACGATAGACATCTCATAACTCATTACTGGACACTTCATTGCACTCCAGAGAGAAGAAATACAGCTCCACCCACCAGAACACCGACACAAACTTCCCTAACCAAGAAACCTTGACAAGCCACCTGTACAAACCCACACACAGTGAGGAAACGCCACAATAAAGAGAACTCCGCGACTGCCAGAATACAGAAAGGACACCTCAAACTCAGCAATTTAAACAAGATGAAGAAACAGAGGAATACTCAGCAGGTAAAGGAACAGGATAAATGCCCACCAAACCAAACAAAAGAGGAAGAGATAGGGAATCTACCTGATAAAGAATTCCAAATACTGATAGTGAAATTGATCCAAAATCTTGAAATCAAAATGGAATCACAGATAAATAGCCTGGAGACAAGGATTGAGAAGATGCAAGAAAGGTTTAACAAGGACCTAGAAGAAATAAAAAAGAGTCAATATATGATGAATAATGCAATAAATGAGATCAAAAGCACTCTGGAGGCAACAAATAGTGGAATAACAGAGGCAGAAGATAGGATTAGTGAATTAGAAGATAGAATGGTAGAAATAAATGAATCAGAGAGGAAAAAAGAAAAACGAATTAAAAGAAAAGAGGACAATCTCAGAGACCTCCAGGACAATATTAAACGCTACAACATTCGAATCATAGGGGTCCCAGAAGAAGAAGACAAAAAGAAAGACCATGAGAAAATACTTGAGGAGATAATAGTTGAAAACTTCCCTAAAATGGGGAAGGAAATAATCACTCAAGTCCAAGAAACCCAGAGAGTGCCAAACAGGATAAACCCAAGGCGAAACACCCCAAGACACATATTAATCAAATTAACAAAGATCAAACACAAAGAACAAATATTAAAAGCAGCAAGGGAAAAACAACAAATAACACACAAGGGAATTCCCATAAGGATAACAGCTGATCTTTCAATAGAAACTCTCCGAACAAGGAGGGAATGGCAAGACATACTTAAAGTGATGAAAGAAAATAATCTACAGCCCAGATTACCATACCCAGCAAGGATCTCATTCAAATATGAAGGAGAAATCAAAAGCTTTACAGACAAGCAAAAGCTGAGAAAATTCAGCACCACCAAACCAGCTCTCCAACAAATACTAAAGGATATTCTTTAGACAGGAAACACAAAAAGGGTGTATAAATTCGAACCCAAAACAATAAAGTAAATGGCAATGGGATCATACTTATCAATAATTACCTTAAACGTAAATGGGTTGAATGCCCCAACCAAAAGACAAAGACTGGCTGAATGGATACAAAAACAAGACCCCTACATATATTGTCTACAAGAGACCCACCTCAAAACAGGGGACACATACAGACTGAAAGTGAAGGGCTGGAAAAAGATTTTCCATGCAAATAGGGACCAAAAGAAAGCAGGAGTAGCAATACTCATATCAGATAGAATAGACTTTAAAACAAAGGCTGTGAAAAGAGACAAAGAAGGTCATTACATAATGATCAAAGGATCAATCCAAGAAGAAGATATAACAATTATAAATATATATGCACCCAACATAGGAGCACCGCAATATGTAAGACAAATGCTAACAAGTATGAAAGGAGAAATTAACAATAACACAATAATAGTGGGAGACTTTAATACCCCACTCACACCTATGGATAGATCAACTAAACAGAAAATTAACAAGGAAATACAAACTTTAAATGATACAATAGACCAGTTAAACTTAATTGATATCTATAGGACATTTCATCCCAAAACAATGAATTTCACTTTTTCCTCAAGCACACACGGAACCTTCTCCAGGATAGATCATATCCTGGGCCATAAATCTAGCCTTGGTAAATTCAGAAAAATTGAAATCATTCCAAGCATCTTTTCTGCCCACAATGCAGTAAGATTAGGTCTCAATTACAGGAGAAAAACTATTAAAAATTCCAACATATGGAGGCTGAACAACACGCTGTTGAATAACCAACAAATCACAGAAGAAATAAAAAAAGAAATCAAAATTTCCATAGAAACGAATGAAAATGAAAACACAACAACCCAAAACCTGTGGGACACTGTAAAAGCAGTCCTAAGGGGAAAGTTCATAGCAATACAGGCATACTTCAAGAAACAAGAAAAAAGTCAAATAAATAATCTAACTCTACACCTAAAGCAACTAGAAAAGGAAGAAATGAAGAACCCCAGGGTTAGCAGAAGGAAAGAAATCTTAAAAATTAGGGCAGAAATAAATGCAAAAGAAACAAAAGAGACCATAGCAAAAATCAACAAAGCCAAAAGCTGGTTCTTTGAAAGGATAAATAAAATGGACAAACCATTAGCCAGACTCATCAAGAAACAAAGGGAGAAAAGTCAAATCAATAAAATTAGAAATGAAAATGGAGAGATCACAACAGACAACACAGAAATACAAAGGATCATAAGAGACTACTATCAGCAATTATATGCAATAAAATGGACAGCGTGGAAGAAATGGACAAATTCTTAGAAAAGTACAACTTTCCAAAACTGGACCAGGAAGAAATAGAAAATCTTAACAGACCCATCACAGGCATGGAAATTGAAACTGTAATCAGAAATCTTCCAGCAAACAAAAGCCCAGGTCCAGAAGGCTTCAGAGCTGAATTCTATGAAAAATTTAGAGAAGAGCTGACACCTATCCTACTCAAACTCTTCCAGAAAATTGCAGAGGAAGGTAAACTTCCAAACTCATTCTATGAGGCCACCATCACCCTAATACCAAAACCTGACAAAGATCCCACAAAAAAAGAAAACTACAGGCCAATATCACTGGTGAACATAGACGCAAAAATTCTTAACAAAATCTAGCAATCAGAATCCAACAACACATTAAAAAGATCATACACCATGACCAAGTGGGCTTTATCCCAGGGATGCAAGGATTCTTCAATATCTGCAAATTAATCAATGTAATACAACACATTAACAAATTGAAAAATAAAAACCATATGATTATCTCAATAGATGCAGAGAAAGCCTTTGACAAAATTTAACATCCATTTATGATAAAAACTCTCCAGAGAGCAGGAATAGAAGGAACATACCTCAACATAAGAAAAGCTGTATATGACAAACCCACAGCAAGCATTATCCTCAATGGTGAAAAATTGAAAGCATTTCCTCTAAAGTCAGGAACAAGACAAGGGTGCCAACTTTCACCATTACTATTCAACATAGTTTTGGAAGTTTTGGCCACAGCAATCAGAGCAGAAAAAGAAATAAAAGGAATCCAAACTGGAAAGGAAGAAGTAAAACTCTCACTGTTTGCAAATGACATGATCGTCTACATAGAAAACTCTAAAGACTCCACCAGAAAATTACTAGAGCTAATCAATGAATATAGTAAAGTTGCAGGATATAAAATCAACACACAGAAATCCCTTGCATTCCTATACACTAATAATGAGAAAACAGAAAGAGAAATTAAGGGAACAATTCAATTCACCATTGCAAGGAAAAGAATAAAATACTTAGGAATATATCTACCTAAAGAAACTAAAGACCTATATATAGAAAACTATAAAGCACTGGTGAAAGAAATCAAAGAGGACACTAATAGATGGAGAAATATAACTATGTTCATGGATTGAAAGAATCAATATAGTGAAAATGAGTATACTACCCAAAGCAATTTATAGATTCAATGCAATCCCTATCAAGCTACCAACGGTATTCTTCACAGAGCTAGAACAAATAATTTCACAATTTGTATGGAACTACAAAAAACCTCGAATAGCCAAAGCAATCTTGAGAAAGAAGAATGGAACTGGAGGAATCAACCTGCCTGACTTCAGGCTCTACTACAAAGCCACAGTCATCAAGACAGTATGGTGCTGGCACAAAGACAGAAATATAGAGCAATGGAACAACATAGAAAGCCCAGAGATAAATGCACACACATATGGACACCTTATCTTTGACAAAGAAGGCAAGAATATACAATGGATTAAAGACAATCTCTTTAACAAGTGGTGCTGGGAAAACTGGTCAACCACTTGTAAAAGAATGAAACTAGAACACTTTCTAACACCATACACAAAAATAAACTCAAAATGGATTAAAGATCTAACTGTAAAACCAGAAACTATAAAACTCTTAGAGGAGAACATAGGCAAAACACTCTCCGACATACATCACAGCAGGATCCTCTATGACCCACCTCCCAGAATATTGGAAATAAAAGCAAAAATAAACAAATGGGACCTAATTAAACTTAAAAGCTTCTGCACATCAAAGGAAACTATAAGCAAGGTGAAAAGACAGCCTTCAGAATGGGAGAAAATAATAGCAAATGAAGCAACTGACAAACAACTAATCTCAAAAATATACAAGCAACTCCTACAACTCAATTCCAGAAAAATAAATGACCCAATCAAATAATGGGCCAAAGGACTAAATAGACATTTCTCCAAAGAAGACATACAGATGGCTAACAAACACATGAAAAGATGCTCAACATCACTCATTATCAGAGAAATGCAAATCAAAACCACAATGAGGGACCATTTCACACCAGTCAGAATGGCTGCAATCCAAAAGTCTATAAGCAATCAATGCTGGAGAGGGTGTGGAGAAAAGGGAACCCTCTTACACTGTTGGTGGGAATGCAAACTAGTACAGCCACTATGGAGAACAGTGTGGAGATTCCTTAAAAAACTGGGAATAGAACTGCCTTATGATCCAGCAATCCCACTGTTGGGCATACACACTGAGGAAACCAGAATTGAGAGAGACATGTGTACCCCAATGTTCATCGCAACGTTGTTTATAATAGCCAGGACATGGAAGCAGCCTATATGTCCATCAGCAGATGAATGGATAAGAAAGCTGTGGTACATATACACAATGGAGTATTACTCAACCATTAAAAAGAATACATTTGAATCAGTTCTAACGAGGTGGATGAAACTGGAGCCTATTATACAGAGTGAAATAAGCCAGAAAGAAAAACAGCAATACAGTATATTAACGCATATATATGGAATTTAGAAAGATGGTAACAATAACCCTGTGTACGAGACAGCAAAAGAGACACTGATGTATAGAACGGTCTTATGGACTCTGTGGGAGAGGGAGAGGGTGGGAAGATTTGGGAGAATGGCATTGAAACATGTAAAATATCATGTATGAAACGAGTTGCCAGTCCAGGTTTGATGCACGATACTGGATGCTTGGGGCTGGTGCACTGGGACGACCCAGAGGGAGGGTATGGGGAAGGAGGAGGGAGGAAGGTTCAGGATGAGGGACACATATATACCTGTGGCGGATTCATTTCGATATTTGGCAAAACTAATACAATATTATAAAGTTTAAAAATAAAATAAAAAAAATAAAAACAAAAAAACAAAACAAAACAAAACTTGAAATATAAAAAAAAATAGAAAGCAGTGGTCATATACACAATGGAGTATTACTCAGCCATTAAAAAGAATACATATGAATCAGTTCTAATGAGATGGATGAAACTGAAGACTATTACACAGAGTGAAGTAAGCCAGAAAGAAAAACACCAATACAGTATACTAACGCATATATATGGAATTTAGAAAGATGGTAACAATAACCCTGTGTACGAGACAGCAAAAGAGACACTGATGTATAGAACAGTCTTTTGGACTCTGTGGGAGAGGGAGAGGGTGGGATGATTTGGGAGAATGGCATTGAAACATGTATAATATCATATATGAAACAAGTCCCCAGTCCAGGTTCGATGCACGATACTGGATGCTTGGGGCTGGTGCACTGGGACGACCCAGAGGGATGTTATGGGGAGGGAGGAGGGAGGAGGGTTCAGGATGGGGAACACATGTATACCTGTGGCAGATTCATTTTGATATATTGCAAAACCAATACAATGTTGTAAAGTTAAATAAAATAAAATTAATAAAAATATAAAGTCTCCCACTATTATTGTGTTACTGCTAGTGCCCTTGTCCCCATGGTGAGTCCCTGCCACCCCATGCCTCTGCAGGGTACCTTCCAATACTAGTATGCAGGTTGGTTCAGTCTTCTATGGAGTCACTGCTCTTTTCCCCTGGGTCTCAGTGTGCACAAGATTTTGTGTGTGCCCTCCAAGGGTCTCTTTTTTCCCCTCCCTTGTAGAAGTCTTGCAATAAATCTTGCTGGTCTTCAAAGTCAGATTCCCTATGGACTACTACTCCCATTGCTGGCCTTTCTTGGGGCTCAGAATCTTCATAACAGTGGGAGAACCTCTGTGGTATAATTGTTCTGAGTTTGTGGGTCAAATATAGAACAGGTATGGGATTTGATTTTATTGTGATTGTGTCTCTCTTACCATTGAGATCTCAACTGAATCCTCACTGCAATGGAGAAGCCTTCCTAGACCCTTGCAAAATCCCCCTTTATAAGGTTGTCATAGTACCATGCACCTTTCTTTCATAGTAGTCATCACTGCTACAATGTTATTTGAGGAATAATTTGATTGTTGGCCTCTAAAAAGTGAAGTCCGTTTTCTCTCTCTGTTGCACCAGTGAAAGGGAAACTTCTCTATTTCCTTTTATGGACAACCAATACACCTGACACCAAATGTGTGGCCTTTTTTCCCCCACACCAAAAAATTGGCTTAAAGTTCAACATTCAGAGAACTAAGATCATGCCATCCGGTCTCATCACTGGCAAATAGATGGGTAAACAGGGGAAACAGTGGCTGACTTTATTTTTGGGGGCTCCAAAATCACTGCAGATGGTGACCACAGCCATGAAATTAAAAGACACTTACTCCTTGGAAGAAAGTTATGACTGCATATTAAAAAGCAGAGACATTACTTTGCCAACAAAAGTCTGTCTAGTCAAGGCTATGGTTTTTCTAGTAGTCATGTATGGATATGACCATTGGCCCATAAAGAAAGCTGAGTGCTGAAGAATTTATGCTTTTGAACTGTGGTGTTGGAGAAGACTCTTGAGAGTCCCTTGGACTGCAAGGAGATCCAACCAGTCCATTCTAAAGGATGCATGTTGATGTATTGCAAAACCAATACAATATTGTAAAGTAAAAAAATAATAATAATAAAATTAAAAAAAAAATAAAGGAGATCAAAGGAGGCTGTTCTTTGGAAAGAATGATGCTAAAGCTGAAACTCCAGTACTTTGGCCACCTGATGTGAAGAGTTGACTCATTGGAAAAGACTCTGATGCTGGGAGGGATTGGGGGCAGGAGAAGGGGACGACGGAGGATGAGATGGCTGGATGGCATGACCGACTCGATGGACGTGAGTTTGAGTGAACTCCGGGAGATGGTGATGGACAGGGAGGCCTGGCGTGCTGCGATTCATGGGGTCACAAAGAGTCGGACACGACTGAGCGACTGAACTGAACTGATAATCTATACGCATAAGATGGATGCATCTCCAAAGACATCTGCATAGACAAGGTGCTGCTGCTGCTGCTAAGTCGCTTCAGTCGTGTCCGATTCTCTGCGACCCCATAGACGGCAGCCCACCAGGTTCCCCCGTCCCTGGGATTCTCCAGGCAAGAACACTGGAGTGGGTTGCCATTTCCTTCTCCAATGCATGAAAGTGAAAAGTGAAAGTGAAGTCGCTCAGTCGTGTCCGACTCTTAGCAACCCCATGGACTGCAGCCTACCAGGCACCTCTGTCCATGGGATTTTCCAGGCAAGAGTACTGGAGTGGGGTGCCATTGCCTTCAGTAGTGAATTATTGTGACTCCTTACACTTTGACTTTTCACTCTCATGCATTGGGGAAGGAAATGGCAACCCACTCCAGTGTTATTGCCTGGAGAATCCCAGGGGTGGCCGAGCCTGGTGGGCTGCCGTCTAGAGGGTCACACAGAGTCAGACACGACTGAAGCGACTTAGCAGCAGCAGCAGTAACAGGATTTAGAAAGGAATATTATCTTCTAAGGAGTGATATGGCTGGTCCCAGAAAGAGAAAATTTTATCTTTATGGTTGATCTCAGCCATTGGTTAGATCTGGTTAACACATAATGCAGCAGCAGGATGCACACTAGAGGTGGGGGGCGGACTGTGAGGGGATGAGAAGTTCAAAGGACAGAGGAAAAAGTATATGCTTAGTTTTCTTCTTGTCTTGCCTTAAAATGTGAATTTTTATTTCATCACTGGTTTATTATAAAAGATACATTTCAGGAACAAACAAATGGAAGAGATGGACAGAGCAAAGTATGTAAGAAAGAGTGTGAAGCTTCCATGTCCTCTCCAGGCTCACCACCCTCCCAGAACCTCCATGTGTTCACTAGCCGGGAAGCTCTCTGTACCCTCTTGGTTGGCAATTTTTTTAAAAATAGAGGCTTCATCATGTAGGCATGATTGATTAAATTGTTGAACATTGGTGACAGAATTCTGTCTCTAGCCCCTCTCCCATCCCTGGAGATTGGAGGTGGGTGGGTAGGAGAACTGGGGGATGATAGGCCTGAAATTCCAACCCTCTAACCATGTGGTTGGTTACCCTGGTGACTAGCTAAAGTCCTGAGACTATCCAGGAACTTCAGTCATATGATTATAATAAGATCAGTCATCTTATTACACACACACACACACACACACACAGCCTATCACTTTGAAGATTTCAAGGGTTTTTGGAGCTGTGTATAAGGAAGTGGGAGAACAACATATATTTTTTATTATATCACAATATCACAGCTTCTCACATTAGAATATAACCACTCTGATGGCAGAGACCTCTGCTTTGGGCTCACTGCTTTATTTTGTGTTCAGCACAGTTCCTGGCACTGTGTGATGCTCAATAAGTCCTGCTGAATGAGTAAATAATGAAGGCATGCGTGAATGAATAAATATCTGCCTGAAATGGTATAGATGCATTTCTTGTATTTCTATTTCCACTTGAGCACCTGTGATCTACAGCTCACAAGCCCTAAACTACACAGCTTTGGGGGCTGCAAGTGTTGGACCTTGATGTAAAAGGTGATTTCCTGTCCTTATCAGCTGGTGATTTCCTTTGCCTGCCGGTTGAACTCTTGAGGTGAGGTGTCTTTCTGCATCTGGCCTTGGGAAAGATCTTGCATGTTGGGATTCCAGATCTATTGGCATCCCTGGGCCCAATTTCAGCTCTGGTGGGAAAGAAAAAGAAGAAGTAGGGAGGGTAATTCTAACTGTTTCAGCACGTGAACTGGCTTAGAGGAGAGAGAGTGTGGGGGAACGGATGCAGTTACTATTCTCCCCCTGCTAATCGTCACCCCTTCTGAAGCTCCTCCAACCTCAAGCCGCCCTCTCATAACCTTTTCCTCTGATGAGTGTGGAGGGGCTTCTTCCCACCCATCCTCCTTCTGAGAAGGCACTTTCCATCTTCCGCCATCTCATCCCCAGTAGGTGGGTCTCAGACTTTCCCTTGCCCCTCACAGTGGGTAACACTTCTGTTTTTCCTCACTGAATGTTTATTTAAAATTTCTTCCACTCCATTATGTAATATGTGCCTTCTCATTAAAGAACATTTGAACAATGAAGACAAGCAGAAGAAAATGATGCTACCTACCACCCCTCCCCTCAAAAGACTGTTAATATTTTGATGGTTTTTTTCTGATGAAACAAATTCATACTTTATGGCAAGAAAAAAAATTACTTAAACATAAAATTTTTCTTTGCCCACTTGGGGCTTCTCCTTCCCCCTTACTGTGTATTATGCATCTGCAAAACCAGACCTCCTAAGGAATAACGCTTCTTTTTAATATTATAAAGCATCATAACTCCTTAGGAGATAGTCTTCCTTCTTAATCTTTTAAGGGGTCAGGACCTATGACTCACTTACTTGCTTTGTATGCATAGATCTGGATTGAGTAAACTGTCAATAAGCCATCATTTGACTATAACCGTTTATCTCAAAATCATATGTAACTGTGGTTTGACTTCTACAAGGGATGAACAGTCCTCAGAACTTTCTTAAAGAGCATCTCCTGGGTTATAATTCTCAGTTGGCATGAATAAAATTTTCTATTTCTTAGGTCAACTATTGATTAATTTTTTCATTGACACAATTTTTTTGCATAGGCGGCCTTTTAAAATGCAATTGTAATCATACAACATATTAAAATTTGCATTCTACTTTTTATACTTGTGATGTTGTAAGGGAGGAAACCCAATCTTCTACTCTCTCTCTTTCTAGGTTCTGTGACTGAGACCCTCCCCTTAATCAAAGATTAACAAGAGAAAAATAGAAGTGTAATAACAAGTATACCTCTATATACATGTGAGATACCTAGGAAAACTAAGTAACACCCCCTGCCCCCAACATGGCCCCTTCCATCTCCACCTCTAGCTAAAGAGAAAAGATAATGTGAAGGGCAGTCATGGGAGGTTTGGGCAAAGCACAGTAATGCATGGTTGTTATGCAGTTTCAGATCACTGCCTTCTTGCCTGGATGGGAGGGGAGTTTGGGGGAGAATGGATACATTCCCTGAATGTGTCCCTTCCCTGTTCACCTGAAACTATCACAACATCGTGTGTTAATCGGCTATGCTGCTGCTGCTGCTAAGTCGCTTCAGTCGTGTCTGACTCTGTGCGACCCCACAGACCGCAGCCCACCAGGCTCCCCCGTCCCTGGGATTCTCCAGGCAAGAACACTGGAGTGGGTTGCCATTTCCTTCAATGCATGAAAGTGAAAAGTGAAAGTGAAGTTGCTCAGTCGTGTCCGACTCTTAGCCACCCCATGGACTGCAGCCTACCAGGCTCCTCTGTCCATGGGATTTTCCAGGCAACAGTACTGGACTCTATTACAAATGAAAAGTTAAAAAAATTAAAGAATCAACTATGAGTAACATGTTATTTTATTGGACAGAGAGGTTTACTGGTATTTGAAACTGTTGTCTGCTCGTCTGTCACATGCCCGTGGGTGGCCCTATTCACAGGGAAGTCCAGGCTCTGGTTTAAACTTGATCCTTCCTTGCTTTTCTCTCCATGATTCTGGAGTCAGAATGAGGAGGCTGTTTTGGGGAAACCAAGATTGAAGGATCCGTGAGGGTGGTAAGATGGAGATGTACATTGGTGGTTCAGGGGAACTTTCCAGAGCCAAGTCACAACATTACACTGTTTGGGGAGTAGTCCTAAAAACTAATGTTGTCATGGTTCCGTCTTAGTTTTACCAGCTGGATGTGAATGAAGCTTCATTGTCATATACTTATTGTGTTTGCTTAGATCTTTGGCTAACCAACGTTTTTTCATGACTTTCTGACAGCTATTTTTGTTCAATAATGAATAATGAAGTGAGATTTACTGTAAAAAATAAATCACCGCCTTTTCCATTGATAAGAGTTTTTAGAGATTTAGTCACCCTCCTCTTCCTGGTACAAAGAGGAGACACCCTTCACATGGAGATTTCCTTTATAAATATAAATGTCCCTTACAAAAGGATAACGTCTGCTTGGTTTTCAGAGCTTCTCCTGTGTCTGCTGTTTCTTAAAAATAAACAGCTCAAGGAAATTCCCTGGTGGTCCAGTGGTTAGGACGCTAGACGTTCACTGCCAAGGGCCAGGGTTCAATTCCTGATCAAGGAACAAATATCCTACAAGCTGTGTGGTGTGGCCAAAACAAACAACACACACACACACACACACACACACACACACACATACAGCAAATCAGCTCAAAGTAATCATGCTCAAGAGGCGTAATTTTGGGTGGTAAAGTTGGTTATCCTTTATAACATTTTCTAGTTTTATAGTGCATAATTCTCTATTGTAAGTTTTAAAAATTACTGATTCAATTTCATTACTGGTAATTTATCTGTTCACTGAGTGACCGAACAACAACAGCAGCAACAGAAATTGATCTGTTCATATCTTCTACTTCCTGGTTCAGTTTTGGGAGATTTTCCTTGTCCATTTCTTTCTAGGTTGGTCACTTTGCTGTCATATGGTTATTCACACTAGTTTCTTATGATCCTTTATATTTCTGTGGTGTCATTTGTAACTTCTCCCTTTTTCAGTTCTGATTTTATTGATCTTGGCCCTTTCTCTTTTTTTCTTGGTAAGTCTGGCTAAAGGTTATCAATTTCATTTATCTTTTCAAAGAACCAGCTTTTTTTCCCTCTTTCTTTCTTTTTTTAAAAATTTTAATTGGAGGCTAATTACAATATTGTGGTGGTTTATGCCATACATTCACATGAATTATCCATGGATGTACATGTGTTCCCCATCCTGAACCCTCCTCCCACCTCCCTCCCCATCCCATCCCTCAGGGTCATCCCCGTGCACCAGCCCTGAGCACCCTGTCTCATGCATCGAACCTGGACTGGTGATCTATTTCACATATGATAATATACGGGTTTCAATGCTATTCTCTCAAATCATCTCACCCTCACCTTCTCCCACAGAGTCAAAAGTCTGTTCTTTACATCTGTGTCTCTTTTTTTGTCTCACATATAGGGTCATCATTACCATCTTTCTAAATTCTATATATATGTGTTAATATACTGTATTGGTGTTTTTCTTCATGACTTACTTTGCTCTATATAATAGGCTCCAGTTTCATCCACCTCATTAGAACTGATTCAAATGCGTTCTTTTTAATAGCTGAGTAATATTCCATTGTGTATATGTACCACAGCTTTCTTATCCATTTGTCTGCTGATGGACATCTAGGTTGCTTCCATGTCCTGGCTATTGTAAACAGTGCTGCAATGAACATTGGAGTACACGTGTCTCTTTCAATTCTGGATTCCTTGGTGTGCGTGCCCAGCAGTGGGATTGCTGGGTCATATGGCAGTTCTATTTCCAGTTTTTTAAGGAATGTCCACACTGTTCTCCATAGTGGCTGTACTAGTTCGCATTCCCACCAACAGTGTAAGAGGATTCCCTTTTCTCCACACCCTCTCCAGCATTTATTGTTTGTAGACTTTTGGATAGCAGCCATTCTGACCAGCATGAGATAGTACCTCATTGTGGTTATAATTTGCATTTCTCTGATAATGAGTGACGTTGAGCATCTTTTCATGTGTTTGTTAGCCATTTGTATGTCTTCTTTGGAGAAATGTCTGTTTAATTCTTTGGCCCAGTTTTTGACTGGGTCACTTATTTTTCTGGAATTGAGCTGCATGAGCTGCTTGTATGTTTTTGAGAGTAATTCTTTGTCAATTACTTTGTTTGCTATTATTTTCTCCCATTCTGAAGGCTGTCTTTAAACCTGTCTTATAGTTTCTTTTGTTGTACAAAAGCTTTTAAGTTTAATTAGGTCCCATTTGTTTATTTTTGCTTTTATTTCCATTACTCTGGGAGGTGGGTCATAGAGGATCCTACTGTGATTTATGTCAGAGAATTTTTGGCCTATGTTTTCCTCTAAGAGTTTTATAGTTTCTGGTTTTACAGTTAGATCTTTAATCCATTTTGAGTTTATTTTTGTGTATGGTGTTAGAAAGTGTTCTAGTTTCATTCTTTTACAAGTGGTTGACCAGTTTTCCCAACACCACTTATTAAAGAGATTGTCTTTTCTTCATTGTATATTCTTGCCTTCTTTGTCAAAGATAAGGTGTCCATAGGTGCATGGATTTATCTCTGGGCTTTCTATTTTGTTCTATTTATCTATGTTTCTGTCTTTGTGCCAGTACCATACTGTCTTGATGACTGTTGCTTTGTAGTATAGCCTGAAGTCAGGCAGGTTGATGCCTCCAGTTCCATTCTTCTTTCTCAAGATTGCTTTGACTATCTGAGGTTTTTTATAATTCCATATGAATTGTGAAATTATTTGAAAGAACCATCTTTTAATTTCATTGATTTTTTTTTCTATTGTGTTTTAGTCTATATTTTATTTATTTCTGCTCTGATCTTTATGATTTATTTTCCTTCTATTTACTTTGGGGTTTTTTTTTTGTTGTTGTTCTTCTTTCTCTAGTTTATAATCCTTAATTCCTAATGTAAACATTCATATATCTTTCCCTTGTGGTCAGACTCTTAGGTGTTTTCCAGAACTTCACCATCACACATGGCAAAATAACACGTTTCTGTAGGTAAGCCTTACATTCCTTTTTGAGATGAGATAACCCTCAATCCAACTTCTTCAAGAAGCATTGTTTTTAAGTTCTTTTAACACTTGGTCGGGGGAGAGATTAATTCCCATTTCCTCCCTCTCTTCCTGCTCCTTTTTGCTGTAAGTCAGTGTTAAAATAAATTTCTTGGTTCAAGATGGAGCTGCTTCAGCCCAGGATGTCAAGTGAGCAAAGTGAAACTCAGATAACTTGTGTCTCTCCAAATGTTTCCCTTGATCAGAAATGCAGTATATCTGGTCAGCCAATCCCCAAAGGCCAAGCCAGCTTTGGGTCTTCTCAGCCTAAAGAAGGTTGATGATGTGGCTCCAGCCAATCAGATATTTTCTGTTTCCTTGTTCTTTATTGTTTATCCTATAAAAGTGTCCTGTCTCCTGCCCAATTTGCAGTTCTCCAAATGGAGACTGTACACTTGATGAAGTGTTTGTTTGTATCACCTAAGCTGTTCATTTTTTAATGCCAGTAAACAGGACTAGAATAGGCCACCTTAGAATGTGCCACTTTGGCAGGTGAATTATTTTGTGTTGAAGTCAACTAAGTTTCAGCCATCCAGGAAAAACTTTTTACCACCCCTTAAAATTGCCTAAAATAATTTAGAAATGTGGTCTGTACCTGAAAGAGGGTTATTACCAGAGACAGCTTTTTCATCTGAGACACTTATCTGTATAGCAGGCAAATATCTGTTAACCAAGTATTTGCTCTTCTCATCTTCATGTGAGCTGTCTTCTACCCCTATGAAGTCCTAGCTCCCCATTTCTTTTATTAGCTTAGGATGGTATATAAGCCTTAATTGCCTGACTGCCTTTGAGTCTCATATTCCTATGGGTCTCCTGTACATATAAAATTAAATTTGTTTTTGTCTTGTAACTCTGTCTTCCATTGATCTAATTATCCCAGCCAATAAACCTAAAAGATAAAAAGAGGAATTTTTTTCTCTCCTACAATAGACATCTCTCTTTTAAGGGCTGAGCATTCACTTTAATGCTTCTGTTATCTTATCCTGAGTTGACTTTTGGGAAATTAACCATTTTTTTTTTAAGTACTATTGTCTTTGCTAAGCATCAGTACCATATATGAATCTGACTACAGACCAAGAGCTTGTTTCATATAATCCCCGCCATTGGAAGCCCTGTAAGGGTTTTAGAGATAAGAAGCTAGAGGCTCATGGAACCCAAGTCTTTGGTGAGAGTTGCTCTGCTACTAAGTGCTCTCAACCCCAGGCCTGCCTGTCTCCAAAGCTATGTCATTTCCTCCATCTAAAGCTGGGAAGAGGGGGATTCACCCTTCTCAAGCTTTGAACCACATCTTCCTCGGCAGTGGCTAATAGGTGGTGGAGAGGGCTTTGCTTTTTTTCTAGCCTTAGTTGCACTCTGAAGTGTGGAACTTTAGCAGGTCTCCTAGTTTGGTTTCAGTTTCAACATCTGCAAACTGAATACCCCAGAATAGCTTGCCTCATAGAAGTCATATGAGGACCCAATGAGACAAAATTTATGTGGAAGTAACTGGCCCTTAGTGAGGGATTGTTGGGTGAGGAAGCGTGGGGAGAGAGGGGAGTCTAAGAAGACTCACTTGTTGAGAGGTTTAGGTGGGTGTAAAATGCTAGTGGAATCTCAATGACACATTTTCTCCAGTGGAGTCAGGCAAACACCCTGAGAGGTTGTCATCTCAGTCTAGGGAATACTGTAAGGTAGTATTTTTTCCAGTTAGAATAATGGAGTCACACTCTTGCCTAAAGACCCACCTGACTTTCGACTGAAGGAGAGAGAACAGCCCAGCTCAGAGAATAAAGTATCAACATTTTAACTAAAGACAAAATCAGTATTACTAATCTTTCCTCTTCCTTTGGTCTACAATCTGCCTTGGCAAGACATGCATTTATTTAAAATTTTGATATTTTGTCCATCACAGTGATGGGACTGAGAGCAAGCCACCTTAAGATGTGCAACTGTGTCCAGCAGAGTATTTTAAGCTGAAAATTAATCATCAGTTAAGGAGGTTAGTCATCAGTTAGGTCTATTAAACTGTAACTTGTCTTCTGATCAAACTTGCTTTAATTGTTTTTACAAAAACTTCCATGTCCTTCAAGCATCATGCAGCCTAAATAAAATGTTTGCCCTAATTGTTTTTTAGGAACTTGGAGTCAGCTGTTCAGTTGGAGATTGAGACAGTTAAGACTGATTAAGATCTCTGGTTCTCCAACTGGGCATGCATGAGTATCCTCTTGATGACATTTTAACATTCAGTTCAGTTCAGTTAAGTTGCTCAGTCATGTCCGACTCTTTGTGACCCCATGAATCGCAGGACGCCAGGCCTCCCTGTCCATCACCAACTCCTGGAGTTCACTCAGACTCACATCCATCAACTCAGTGATGCCATCCAGCCATCTCATCCTCTGTCATCCCCTTCTCCTACCCCCAATCCTTCCCAGCATCAGAGTCTTTTCCAATGAGTCAACTCTTCACATGAGGTGGCCAAAGTACTGGAGTTTCAGCTTTAGCATCATTCCTTCCAAAGAAATCCCAGGGCTGATCTCCTTCAGAATGGACTGGTTGGATCTCCTTGCAGTCCAAAGGACTCTCAAGAGTCTTCTCCAACACCACAGCTCAAAAGCATCAATTCTTCAGTACTCAGCCTTCTTCACAGTCCAACTCTCCCATCCATACATGACCACAGGAAAAACCATAGCCTTGATTAGACGGACCTTTGTTGGCAAAGTAATGTCTTTATTTTGAATATGCTATCAAGATTGCCGGGAGAAATATCAATAACCTCGGATATGCAGATGACACCACCCTTATGGCAGAAAGTGAAGAGGAACTCAAAAGCCTCTTGATGAAAGTGAAAGTGGAGAGTGAAAAAGTTGGCTTAAAGCTCAACATTCAGAAAACGAAGATCGTGGCATCTGGTCCCATCACTTCATGGGAAATAGATGGGGAAACAGTGGAAACAGTGTCAGACTTTATTTTTCTGGGCTCCAAAATCACTACAGATGGTGACTGCAGCCATGAACTTAAAAGACGCTTACTCCTTGGAAGGAAAGTTATGACCAACCTAGATAGCGTATTCAAAAGCAGAGACATTACTTTGACAACAAAGGTTCATCTAGTCAAGGCTATGGTTTTTCCAGTGGTCATGTATGGATGTGAGAGTTGGACTGTGAAGAAGGCTGAGTACCGAAGAATTGATGCTTTTGGACTGTGGTGTTGGAGAAGACTCTTGAGAGTCCTTTGGACTGCAAGGAGATCCAACCAGTCCATTCTGAAGGAGATCAGCCCTGGGATTTCTTTGGAAGGAATGATGCTAAAGCTGAAACTCCAGTACTTTGGCCACCTCATGTGAAGAGTTGACTCATTGGAAAAGACTCTGATGCTGGGAGGGATTGGGGGTAGGAGGAGAAGGGGACGACAGAGGATGAGATGGCTGGATGGCATCACTGACTTGATGGATGTGAGTCTGAGTGAACTCCGGGAGTTGGTGCTGGACAGGGAGGCCTGGCATGCTGTGATTTATGGGATCACAAAGAGTCGGACACGACTGAGCGACTTAACTGAACTGAACAGTGGTCCACTTGTAGTCCGCATTGAGAAACAGTTTGGTGAAGCAAGGTTCAATTCTGGCTGGAGGTGTAATTTTTAAAACGCGTGTGCTTAAAGAATGTAGCAAGAAGAGAGTAGCCTTTTTATCCAAAGCAAAGGCTGGTAAAAATCAAGGTGACTCCAAGAAAATGGCTCCTCCCCCAAAGGAGATATAAGAAGATAGTGAAGATGAGGAAATGTCAGAAGATGAAGATGATGAGAGGAGTAGAGAAGAGGTTGTTATCCCTCAGAAAAAAGGCAAGAAGGCTACCACAACTCCTGCAAAGAAGATGATGGTTTCCCCCCCAAAAAAGGTTGCAGTTGCCACACCAGCAAAGAAAGCAGCTGTCACCTCTGGCAAAAAAGGCAGCAGCTACACCAGCCAAGAAGACAGTTACACCTTCCAAAGCAGTGGTAACACCTGGCAAAAAGGGGGTCACCCCAGACAAAGCATTGGTAGCACCTCTGGTAAGAAGGGAGCAGCTTCCCCAGGCAAGGGAACAAAGAATGGCAAGAATGCCAAGAAAGAAGACAGTGATGTAGAACATGAAGATGACAGTGAAGAGGAAGAGGAAGATGATGAAGAGGAGGATAAGCCAGCCATGAGGAAGGCAGCTGCTGTTTTTGGTGCTGCTCCTGCCACAGATGATGAGGATGACGAGGATGACGATGAGGAGGAGGAGGAGGAGGAAGACGAAGATGACTCGAAGAGAGCTGTTCCTGTGAAGGCCAAGAGCGCTGCTGAAGATGAAGAAGAAGATGACGATGATGCTGATGATGAGGAGGACGATGATGAAGAGGAGGAGGATGATGAGGAAGAAAAGGAGGAGAAGGAGGAAGAAGAGGAGGAAGAGGATGACGATAATGAAGAGGAGGATGATGAAGAGGAGGAAGAGGAGGAGGAGGAGGAAGAGGAAGAAGAGCCTGTCAAAGAAGCACCTGGAAAACGAAAGAAGGAAATGGCCAAACAAAAAGCAGCTCCTGAAGCCAAGAAACACAGAACCAACTACGTCTTCCAATCTCTTTGTTGGAAACCTGAACTTCAATAAATCTGCTCCTGCATTGAAAACAGGTATCAGTGACCTTTTTGCTAAAAATGATCTTGCTGTTGTCGATGTCAGAATTGGTGTGTCTAGAAAGTTTGGCTATGTGGATTTTGAATCTGCTGAAGACCTGGAAAAAGCCTTGGAACTCAGTGGTTTAAAAGCCTTTGGCAATGAAATTAAACTAGAAAAACCGAAGGGAAACAGTAAGAAAGATAGAGATGCAAGAACACTTTTGGCTAAAAATCTGCCTTACAAAGTTACTCAGGATGAATTAAAAGAAGTGTTTGAAGATGCTGTGGAGATCAGATTAGTCAGCAAGGATGGAAAGAGTAAAGGGATTGCTTATATTGAATTTAAGACAGAAGCTGATACAGAAAAAACCTTGGGAGAAAAGCAAGGAACAGAGATAGATGGACGATCCAGGCGGATTCATGTTGATGTATGGCAAAACCAATACAATATTGTAAAGTAATTAGTCTCCAATTAAAATAAATAAATTTATATTAAAAAATAAAATAGAACATATTTAAAGGTCAAAGTCAAGACCATATAGATGGAAAGAATAGCACTTGCAGTGGTGAATCAAAAACCCTGGTTTTAAGCAACCTCTCCTATAGTGCAACAGAAGACAGTCTTCAGGAAGTATTTGAGAAGGCAACTCATATCAAGGTACCCCAGAACCAAAATGGCAAATCTAAAGGGTATGCATTTATAGAATTTGCTTCATTTGAAGATGCTAAAGAAGCTTTAAATTCATGTAATAAAAGGGAAATTGAGGGCAGAGCCATCAGACTGGAGTTGCAAGGACCCATGGGATCACCTAATGCAAGAAGCCAGCCATCCAAAACTGTTTGTCAAAGGTCTCTCTGAGGATAAAAACAGAAGAGACGTTAAAGGAGTTGTTTGATGGCTCTATTCGAGCAAGGATAGTCACTGACTGGGAGACTGGATGCTCCAAAGGGTTTGGTTTTGTAGACTTCAATAGCAAGGAAGATGCCAAAGCTGCCAAGGAGGCCATGGAAGATGGTGAAATCGATGGGAACAAAGTCACTTTGGACTGGGCCAAACCTAAGGGTGAAGGTGGCTTTGGTGGCCTAGGAGGAGGCAGAGGTGGCTTTGGAGGCCGAGGTGGTGGCAGAGGTGGCCAAGGTGGATTTGGTGGCAGAGGCCGGGGAGGCTTTGGAGGGCCAGGAGGCTTCCGAAGAGGCAGAGGAGGAGGAGGAAACCATAGCCACAAGGAAAGAAGATGAAGTTTGAATAGTTTCTTCTATCCCTGTCTCCTCTCTTTCTTCCATTAGAAAGAAAGGACTCTGGGGTTTTTACTGTGCTACCTGATCAATGACAGAGCATTCTGAGGACATTCCAAGACAGTATACAGCCCTGTGGTCTGCTTGGAAATCCATATAGATAACATTTCAAGGGAGATAACCCTGTTGGTGTTGACTGGATATTCATATAAACTTTTTAAAGAGATGAGTGATAGAGCTAATCCTTATCTGTAAGTTTTGAATTTATATTGTTTCTTCCCATGTACAAAACCACTTTTTTCCTATGGAGTTTTTTTTTTTTTTTTTGCATTGGGGGTGTAAAGGAAAGCAGAATATTTTATCATGATTTTTGCTTCAGCAATTTTGGGACAAATTAAAAGTCCTAGAACTCTGAAAAAAAAAGTAGTAATAAATACAATCACTTACAATATTTACCCTGTGAATATCACTCCACTGGGTGTGGTGTCTCAGAAAGGACACATCTATGAAGGGGAACTGGAGAAGGCAATGGCACCCCACTCCAGTACTCTTGCCTGGAAAATCCCATGGACGGAGGAGCCTGGTAGGCTGCAGTCCATGGGGTTGCTAAGAGTTGGACATGACTGAGCGACTTCACTTTCACTTTTCACTTTCATGCATTGAAGAAGGAAATGGCAGCCCACTCAAGTGTTCTTGCCCGGAGAATCCCAGGGACGGGGGAGCCTAGTGGGCTGCCATCTATGGGGTCGCACAGAGTCAAACACGACTGAAGTGACTTAGCAGCCGCAGCAGCATGAAGGGGAACAGAATTTGTCACCTCAAAAATATGTCTATTTGGCATAAGGATTATTTTGTGCTGATTGTTTTTACAGAAATAGCAAAAGCTCTGAAAATGAATAGACCTTCCTCTTTGTAAGTGACATTTATTTTTACACTTCCCCAATGCAGAAGTTGTTTTCCCTTAAATAAAGAAGACACTTCACACCCCCAGACCTGGGATCTCAGATTTGTTCCCAACATTTCCATTCAAGTTGTGTATCCAGAAAGATATCCAAAAGCAATGTTCTCTCTTGGCATGTTCCTTGTTTGAGTTTCCAGTCAGCCAAACTGTCTTCCACCCGGCTTCTCTTTCCTTGTGCACTTTGACTCCCAAGTCTTGTGTATCCACACTTGACCCCCTGGGTTTCAGAAATCTGTGATCAGGCCTGCTGCCACTGCCCAGGGAAGTAGTTCCTGAAGGGTCAGTTTCAGGGTCACAGAGAGCACATCTGACCAAAATAAGTGTGAGCTCAGCACAGCACTCGTGAGCTCAGCATGTCACTGATGAGTCAGTAAATCAATCCCCTCTGACTGTTGTCTTCTGCTTCTGCTGCTAAGGTCGGCTGGCCACCCTGAAGTTCTTGCCCTCTTGGCAACCAAGCACTTGGTGTATTCCTCATCTCCAAGCCCTGGAAAGGGAGCTGTTTGAATCCGTGTTAACATTTCAACAGAGATGCTTCTAAGACCCTTGCTTTGAATTGGCCAATAAATTCCTAGTCAAATATCCAGGGAGGGATTTGGGGTTTGAGGAGATTTGTCAGCAGTGGATAGGATGTGGGACTCTTTTTTTTTTTTTTTTTGCCTCACCCCATGGCTTGTGGGATCTTAGTACCCTAACCAAGGATTGAACCTGGGCCCTCAGCAGTGAAAGCACAGAGTCCTAACCACTGGACCACATGGGAATTCCCAGATTAGGAACTCTTAACTCTGAAGGAGCATAAGGGATAGTTTATTATGGAAGAAAGTCAGTGTTCTTCATTCTTCCTTGATGTGAATTCTTGTGATCATTTTCTTTGGAGCACATGTCTGTTTACATGACACTGTTATAGATAGATGCCGTTGGTGTATCTGACAACTTGGGCAGGGAGTGGGGTTCTGTTACCTGTCGGGCAGACATAAAGATGAAGAATGCTGTAAGGGAGCAGGGCTCTGGATCCTCCCAGGAGACCCCACCATCCCAGACACTTCACTGCCAAGGGTACTCAACCCAACCCCTGCCACTGTGCTTGCTCTTCTGTTTAATCATTTTGACCTTAGAAAAACTATCCCTCAAGCTTAACCCACATTTATCTTGAATGCTTAATGGACTGAACTTTCCTTCTAACAATCTATCCAAACCAACCTTTCCTATTACTAAGCACAGTGCTTGCCCCATCCTCAATTTTCTGATCTGGTTTGAAGATGAGAAAGGAAGGTATCCCTGCTTCCACCAAGTGTGATCTCTGAAGGAATAAGATTTACAAACCTACTGTGTTGGTAGTAATTTGACTGTGGGGGGAGGTGCAAACTAGATGTAACATAGCTAGACCTTGGAAAAGAAGAGGAATGTTCTCCTGCCTCCGGTTTACAAGTGACCTGAAATAAGCTGGAATTGTCTCCCCAGCCATCCATCCCTTTCTCCCAGGCACAGCTGAAGCCGTGGACCTTTCCCCATGCCCTCAGTAAGGCTCTTGCTGATTTTCCCTATCAGTCCTACCTGGAACCTCTCTCCTACTCTATTTGTTCCACTTTATCCCCACTTCAACTCCTAAAACACAATTCTCCCCTTTTCCCCACATACTTGTAAACTTAAGCAACAGGAATGGGATATACTGGGTGCCTTTTAGTACCAGGGAAAATGAAATCCCTGGGGCCCAAGAAATTCTAGGTAATCTTGAATAAGAAAAGAGGATGGGACACCTAAGATGAAACTCAGCCCTAAGGGTTCTTACCTTTGGGGCTATGTGCACAGTGGAATAGATGGTATTGGCTGGGTTTTCCTCTGGAATAGTGCCCTGTTAGAAAACAAAGACAAAGAAGGCAATGGCACCCCACTCCAGTACTCTTGCCTGGAAAATCCCATGGACGGAGGAGCCTGGTGGGCTGCAGTCTATGGGGTCGCTAAGGGTCAGACACGACTGAGCGACTTCACTTTCACTTTTCACTTTCATGCATTGGAGAAGGAAATGGCAACCCACTCCAGTATTCTTGCCTGGAGAATCCCAGGGACGGGGAGCCTGGTGGGCTTCCGTCTATGGGGTTGCACAGAGTCGGACACAACTGAAGCGACTTAGCAGCAGCAGCAGCAGCAGAAAACAAACAAAAGAAATCATCACCTACACCCTGGGTCCTTGGAAGAAAAGTTATGATCAACCTAGACAGCATATTAAAAAGTAGAAACATTACTTTGCCAACAAAAATCTGTCTAGTCAAAGCTATGGTTTTTCCAGTGGTTATGTATGAATGGGAGAGTTGGACTATAAAGAAAGCTGAATGCCAAAGAATTGAAGCCTTTGAACTGTGGTGTTGGAGAAGACTCATGAGAGTCCCTTGGACTTTGCAAGGAGATCAAACCAGTCCATCTTAAAGGAAATCAGTCCTGAATATTCATTGGAAGGACTGATGCTGAAGCTGAAACTCCAATATTTTGGCCACCTGATGTGAAGAGCTGACTCATTTGAAAAAACCCGGATGCTGGGAAAGATTAAAGGCAGGAGGAGAAGGGGATGACAGAGGATGAGATGGTTGGATGGCATCATTGACACAATGGACATGGGTTTGAGTAAACTCTGGGAGTTGGTGATGGACAGGGAGGGCTGGAGTGCTGTAGTCCATGGGGTCACAGAGTTGGACACGACTGAGCAGCTGAACTGAACTGAACTGAACACCCTGGGTCACATAGACAAGGCTAAAGAGGCATCCAGAATCTGGAGAAGGGAAAGCAGAGGTGGGAAGAGATGGTGAGAGGGAAGAGAGGGTTCTGGAGCAGGAACAGGGAGTGAGAAGTATTCTTGCCCGTGACTGCCATTGTAATTATTAATGACTTTTTTCAAGAAGCAACTGCATTATTTTTAAACTGTGTTCTGTTTAAATCACCTAATAAATATGTAAGATAAATAAGTCCCGTGAGCTATGAATCTCCCAAGTGATTAAAGAATAATTTGAAATAATACTGCTAATGTTGCAAACAAACTCAAATCAGAAAGGGATAAAACAATGATGACAACAGTAACAAAAGCTCCTCCCAGGCCAGAGACAGATATCCTGGGTCAGTAAAGTTTATTCTTGAACATCGAGGACAGTACTGTGGTCTCCAGGGAATGTGTCTTGAGCAGGAGAAGAGGGGGATGTTAGGAAAGTGATTAGTTTTGACAAAAGTCAGGCTGAGTGGAGCACAGAGAGGTCTCTCCTGTAAGGAAGGAAGGAGCTCTCAGAACATCAACAACTTGGAAGAGGAAATGTAATGACTCCTCTTGGAAAAGTTGTGGATAAGTGTAAGAAGATGCATCCTGATCCAGAGGCATTGATGGCTGAAGTAACACTAAGATTTTTGAGGCTCTAAAGTGCTTTAACTTTTTCATTAAGTGGGCCAATGTGGAAAGAGCACTATGACCCCTAAGGAGCAAGCCCAGCCTTGGCTACAATGATTGCTCCCAGGGGACCTTTTGAAGCTGTCTATCTAGTTCTTGTCTCAAAACTGCCTCTCTCTCTCTCATTTTTCTATAATCAGTTAATCAATTTGGCTCTTCTGGATCTTAGTTGTGGCACACAGGATCTTCATTGCTGGGTGCAGGCTCTCTTAGTTGCAGCGTGTGGGATCCAGCTCCCTGACCAGGGACTGAACCCGGGCTTCCTGCTTTGGGAGTATGGAGTCTTAACCACTGGACCACCAGTGAAGTCCCCAATTTGTCTCTTGTTATTTGGATTTCTTTCAACTTTATCTTGGGATTTTCTTTTCAAAGAGTTTTCTTTGAATTAACCTTGTGGTCACTGAAGCTTGATGACCCACACATGGGAAGTCTTGGGTGTGGAACATCTGAGCCTCCTCCTGCTGGTTCCTTGAATTGCCTCAGAGGAAAAAGCATCTCTGAAGCCCACCTTCTGACACCATAACTCAAATATGTTAAAGGAACACGTGT
Source organism: Bos javanicus (assembly GCF_032452875.1). Classification (NCBI taxonomy): domain Eukaryota; kingdom Metazoa; phylum Chordata; class Mammalia; order Artiodactyla; family Bovidae; genus Bos; species Bos javanicus. The sequence goes on from NC_083870.1 coordinate 8,988,389, forward strand.
ACACCCCTGGTGGATGCATGTTGATGTATGGCAAACCCAATATAATATTGTAAAGTAAAAATAAATAAATAAATAAATCACATTTCTATCTCCACTGTCCTATACAAAAGGGATCAGGCCTGCTGAGTGGCCATTGTGCCGGGGGGAAGGAGTGATTCCATGGATCACAGTGTTAGCATTCCCGGCTGGGTCAGAACCAAAGGCCATCAATTCCTGCACAGGAAAGAATCCATAAAGATGGAAGAGATATTGAAGAATCCTTGCATCCCTGGGATAAAGCCCACTTGGTCATGGTGTATGATCTTTTTAATGTGTTGTTGGATTCTGATTGCTAGAATTTTGTTTAGGATTTTTGCATCTATGTTCATCAGTGATATTGGCCTGTAGTTTTCTTTTTTTGTGGGATCTTTGTCAGGTTTTGGTATTAGGGTGATGGTGGCCTCATAGAATGAGTTTGGAAGTTTACCTTCCTCTGCAATTTTCTGGAAGAGTTTGAGCAGGATAGGTGTTAGCTCTTCTCTAAATTTTTGGTAGAATTCAGCTGTGAAGCCATCTGGACCTGGGCTTTTGTTTGCTGGAAGATTTTTGATTACAGTTTCAATTTCCGTGCTTGTGATGGGTCTGTTAAGGTTTTCTATTTCTTCCTGGTCGAGTTTTGGAAAGTTGTACTTTTCTAAGAATTTGTCCATTTCTTCCTCGTTGTCCATTTTATTGGCATATAACTAATTAAACTTAAAAGCTTCTGCACATCAAAGGAAACTATTAGCAAGGTGAAAAGACAGCCTTCAGAATGGGAGAAAATAATAGCAAATGAAGCAACCGACAAACAACTAATCTCAAAAATATACAAGCAACTCCTACAGCTCAACTCTAGAAAAATAAATGACCCAATCAAAAAATGGGCCAAAGATCTAAATAGACATTTCTCCAAAGAAGACATACAGATGGCTAACAAACACATGAAAAGATGCTCAACATCACTCATTATCAGAGAAATGCAAATCAAAACCACTATGAGATACCATTTCATACCAGTCAGAGTGGCTGCGATCCAAAAGTCTACAAATAATAAATGTTGGAGAGGGTGTGGAGAAAAGGGAACCCTCTTACACTGTTGGTGGGAATGCAAACTAGTACAGCCACTATGGAGAACAGTGTGGAGATTCCTTAAAAAACTGGAAATAGAACCGCCTTATGATCCAGCAATACCACTGCTGGGCATACACACTGAGGAAACCAGAAGGGAAAGAGACACGTGTACCCCAATGTTCATCGCAGCACTGTGTATAATAGCCAGGACATGGAAACAACCTAGATGTCCATCAGCAGATGAATGGATAAGGAAGCTGTGGTACATATACACAATGGAGTATTACTCAGCCATTAAAAAGAATACATTTGAATCAGTTCTAATGAGGTGGATGAAACTGGAGCCTATTATACAGAGTGAAGTAAGCCAGAAGGACAAACACCAATACAGTATACTAACGCATATATATGGAATTTAGAAAGATGGTAACGATAACCCTGTATACGAGACAGCAAAAGAGACACTGATGTATAGAACAGGCTTATGGACTCTGTGGGAGAGGAAGAGGGTGGGAAGATTTGGGAGAATGGCATTGAAACATGTGAAATGTCATGTATGAAACGAGATGCCAGTCCAGGTTCAATGCACGATGCTGGATGCTTGGGTCTGGTGCACTGGGATGACCCAGAGGGATGGTATGGGGAGGGAGGAGGGAGGAGGGTTCAGGATGGGGAACACATGTATAATTTTTTTTTAATTAAAATTGAATAATAAAAAAAAAGATGGAAGAGATAAAGTGCATTGGGTTCAAGGGTTATACATTCTCATTTCTCATGTTGTCCGAATCCTTGGGAAAAGCTCAACTAAACAAAGGAGGGACTCAGAGGAGAATCAGGCCCCAGAAAAAATGGGAAAGAACTCACATTAAAAGTAGAGATTGTATCATACTCGGGCATCTCTTCAGGAATGGGAGGGAAGGGAAGAGTTTTCTGATGAGTGTCCAGTTCCTTCTTCTCTTCAATGATCTCTGAAAACAAGTTGAGAGAGAATCAGAGCTGGTCCTCCTTCTGGCCACCCTTATTGGTACACCATCCTATTTGAATAACCCACTTAGGGTGATTTTCAAGCATCCTGATTTTCCTGTAACTGAAGGGTTTTCCAGAACATGAGACTTTTAATGCTAAACCCAGGAAAACTCCAAGATGAACTGGTAACCCTCATCACTTTGCTTCCCAAACTCTAAATAGGAAGCAGAGGAGATCATAAATGATTCCTCAGTGTTTCCAGGAGGGAAAGAAGATCTCAGTGTCTGCAGTTCATTCCTAACCAATGCTTAGGTCCCTCCCTGATACCCTCAGTGGACGGTATCAGTGGGAACCCAAAAAGACAAATCAGCAGGGTTTAGGGACATGGGATATAGCATGGAGAAAGACAGACAATGCCTTCTCCAAGAGGAATGTATCTAGACTGAGGTGGGGAGTGAAGAGAAATCTCTGGAGTTGATCCAGTGGAGGGACTTGGGATGGGCTGGGGGCTCTGACAGGGATGGGCTGACTGGAGTGTGCTGGTCTGTGGACCTCAGTGTTGGAGGCCATGGCCTTCTGGTCAGGGGAGCAGAGTCAGCTGTGTGGGGCCTGTGTCAGCAGAAGGGCTGTAAGTCCACTAGTAAGTCCCTCTGGGGGGAAGGAGAAGGCAGGCACTGGAGAAGGGACTGATAAGGCCTTAGGATAGAAATGAAAGTATTCTCTCCACTGCAGAACCAAGTGCCAATGGATGGTCCTGTCATTTAGGACAGACTGTGGCTTCTTCATTTCTGCATCCTTAGTGCCAGGCACGAAGCTTGGCACACAGTCCAACATATGCTTGTTAAATGAATGAGGGAAAAGATGCAAGATTGAGGTAAACAGTACATACTCTACCTTTTTTTCTTTCTCTTCGTATGATAAAAATAATTAACACCAGTGCGAGGGAACAGAGCAGGAAGAACGACAACAGGACGTAGAGGACCACGTAGGGAGCCTGGCCCCCAGCAGCACCTTTAGAAAGAGAACGGGTGGAGGCACAGCCAGGGAGAAGAGTCAGCTAGGGAAAATGGCACAGCTTTTAGAGCAATTGCAACCTTCCTCCCAGTCTGATGATTTCCCCAGGGCTTCTAGTTTTCACAAAAGGTTTGTTCACATGGGAACCAGGAGAAGAAGATATAGGTCTTAAGAACAGGGACTCCTGGAGAAAGAGGAGAGACAGTCACCTTCACAGAGATTCTGGGCAAAGATAGGGTTTGAGGAGTTGCTGCTGATGGGGTTACTGGCCATGCAGATGAAGGTCATGTCACTTTTCTCCCACCTCCAGGATATGGGGAGAATGGAGCCCCTGTAGGATTCATTGGTTGTCTGGTCCAGAGACTTCCAGCTGTAAGTTACATCCTCTTCTCCATGTTCCATGGAACATGTGAGATTGGTTACACAGGTGCCATTCTTATTCTCCTGCAGACCTATGACGACTTTGGGCTTTGACAGGTACTCTGTAAGAGAAATAGACAACCGAATAGACATCCCGTCTTTGTTTGAACAGCTTCAATATCAGGGAGTTCACCACTTTATGAAGGCAGTCATCCGCCTTCGGACCTGATTCTGCTCACCATAGACATGCAGCTCATACTCCTGGGTGAGGGGATCCTGGAGGGTTGAGCTGTGTATCTCCACACGGTAGATACCTGAGTCGTTCTTCTTCAGTCTGCTGAGCTTCAGGGAGTAGCCTTCATGTGGGAAATTCACTCTTTCCATGTTACGCTTTTGGGTCACTATGACAAGGGCTTTTTTGCCTGCTGTTTTTGGCTGTATGGTAACGAGAGTGGTTGAATTGAAGACCCAGATAATGCTGTCAACTAGATTTACTGAGAGATTCAGAGGGAAAATCACAGACCCACCAATGGCACCAACCAGCTTCTTTGGGATTCCAGAGGCTGCTGGCCCTGCAGAAACAGAGAACCATAAAATAAACCCGAGTCCCTGCCTTTGCCACCAATTACTCACTCCCTTTGGGTCTCGGAAAGGTCCCAAGAAACCCTTTCAGTCTAACCTAGCCAGCCCCAGGAAACCTTTTGGGACCTCTTCACACAAAGACATTGAGGTCAGAATTCTCTGCCTGAAAGGGGTGATGGCAGGTAAATCCACCCCATTTCCAGAGACCTCTGGTTGAAAAGACCAAGCTCTGAGGTACACCGTGAAACCCAGCTCCAGTCTTGACAAGTTCCTGTAGAAGGACAAGTAGGGAGGTTACTGTTCAAGCTCCATGTAGGACTTCCAGGCTGCTCCTGGGAGAGCCAATTTTGATGCAGATGAGGAAGGTGACAGTCTACATGACCTGGGACAGAGGTTCTCAAGCACAAGCCAGAGCACTGAGAAGAAAGCTATAAGTTCTTAAAGACAATGGTAACATAGAATTTTGAGGATGATTTATTTTTCTATTTTTTAAAATTAATTAATTTTTTCATTGAAGGACAATTGCTTTACAGAATTTTGCTGTTTTCTGTCAAACCTCAACATGAATCAACCATAGGTATACATATATCCCCTCCCTTTTGGAGCTCCCTCCCATCTCCCTCCCTATCCCACCCCTCTAGATTGATACAGAGTCCCTGTTTGAGTTTCCTGAAACATACAGAAAATTCCCATTGGCTATCTATTTTATGTATGGTAATATCACCTCACACCGGTCAGAATGGCCATCATCAAATAGTCTACAAACAATAAATGCTGGACAAGGTGTGGAGAAGAGGGAACGCTCTTGCACTGTTGGGAATGTAAACTGATACAGTCGCTATGGAAGACTGTATGGAGATTCTTTTAAAAAAAACTAGGAATAAAACCACCATATGACCCAGGATTCCCACTCCTAGGCATATACCTTGAGGAAACCAAAATTGAAAGAGACACATGTATCCCACTGTTCATTGAAGCACTACTTACAACAGCTAGAGCATGGAAGCAACCTAGATGTCCATCAACAGATGAATCGATAAAAAGTTGTGGTCTATATACACAATGGAAAAATTTTCTATTTTATAATAGAATGGAGGGAATTCAAGATCATCCCTAAATGAGGTTCTCATTCACTTGAGTTCCAGTATCCTTTCTTGAGTGAAAAGGAAAAAAATGGGTGACTGGGAGCTCTGAAATATGCCAAGGCTACCTTGTGATGCTTACTCTGAACTATCAGGAATTGTAGTAGGGTTTTAATGCCCACTGTTTCCCCAATTTTTATTTCACTGCAATACTAATTCACCTCAAAAAGCATGACTTGCAAACAACCATCACTGATTTTTTGTCTCCAGGTGAAAAATAGCTAAGAATGGCTGCTGAAAAAGCTTCCAGAAGTGGTCAAGTGAGTATTTCTAGTAAACAAGTATGAGGAATAAGTCACCTTCTACCTATTAAGATCTGAAGGTTGGCCTCTGGATGTAGCAGTGAGGGAACTTAGATAGGGATCAGCTGTTTGAAAGCCCCGACTCTGATCTCATGTAACCCAAACCAATGCTTACAGGAAGAATTTTTTTTTCTTTCACAGTCTCATTTTATAGATCAGGAACCACAGCCACAATGAGGTTAAGTGACTTACTGAAATACATGGTAAGAGGCAGACGCTACCTCAGTACTCACAGGGTTAAGACCTTATACAGCATATTTTACAAATGAGAAAACTCAATAGTAGAAGTTATTCAAGGTTCAGAAATAGTGGAAAAACTAAAATCAGAACCAAAGTCTTCTCCTTAAAGATGTTCTCTGTAAAAGTAAAAACCCAAAGTTATTTTTCCTTCCTAGTTGGTCATTCTTCCATAAAATATTAAAATTTATATTTTGTGCTGTGTTGGTATAAAAATGGATGTAACACCTGTTAGATTTGTTACTACATAGTCATTATTACTGCAATATTTTTTTTCCTTCAGATTAAAAAAAAAAATCAAAATGAAAACTAATGTGGGTCCCAGGCACTGTGCCTACTTGGGCCTGTGCTGATTGACCAATCATTCAGGCTCTTTTTTGTTTCACAGCTAGATCTCTTACCATAGTATTTTCTACCACCCAATACTCATATAACTCATAACTCTTCTAGTAAAACCCAAATTCCTGCAACTGGCTTATTCAGATATCTAAAATCATGAAAGCCTGAAAGTGAAAGTGTTAGTCGCTCAGTCATGTCTGACTGTTTGCTACCCCGTGGACTATAGCCCGCCAGGCTCCTCTGTCCATGGGATTCTCCAGGCAAGAATACTGGAGTGGGTAGCCATTCCCTTCTCCAGGAGATCTTCCCAACACAGGGATCAAGCCCAGGTCCTCCATATTGCAGGCAAATTCTTTACCATCTGAGATGCCAGAAGAAGTTTTTATCTAAAATTATAATTCCTGTTAACACTCATAACTACGTTGCTGTTACTAAGGGTTTATTCTGTGTCAAATATTTTTTGTAAATATTACACCTGTGACTTAGAGCAATCCTGAAAATTAGTTTTGATCCTTTTATTAGGGATCAGCAACCTTATAGGCCATGGGCCAAATCTGTTCTGCCCCTGTTTTGAAAATAAAGTTTTATTGGAACACAGCCATGTTCTTTCCATAGCAGCAGTCTATGACTTCTTTTCCACTACAAAGGTTGAATTGGATAGTTGTGATAAAAATCATACTGCCTGCAAAACTTAAAATATTTACTATTTGGCCCTTCATAGCAAAAGTTTGTAAACTGGATTTGATTTAAACAAAACAAAACTTCAAGTAACTTGTCCAAGAGCACAAAGCTAGCAGGTGATAATTTGAGGGTTTAACCTAATGTCATTCCAGCCCTGGAGCCTGAACTCTTTACACTGCAGCTCAGTTTGAAGGTCCCTTGGCATTTGTTACAGCTCCAGCCCTTTCCATTACTCCCCATCCTCAGTTCCCTCAAGGGTTTAGGTGTCCACTCTGAATCCCAGGGGCCTCACTGGATCCCAAATTCCCATTCAAGTCCTTTCTTGACCATCCTTCAGGTGCAAGCAGTTCTATCAATGCCCCAGAGTAAGGGAATCTGTTGCTACCAAATGTTGACCTAGTCCTCTGATTACAGGTCTTGACCAACTTATTTGCTAAATTTATCTCTGCAAGAACTGGTTTCTCTTCCTGGGTGAATGCTCTTTAAGAGTTGGTTTTTTCTTTCAAACTTTTTCCTCTCTATATCAGTCAGTGGATATATACTTTGGATCGCTCAAGCCTTTGTCAAATCACCCTGTTAAGTAAGCAGGTTTTTTTTTTTTAACTGCCCTCCTTGCTTCTCTAATACTAAGGGAAAGATGATTTTTCATTGCTTTCTCTTTGGTCATCTCATGAGGTGTCAGAATAGTCCCAGTAAATGTTACAGACAAAAATTAATTTTATTTTGAATTTTTGATTTATCAATTAATGCATTCATTCTTTTACTTCAATCACAAGATGAAAGGGGTGAATATTTTGAAGTCAAGTAAAGACTGGCTATGACTTGCCCCTAAGTAGGTGAATTTCCTGGATTAGGGTACATTTCAGTATATTTTTTTTCATTTGATATGTTGGGGTGATAAAACTGTAAGAGTTTGACTTTCGTGTTTTAGCACTCATGCAACACTTAAGCCACAAGTAAATAATTGTTCTTTTTACATCTCTACATATGCAGTTCTATCTCCCCAGGGTACATTTTAAGAAATGTGAATTTTGTGAACATACAAAAACTGTCTTCAAATTCGTTGTTCCTTGTTAGAATGAAACTGGAGGGCATTACAGTGCAAATTGCCAACGGGAACCTAGATGGAGGACATTGTTCTGTCTTTATTGTATCTTCAGTATGAGAAGAAGCATCATAAAGGAGAAAAGTGGTTCCATGCCATTCCTGTATGTGAGCTCAGAGGTTAGAGGGCTGGACTGGCAAATCCTAACCAATTTTGCTTCCTCTTCCCAGTTGACTGTTTCTTGATCCAGAAACAAGACACTTCTCTTCTCAGGTGTTAAGACAGAACTAAAGCTTCCCTCTCTTGGATGGCTTCCCCACCTTCAGTGTGTGGTCCTCTATAGTTTTACTACATCTAGGTAGGTCATGCTCTGCTCATTCAGTCATTCCTTCTTTTAACAAGAGTTTGTTTAGCTCCATATTTTGGCCAGATACTGTTTAGGAATTGGAGGGTATAAATGGGGAGCAAAATAATCATGATCCTTGTACTCATGGAGTTGGAAGAGAGTCATTAAATAAGTAACAACATGTGTTGTGAAAGGAGAAGTGACAGGTACTTAGGGAACACACAGTGGGGGATGGGGGATGTAACATGTATGATCAGAAGAGCCTAGAGAATGGGTGGCTATTCCCATTTATCTATAAGGCCTGGAGGTTTGGATCCCATGAGATTCCCACCTGGATCAGTGCAGTAAATACTGTAACTTGCCTCCTCTGCATCCATTTCACTCCCTCCTCATTTTGTAGCAGCAAAATGGTTTGGATAAGACTGACAGGCACTCAACTCAAGTAGTAGCCTTCCTCTGGCATTAGTTCAGGGGTATTACACGTCCCAGGTTGACTGTATCTAGAGAAGCCCAGGATTTTTGCTCCTAGGCAAGCAAAAGTTGATGCTGTGGGATGATTGAAGCCTTGGATGGCCACTCACTTAACTACCAGACATGCAACCAGGACTCCCTCCTCAGCTGATCCCCTGTTTTTGTCCTAACTCACACTTTTTTTTGGTGCTTTATCCTTTTCTCTGTCTATCGAAATCATGTTTAATACTCATAAAGCCTACTTCAAAGCCCTTCCCTGAGAAAGTCTTCAACTCTTTCTCACACTTAACCCCTTGAAATTCCACCATGATTGTCATTTTATTTTCCACTTTAAATTCCCCAGAAGGAGCTATTCCCCTAGCAGTTGACTAGACATACCATTTTGCTGTGAATTAGCAGATGACTGATCTACAGGCATTAGGTTCCAGATCCTGTGGTGATGGGGTCTGGGATCTCATCCAGGGATGAGTGGAGATGACCTCTCCTCTCAAGCAGCTTGGGGCAGTGTAAAACAGAACTCTGGGCTAACTGGGTGTCAGGAGACTTGGGTTCCATTCTGGTTCCTCTGTAATAATAACTCCAGCAATGAATACTTGGTATAATGAGTATTCCCTTTCTTGATCCTCAAATCAACTCTGTGTGATAGAGGTTAAGCTGAACTTTATAGATAAAGAAATTGGGGCTCCAAGATGTTGAGTCACTTTCCCAAGACCCCAAACTGGAAAGTGGCAGATGTGACAAGAGGAGATAGTTTGTTCCTCGGCCTTCTCTAAAGACCTCATTCTTTCCACTTCTGCCTCCCACTACTGCTTTGAGTTTCAGTATTCTAAAGTCTCACAGGAGAAAAGGCATAACCTTTATTCACCAGAGTTTGGGTGAGGGTGAAGGGTGAATACAGATGTGGAGGTTGTTTTTGAGAAGCACACAGCAGTCTGAACCATGGTGGGGGGCACAGGGGAAGCAGGCAGTAGTGGTATAAGAGACAGGCTTTGAGAACGCTTCCTACTTTTGGGTCTCATTTCTACAAGAATGACTAAAAGTGAGATTTCCCAAAACCTCTTTTGGGCGGCTTCTTTCAAGGTAAGCTTCTTAGAAGGTGGTCTGGACCCTAATGCATACACATCAGTAACTGGTTAATGCACAACAAAAGAGTATGTCCAGCCACCGCACAGGGAGATAGCTCCTACAGTGAGCATTCCCAGCTACTTTTGGAAGTGGAGGGAGCTGGGAGAGAAGACCCTTTGCTTTTTGCCATGGCCAAGTCTCAGATATTTTTTGCACCAGGAGAGTCAACCCTAAGATGCTCTTCATAACAAGAAGGGACCACAGCTCCTCCCCTTTGCTACACGCCTTTCCTTTGGGTTGTGACCTCCCAAACCTTTTTTCTTGTTTTTCTCTTCTTGTCTTTTTCAACATCTCCCCAATACCATCTCACCCACTTTTTCTAATTCCATTTTATTAACTTTCTCCTCAACACTATTGTATAATAGAATCACCACAAAATTGTGCCCATTTTCCAGATGAGAATACTGAGGCTGCAAGAGTTACTCCTTAGTCCCTCTGAATTTGGCTAGGGTGATTCTTGGTTGGTGCATCCACATTCTGACAATGGAGTTACCTATTCTTCTTGGGCATTTCCAGCACCTACCTTGGCTTCGTGTACCTGGAGAGAGAAGGAATCCCTGGGGAAGATTCAGCTCAAGTACATGTTTATCAAGCACTTTTCCTGGGAGTACAGTGTTAGCCAGTTAGTTTGCTGTGATGAAATGAGCACTAGCTTTGGAAACTCAGTCTCTGCTTTACCTCCTCTTGCCTAAGACATTTGACTTCTCAGAGCCTACATTTTGGGGATAATAATACCTATCTTGAAAACTTGTGAAGAAATTGTATGAAAAATGCCTTGTGTAATACGAGCTTAATAAATGGTGATTTATTATTTATTGTTCTGCATTTGATATCTCACTTAAAACACCACAATAATTTGCAAGTTAGGTTTCATTTTCTGCTGTGAATTTGTAAGCAAAAAGTTTCAGAGGCCAAGAAACCTATTCACAATAATATAGTTACTATCAAACTCAGGACTTCTTGTCCAGGGGCAGCACTCCTTCCATGGTCCTACTTCCTGGAAGGTCTAGAACAATCTTGGATTGTCCTTTCAATCACAGGAGGTATAGCATGCAGGCTGCCACAGTCTCTTGGAGCAGGGCTGCTCCAACCAACCTGCTGCCCCAGGTCAGGTTTCAGGTGAGCACCTGGGTTTTGAAAAGTCCTGCCATGTTTCCCCCCACATCACCATCCCCAAGTTCCACTTCTGATCACCATTTCTGTTCAGGAGAGGTTTTAAAGTGGGGGTCTATACCAGGACCAGGTGCTTCCTAAAAACAGAAACTTTTAAAGAATGCAAGGAGGGTGAGAGTCTGTTGATGCAAAACACTTCAAGAGCTCTGGTGGTGGGGAGGAAAGGATTGGTTTTCTAAGTAGACACTGATTGCATTGCTTGGGTTAAGAGAGAAAATTCAAAAGTTCTCTGCCATTAAAATGATTGTTAAATGCATAATCATTTAAAATATTTTTCTAAATAACATATATTTATATTGATGTAAATATGAAACATGGGCTTCCCTGGTGGCTCAGTGGTAAAGAAACTGCCTGCCAGTGCAGCAGATGCAGGTTCGATCCCTGGGTCAGGAAGATACCCTAGAGACAGAAATGGCAGCCTACTCCAGTATTCTTGCCTGGGAAATACCACGGATAAAGGAGCATGGCAGGCTACAGCCCATGTGATCACAAAACAGTTGGACATGACTTAGCGACTAAACAACAATGAAAATATAAAACATAGAAATACATGTATAAATGTTATAAATATATTTAAATAAAATATTTAAAATACATATTTCTAAGTAAAGAAATTTACACTTGTACCATCTCAGCATCTCATTTTGTTTTTAAAATTACTCTCAAAATGAGGAAGAGCTGAGGTCTGGAGAAGATGACATTTTTCATCTAATTCACGGCAGACTCCAGGTTAGAACACAGGTCTTCCTGATACCCAACACCACTTCGTTCAGCCCTTCCTTCCCTGGGACAGTCAGAAGAGCAGTTAACCCCCAAAGTCATTCCTTCTCCTGTCCCTGCAGTCTCTTTCTGCCATATGTGATTCAGATACCACAGGAAACAAAACAATATTACATGAGAGATAGAGCCTACTGAGTTGAGCCAGAGATCCAGAGTGGAGCCAGAAGCTTGGAGCTACACCCAGGATGGGGTAGACAATCAGGAAAATAAGAGGATCTGGTTGCACTCACCTGTGAGCTGGCAGAGGAGAAAGATGAAGCATGCTGGGGCGCCAAGCATATTGCTTTCTGGGTGTTAACCACTGAAATAAACGCACTTCCCTTCTGTAGTGTTTATATTTCTTCCCCAGTTAGAAGGCGGGGTCATGGGATAGTGAGTCACGTTTAGTGACTTTTTTGCCTATGTTCACAAAGAATGACTAAATCACTAATGATTAAAGCTATATGGTCAACTGTTTCTGCTATACCATAGGACCTCTCAGAGATTCAGAAGAGAGAACATGGAAGGAAATAGAAGGTTATGGAGAATGAGAGAGTTGCACTGGAGATAAAATAATATCTCTTGAGCTTTTCAGAGTACCAGGAGAACCTGAATTCTTTAGTGTATCCCTCATAACAATCTTGTGAGTAAAATACTTCCATAATCCCTAGTTTTACAGATGAGAAAATGAAGGCTTAGAGTATATTACAGCAAAATTAAGTACTTCTTTAATCAAAAGAAATCATTATAATAGTAAAAAGAAAAGCCATGTGGTGGGAGAAGATATTTGTATTCAGTTCAGTTCAGTTCAGTTGCTTAGTCGTGTCCAACTCTTTGTGACCCCATGAATTGTAGCACGCCAGGCCTCCCTGTCCATCACCATCTCCCGGAGTTCACTCAAACTCACGTCCATCAAGTCGGCATCGTCCCCTTCTCCTCCTGACCCCAATCCCTCCCAGCATCAGGGTCTTTTCCAATGAGTCAACTCTTCACATGAGGTGGCCAAAGTACTGGAGTTTCAGCTTCAGCATCATTCCTTCCAAAGAACACCCAGGGCTGATCTCCTCTAGAATGGACTGGTTGGATCTCCTTGCAGTCCAAGGGACTCTCAAGAGTCTTCTCCAACACCACAGTTCAAAAGCATCAATTCTTCAGTGCTCAGCCTTCTTCACAGTCCAACTCTCACATCCATACATGACCACTGGAAAAACCATAGCCTTGACTAGACAGACCTTTGTTGGCAAAGTAATGTCTCTGCTTTTGAACATGCTATCTAGGTTGGTCACAACTATTCTTCCAAGGAGTAAGCGTCTTTTAATTTCATGGCTACAGTCACCATCTGCAGTGATTTTGGAGCCCCCCCCCCCAAAAAATAAAGTCTGACACTGTTTCCACTGTTTCCCCATCTATTTCTCATGAAGTGATGGGACCAGATGCCATGATCTTCGTTTCCTGAATGTTGAGCTTTAAGCCAACGTTTTCACTCTCCTCTTTCCCTTTCATCAAGAGTCTTTTTAGTTCCTCTTCACTTTCTGCCATAAGGGTGGTGTCATCTGCAGATCTGAGGTTATTGATATTTCTCCTGGCAATCTTGATTCCAGCTTCTGCTTCTTCCAGCCCAGCGTTTCTCATGATATACTCTGCATGTAAGTTAAATAAGCAGGGTGACAATATACAGCCTTGATGTACTCCTTTTCCTATTTGGAACCAGTCTGTTGTTCCATGTCCAGTTCTAACTGTTGCTTCCTAACCTGCATATAGGTTTCTCAAGAGGCAGGTCAGGTGGTCTGGTATTCCCATCTCTTTCAGAATTTTCCACAGTCTATTGTGATCCACACAGTCAACAGAATTGGCATAGTCAATAAAGCAGCAATAGATGTTTTTCTGGAACTCTCTTGCTTTTTCCATGATCCAACGGATGTTGGCAATTTGATCTCTGGTTCCTCTGTGCTGCACTCAATATGCCAGCAAATTTGGAAAACTCAGCAGTGGCCACAGGGCTGGAAAAGGTCAGTTTTCATTCCAATCCCAAAGAAAGGCAATGCCAAAGAATGCTCAAACTACCACACAATTGCACTCATCTCACACGCTAGTAAAGTAATGCTCAAAATTCTCCAAGCCAGGCTTCAGCAATACATGAACCATGAACTTCCAGATGTTTAAGCTGGTTTTAGAAAAGGCAGAGGAGCCAGAGATAAAATTTCCAACATCTGTTGGGTCATCGAAAAAGCAAGAGAGTTCCAGAATACATTTATTCTACAAGGGTCTTGTATCCATAACACTTGGTTGTCCCACTGTTCCAACACCATTTATTGAAAAGACTGTCCTTTCTGTATTGAATTGCTTTTACACCTCTTTCAAAAAGCAGTTAATCATACCTGTGTGTGTATATTTTGGGGTTCACTATTCCATTCCTTTGGTTTATATAATGTAGTTATTGATTTATCATGGCTTAAGTCTGCCATTTTACTATTTGCTTCTGGTTTCTTCTGATTTTTTTGTTCTTTTGTTTTGCTTTCCTGGCCATTCTATAGGTTACTTAAATTTAAAAAAATTCATTTTGATTTGAAACTAAGATCATGGTATCTGGTCCCATCACTTCATGGGAAATAGATGGGGAAACAGAGGAAATGGTGTCAGACTTTATTTATGGGGGCTCCAAAATCACTGCACATGGTGATTGCAGCCATGAAATTAAAAGACGCTTACTCCTTGGAAGGAAAGTTATGACCAACCTAGATATTATATTCAAAAGCAGAGAGATTACTTTGCCAACAAAGGTCCATCTAGTCAAGTCTATGGTTTTTCCAGTGGTCATGTATGGATGTGAGAGTTGGACTGTGAAGAAAGCTGAGTGCTGAAGAATTGATGGTTTTGAACTGTGGTGTTGGAGAAGACTCTTGAGAGTCTCTTGGACTGCAGGGAGATCCAACCAGTCCATCCTAAAGGAGATCAGTCAGTCCTGGGTGTTCATTGGAAGGACTGATGCTGAAGCTGAAACTCCAATACTTTGGCCACCTCATGTGAAGAGTTGCCCCATTGAAAAGACCCTGATGCTGGGAGGGGTTGGGGGCAAAAGGAGAAGGTGGTGACAGAGGATGAGATGGCATCACCGACTCGATGGACATGAGTTTGAGTGAACTCTGGGAGTTGGTGATGGACAGGGAGGCCTGGCGTGCTGTGGTTCATGGGGTCCCAAAAAGTTGGACACGACTGAGCGACTGAACTGAACTGAACTGATAGTGTGTCTTGAATGTATCTCAATAGATTTTTAAATGACTGCTTAAAGCATTACATTGTTGCTGTTGTTTTTCAGTTGCTAAGTAATGTCCAACTCTTTGTGACCCCACAGAGTGCAGCATGCCAGGCCTCCCTGTCCATCACCAACTCCCAGACCTTACTCAAACTCATGTCCCTCAAGTTGGTGATGCCATCCAACCATCTCATCCTCTGTCATCCCCTTCTCCTCCTGCCTTCAATCTTTCCCAGCATCAAGGTCTTTTCCATTGAGTCAACTCTTCACATCAGGTGGCCAAAGCATTGGAGCTTCAGCTTCAGCATCAGTTCTTCCAATGAATATTCAGGGTTGATTTCCTTTAGGATTGAATGGTTTAATCTCCTTGCTGTCCAAGGGACTCTCAATAGTCTTCTCCAACACCACAGTTTAAAAGCATAAATTCAAAAATAAATAAATAAATAAATAAAAGCATAAATTCTTCAGCACTCAGCCTTCTTCACAGTCCAACTCTCACATCCATACATGACCACTGGAAAAACCATAGACTTGACTAGATGGACCTTTGTCCGAAAAGTGTCTCTGCTTTTTAATACACTGTCTAGATTTGCCATAGCTTTTTTTAAAATTTCATGGCTGCAGTCACCATCCACAGGATTTTGGAGGCTAAGAAAATAAAATCTGTCACTGTTTCCCCTTTGTCCCCATTGAGGTTTTAAGCCAGCTTTTTCACTCTCTTCTTTCACCCTCGTCAAGAGGCTCTTCAGTTCCTATTTGCTTCCCAACATTAGAGTGGTATCATTTTATTATCTGAGGTTGTTAATGTTTCTCTTGGAATCTTGTGATTCACCCCACCCATCATTTCACATGATGTACTCTGCATATAAGTTAAGTAAGCAGGGTGACAATATACAGCCTTGATGTACTCCTTTCCCAATTTTGAACCAGTCCATTGTTTCATGTCTGGTTCTAAGTGTTGCTTCTTGACTTGCATATAGGTTTCTCAGGAGGCAGGTCAGGTGATCTGGTATTTCCATCTCTTTAAGAATTTTCCTCAATTTGTCATGATCCACACAGTCAAAGGCGTTAGTGAAGCAGAAGTAGATGTTTTTCTGGAATTCCCTTTCTTTCTTTATGATCCATTTACTAGTTCAACTAATGTGTAGAAACATTATCTGTACTAGACTCTTTTACCATCACTTTTTATTATCTTATCTTAAATAAAATCTTTCCACACATTGAGAATCATGTCAGGTAAAGTTATAATTTTTGCTTCAATTATCAGACATAATTTAGAAAACTCCAGAGGAGAAGGATAGGAAATTATCTATTTGTCCAGTGGTTAGGAGTCAGTGCTTACACTGCAAGGGCTGGGTTCAATCCCTGGTTAAGAACTAAGATCCTGCAAGCTGCATGGAGTGGCAAAAAAAAAAAAAAGGAAAGAAAAGAGAAATATAGTCCATTATATTTTCTCATGTATTTTTACTCTTCCCATTGCTTGTTCTTTCTTTTTTCTTTCTGTTTCTAGATATTCCTTTAGCCATTCTTTTAGGATAGGTCTGTTGGTGACAAATAGTGTTAGTTTTCCCTCACATTGAGGATGTCTTGATTTCACCTTCATTCCCTGGGTACAGAATTCTAGATTGACCGTTCTTTTCTTTCAGCACTTGAAAAACATTATGCTACTTCTCTTGCCCATATGAGTTTCTGATGAGAAATCACCAGTCCTTTAAATTACTTTCCCCTGTAGCTTATATGTTATTTCTTTCTGTTGTGAAGATTTTTTTTTCTTTTTTGTTAGTTTTCAGCTGGTTGATATTACTGTGTTTTGGTATATATTTCTTTGAGTTTCTCCTGTTTGGGGTTTATTCAGTTTGTTGAATCTGTGGGTTTGTGCCTTTTGCCAAATTTGGAGAAATTTAAATGTTTCTTTGAATACTTTTTCTTGAGACAAGAAAAATAAAAATATGTGTGGATTATAAGAGGAGAGACAAATTATCATATTTTCAGATCATATTACTGCTGATGTAGAAAATCCAAAGGAATCTGTAGACAAAGTATGAGAACTAATAAGGCAGTGAACAGGACTCAAGCAAACAACCGTATTGTATACAAGATATTCTTCTAACTTGGCGCTCACTTATTTACTAATCTTGACCTAGTTCAATTAAGAGACTAAGAGGTATTTTCCCCATGGTAACACAGCATTTTATTAGCAGAATCTAGATATTGTGGCTTTTCTTGTTCTAGAAATGACCATGCCAAGGCTTCTGGGGAAATAAAGAGAAAATATTTTTGAAATGGGAAAGGGCATGGATGGGCTGGAATGAGATCAGTAAAAAAAATCCTAGGGATGCCCCATTAGGACACAACTGAAAAGAGGAACTAAAAGAAGTTTATGCTTTTAAAAACAGAAAGTAATTACATTTGAAGAGTGAAACTTAGCAGCAGAAACTTATTACTCAGTAGTCACCCCCTCAAATATTCATGGAATATTTTTGCTCATGGAACTTTGTTCTTTCTTGGTTTTCTCGTACCCCAGGCTTCTCTTATATAAATTTGTTGCAAATTTCTCCCATCTATAAATATTGAAATGTCTCTGAGTTCAGTCCTTGTTGTTATTGTTGTTTAATTGCTAAGTCATGTCTGACTCATTGCAATCACATGAACTGTAAGGGCTCCTCTGTCCGTGGGATTTCCCAGGCAAGAATACTGGAGTGGGTTATCATTTCCTTCTTCAGGGGATCTTCCCGACCCAAGGACTGAAACCACATCTCCTGCTTGGCAGGCAGATTCTTTACCACTGAGCCACCTGGGAAACCCTCAGTCCTTAGACTTACTCATTTCTTTATCTATCCCAATTCCTTAGTCCATCTCATTCAGTCTCCTGATTTGAAATGCCCAATTTTATTTCCAGGCCTGACTTTTTCCTTAATTCTTGTCTTGTATATTCAGCGACTTACTCAGCATCTCCATCTGAATGTCTGACAGGTGTCTAAATACCAAATCAAACTGTTGCTTCCCTATCTTCTATTTCTTTCTCCTCCTATCTTCATCTCAGTAAATTGTCACTCATTCTTCAAGTTTGCAAGCCAAAAGTTTAAATTATTCTTGACTCCACTTTCTCCTATGCTATGTCCATTTATCAAAAAATTCTATTGGCTCTACCTTGAAAAATACTCAGAACCGAATCACTTATCACCTTTACCAACTTTTGCCAACAGCATCTCTTCCTGCACTATTACTGCAGCTACCTAGCAAATCTCCTTATGTGTACCTTGGCCCTCTGTAATCTACTCTTCACAGGCTAGAGTGATATTCTAGATCACTAGATCACTGTGATTTTTATATCAGATCATCTCATTTTTCTGCTTGCTGGTTGTTTCTTATATTACTTGGGATAGTGTGCAAACTCCCTTTCAGGGCTTCTTATTAGGCTCTATGATAGCCCTTGGCTATCTTCTGATACAATTTCCTAGCTCTTTCCCCAACTTATTTCACATCTATGACACTCACCACCTCATTGTTCCTAAAATTCTCCACCACACTCCCACCTCAAGGTCTTTGCAGTAGAAGAAAGCTCTTCTCCTAGATGCCCACATGGCTATGTCTTCCTTAAGATTCACTCAATGTTACCTATTAAAGAGAGCCTCCTGACTCCCTTGATATAACAGCAATGTTTGATCTTTTAGTCTCTATCTCTTTATCCTGCTTTATTATTTTTTTCTATGAAAAATTAATAAATAGAAATCTCAATTAGAGTTGTGATACCAGAAGGGGGAGCTCTCATGTCCGGAGACGAAAACAGCCCAAGAGGAAAAACAAAGACTTCCTTCCCTGGCAAGGATCAGCCAGTGAAAAGACATGAACTTTGTTTAGAGCAGCCCTGCCAAATTATCTTTACTCTTTTTAAAACCATTCTCCTTCTTTGGCTGTGTGGGGACTTGCACATGGCTTGCCATGATTG
The DNA here is from genome assembly GCF_032452875.1 of Bos javanicus. NCBI lineage: Eukaryota > Metazoa > Chordata > Mammalia > Artiodactyla > Bovidae > Bos > Bos javanicus. Next base: position 9,007,222 of record NC_083870.1, read on the forward strand.
CAGACCCCAAATTTCAATTTTCTACTAATTTATAAATAAACCCATCTTTGCTAGAGAAATATTAGGCAGTCTATCTATTTCAGGTCAACATTCTATAGGATCTACCATGCTAAAATTTAAGAGTTCTAAGAAGAGAGACTTTCTCTGCTTGTTCAGAACTCTATTCTCAGAACTGGAATAGTACCTGGTACACAGGAGATCTTCAACATGTAGTTGAATAAATGAGTGAGTGTCCTGAGCATTAAGAGTTGAGTAATTATGAATGATACCCAGAATTTCCCTCTTTCTATTTGGAAAGTAAAATTGAGAGCAGAAAATGTATGGGATTTCTTAGTAGCTCAGGACTCAGCCTTCTGTGAAGATTGGTACAGTGGCAGAGAAGAATGTGAAAGGAAGATTCCCTCAGTCTAGAGAGGTGAAAGAAAATTTATTAAAAAATAGAATGCATGTATATTTCCAAAAGGAAATCTATGTCATCTGAAAGTGAGAAACGGTTATTGCTTTAAACCATGACTGTATTGTTAAGACTCACTTATTTTAAAAATAGCCTTTCAATAGTATTTTATTTTCAAAACATCAATAATTAGAATATATTATGCAAAAATAGCCACAAAGCAAGCACAGCAGTCACATTTCTTATGGTGTGATTTTTCATTCAATTGTTATTAAATTTTTTCATCATAAAATAACTAAGCATGATATTAAAATGTGAAATAGCCTAAAATTTCAAGTTAGAAAATGCAAGAACATCTTGATACCTTTATCACTAACATGTTAATCACAATTTGGCCAAAATTTCGAACATTTTCATTAGAGTGATTCTTCGAACTCACTCTGAAATGTTTACATTAGTGTTAAAATGTCTCTGGGAATGCACATAATTTTAATCATATAGTACTTTGAGACTTCATAGAAACCAACTGCAGTGAGAGTGTCATGTTTTTACTGGTCAGTGGCTCCCTGGTTGCACCACCACACAGTGCACTCCTACTGACAGAGCTACACAAGGAAATCTTCAAGTCCAGTGCCTAAAGATGGAAGCACACCCACATTCCTCTGTGTGCCCTTGTTCTCCTCCTGCCTACTCGGCCAGGTTTGGACTCTGCTGATTGTCATGTCCTGTGCAGATTAGTTGGATATGAACCTGTGACTGTACTTTCCTGGAATTGCCCCCCATTTTCTACAAGTGGGAAGAGGTAAGAGAATCATTAATAGATCTCACATCTCTATTGTGCATTCCAGTCTTCACACTTATTAACTTACATTCTCTCTCTGGGTCACACCAATCACATGGCATGTCCTTGGGGGAAGGCACCTCTGGGAATGAAGGTAGTCCCTTTTTTGTCCCAATTACCATGGCCAGACCACTCCACCCCCACATGCTAACCCCAAACACCCAATGACCTACAGCAAGTACTATGGTGAAGGGTCCTGAACCAAAACCCTGGTGCTCCTCATTTGTCATCAACATAACCTATGTCACTCACTGTATTATCTGTTGAAAATACAGTTGAAAGACTTTTCTTCTTTCAAATAAACCATGCTTTATTGGGGAAATCCACACATAAGGCAACAATGACAAAGCAGAAGGCAAGGACTGCAATGAATAAAGTCTAAGGGGCTTTTAGAGTACAGAGTAGTTCTAGTAAACACTGCCTCCTCTTAATGACTTCATGGATTGTTGTAGGGTCAAAATTGTAGAATGGATGTGAAAGCACTTTGTAACTCTAAACGGAAATACTATTGTGACTGCAAGACATTGCTCCTGCTTTAATGGATGGTAATTTCCAGATATGCTTTGTCCAGGAAGACAAACCAATTACATGTTTTCTCTGTTATCTCTCCATTCAATCTCTTTGAGAAGATGGGACATAGGAGGGGAATGATGTAAGAAATGCTCAATGTGCTCTTGTCAGTCCATTTACCCAGAGATTGTCCACATTCCTTGTTACTCACAGAACAGCCCTCCTTCTCACTTCCCCTGGTATAACCCCTGCCTCTCTCGCTCTCTCACTCTGAAAGTATTACCCAGTGAGTGGATGAGCACACAGATGCTCCAGCCACACTTTCTAGACTTGAGTCCTGATTATGTCCCTTCTCCCTGTTTAGTCTTGGCCACAATGACTTTAACGCTCTATACCTCAGTTTGCTCACATGAGAAATGGAGATAACTATAGTTCTTAGTCCACAAGATTATAAATATTAAAAGAGATAATGAGGGACTTCACTTGTGGTCTTGTGGCTAAGACTCCATGCTCCCAATGCAGAAGTCCTGGGTTCAATTCTGGTCAGGTAACTAGATCTGACATGCAGCAACTGAGTTTAAATGCTGCAGCTAAAGATCTTATAACCACAAGGAAGATCCTGCATGTTGCAACCAAGACCTGGTGCAACCGAATAAATAAATATTTTTAAAAATAAATAAATAAAAATAAAAAAATAAATGTGTTAAAAAAGAGATAATAGATACTAAAGTGGCATAGAGACTACCTCCTAGTAAGTCCTTAGTAAACATTAGCTATTATGTTAATTAATTCATTTAAAATATCTTCTAATCAGTTACAAAGAGCCAGGCCTTGAGCCTTAAACATAAATAGATGAAGTCTCAGCCTTTATGTGAGGAATGCTGGTGAGCCATATGCCAACTGTTCATCTCCACTTGCCCTCTGTCCTCTCTTTTGCTGTTCCAGCTTCCTCCCCACTGCAGAAAAGCCACCTGACCCCTTCAGACAGGCCTTAGCACTCCTTATCGATACCTCATCTCCAATTCCCTGACTCTTTGCTGCTCTCTGCTGGCACAGATACATGTGCCCTGTGCCATATGCCAGGCTTACATAAGATGACAGGGGGACGTAGGTGGGAGACTAGGTGTGTGTAAGGTGACAAACATGGAGATGTCTGCTATACCTAGTCTCTGCCTTCACATAGCTCATGCCACCAATTATAAATTATGACACTATATTCATATACAGCTGTCCCTTGGTATCATGGGGGGCTGGGTCTAGGACTGCCCACCTCATACCAAAATACCCTGGTTTCTTAAGTCCCTTGATCATCCTTGGTACCTGCATGTTCTGGAGAATCACAGATATGGAAGGCTGACTGTGATGTAAATCTTTTTCAGAAAAGGTAGGGAGTCGGGGGAACTTATTAGAAGGTAAACATTTGTCAGTTACTTAGCTGTGCAGATTAGTATAAAGAGACTTATAAATCACTTTGGGAGCCATTTTGTGGAAATTAAGGGTGATTTTTTTTATAAAATACCATATTTTGAAGTAAAGAAGGCAGGCTAAGTTAGCACATTAAGATGATTATCACATCAAATCGATACAAGACTAGAAAGCACACTGGAAGGGCTTGCCACCATGTGCCCCTGACAAGCTGTGACCAGCTCTGATCTCATATAAGTTGTTGGTATTGACTCCACAGCTTAACTGAGCAAATGAATACAGTTAGTAAAAACTCACAAAAAGAACACAAAGGTATTGTGAATCAGCAAGTGTATAGAAAAGTTCTGTCTTCGAAGAGACAGGAGTAACATTAACAATATGGTGGTATATTTCAGTGTAGCTGATTTATGATGTTGTGTTCAGTTCAGTTCAGTTCAGTCGCTCAGTCATCTCCGACTCTTTGTGACCTCATGAATCGCAGCACACCAGGCCTCCCTGTCCATCACCATCTCCCGGAGTTCACTCAAACTCACGTCCATCGAGTTGGTGATGCCATCCAGCCATCTCATCCTCTGTCGTCCCCTTCTCCTCCTGACCCCAATCCCTCCCAGCATCAGGGTCTTTTCCAATGAGTCAACTCTTCGCATGAGGTGGCCAAAGTACTGGAGTTTCAGCTTCAGCATCATTCCTTCCAAAGAACACCCAGGGCTGATCTCCTCTAGAATGGACTGGTTGGATCTCCTTGCAGTCCAAGGGACTCTCAAGAGTCTTCTCCAACACCACAGTTCAAAAGCATCAATTCTTCAGTGCTCAGCCTTCTTCACAGTCCAACTCTCACATCCATACATGACCACTGGAAAAACCATAGCCTTGACTAGACAGACCTTTGTTGGCAAAGTAATGTCTCTGCTTTTGAATATGCTATCTAGGTTGGTCACAACTATTCTTCCAAGGAGTAAGCGCCTTTTAATTTCATGGCTGCAGTCACCATCTGCAGTGATTTTGAAGCCCCCCCAAAAAATTACGTCTGATACTGTTTCCACTGTTTCCCCATCTATTTCCCATGAAGTGATGGGACCGGATGCCATGATCTTCGTTTCCTGAATGATGAGCTTTAAGCCAACGTTTTCACTCTCCTCTTTCCCTTTCATCAAGAGGCTTTTTAGTTCCTCTTCACTTTCTGCCATAAGGGTGGTGTCATCTGCATATCTGAGGTTATTGATATTTCTCCTGGCAATCTTGATTCCAGCTTGTGCTTCTTCCAGCCCAGCCTTTCTCATGATATACTCTGCATGTAAGTTAAATAAACAGGGTGACAATATACAGCCTTGATGTACTCCTTTTCCTATTTGGAACCAGTCTGTTGTTCCATGTCCAGTTCTAACTGTTGCTTCCTAACCTGCATATAGGTTTCTCAAGAGGCAGGTCAGGTGGTCTGGTATTCCCATCTCTTGAAGAATTTTCCACAGTTTATTGTGATCCACACAGTCAACGGCTTTGGCACAGTCAATAAAGCAGCAATAGATGTTTTTCTGGAACTCTCTTGCTTTTTCCATGATCCAGTGGATGTTGGCAATTTGATCTCTGGCTCCTCTGCCTTTTCTAAAACCAGCTTGAACATCTGGAAGTTCACGGTTCACGTATTGCTGAAGCCTGGCTTGGAGAATTTTGAGCATTACTTCACTAGCGTGTGAGATGAGTGCAATTGTGCGGTAGTTTGAGCATTCTTTGGCATTGCCTTTCTTTGGGATTGGAATGAAAACTGACCTTTCCCTGTCCTGTGGCCACTGCTGAGTTTTCCAAATTTGCTGGCATATTGAATGCAGCACTTTCACAGCATCATCTTTCAGGCTTTGAAATAGCTCAACTGGAATTCCATCACCTCCACTAGCTTTGCTCGTAGTGATGCTTTCTAAGGCCCGCTTGACTTCATATTCCAGGATGTCTGGCTCTAGGTGAGTGATCATACCATCGTGATTATCTTGGTCATGAAGATCTTTTTTGTACAGTTCTTCTGTGTATTCTTGCCACCTCTTCTTTATATCTTCTGCTTCTGTTAGGTCCATACCATTTCTGGTATGTTGTGTTACTTTCTGCTATACAACAAAGTGAATACACTATACACATATCCACTCTTTATTAAATTCTTTTTCTATGTAGCCATTACATAATATTGAGTAGAGTTCCCTGTGCTGTATAGCAGGTCATTATCAATTATCTATTTTATATATAGTAGTATGTATATGGGAGAAGGCAACGGCACCCCACTCCAGTACTCTTGCCTGGAAAATCCCATGGATGGAAGAGGAGCCTGGAAGGCTGTAGTCCACGGGGTTGCTGCGAGTGGGACACAACTGAGCACTTTACGTTCACTTTTCACTTTCATGCATTGGAGAAGGAAATGGCAACCCACTCCAGTGTTCTTGCCTGGAGAATCCCAGGGATGGGGGAGCCTAGTGGGCTGCCGTCTATGGGGTGGCACAGAGTTGGACACGACTGAAGCGACTTAGCAGCAGCAGCAGCAGCAACAGTATGTATATGTCAATCCCAGTTTCCCAATTTATTTTTCCCCTCCTCTCTTCCCTGGTAACCACATGACTGTTTTATACTTCTGTGACTCTATTTATTTTGTAAGTAAGTTCATTCATATCATTTTTTAGATTCCACATATAAGTGATATCATATGATATTGTTTATTTTTGCTTTTGTTGTTATGCTATTGCTGTCATATTAAAAAATTCATTATCAACACCAACATTAAGGAGATTTTCCCCTATGTTTTCTTATAGGAGTGTATCTATGTTCTCTGTCTGACTTCCTTTACTCACTATGACAACCTCTGGGTCCATCCACGTTGCTGCAAATAGCATGATTTTGTTCTTTTTATGGCTAATATTCCACTGCATATATGTACTACATCTTCTTTATCCAATCTTCTGTTGATGGATTTTTAGGTTGCTTCCATATTATGGTATTGTAAATATTGCTGCAATGAACAAATGGTGTGTGGGTTGCATGAATTTCTTAAATATTTAGATGTTAATCCCTTATCAGATAGATGGTATTCAAATACTTACTTCCATTCAGTAGGTTGCCTTTTCAATTAGCTGATGGTTTCTTTTGCTGTACAGAAGCTTTCTAGTTTGATGTAGCCCCACTTGTTTATTTTTGCTTTTATTATTTGTGCTACTGCTGTCATATTGAAAAAAAAATCATTACCAAAGCAATTTCAAGGAGACGTTCCCCTATGTTTTCTTATAGGAGTTTCACAGTTTAGTATTTAAATCTTTAATCCATTTTCACAGTTTTTGTGAGTGGTATAAGGTCGGGATCTAATTTCATTCTTTGGCATGTGAATAATCAGTTTTCTCAGCACCATTTATTGAGAACTATTCTTCCACTGAGTATTCTTGGCTCCCTAGTTAAATATTAGTTGACGGTATTTACATGGATTTATCCTTGGATTCTTAATTCTGTTCCGCTGGTCTATATGTTTGTTTTTTATGCCAGTACAGTATAGTACAGTGTTTTGCTTACTATGGTTTTGTAATAAAGTTTGAAATCAGACATGTGTTGTCTCCAAATCTGTTCTCCTTTCTCAGGATTCCTATGTATATTTTCTCAGGATTGCTATGGTCTTCTGGTTTTATGTAAATTTTTCTATTTCTGTGAAAAATGCTATTGGAATTTTGTTAGGGATTGTACTGAATCTATAGGTGGTTTTGGGTAATGCAAATATTTTAACAATATTAAATCTTCCAATTCATGAACACAGAATTTTTTTGTGTGTCTTCAATTTCTTTCATCAAAATCTTACAATTTTCAGTATATAAATCTACCCCTTGTTAAGTTTGCTCCTAAATAGTTCATTATTTTTGATTCTATCACAAATAAGATTGTTTTCTTTATTTTTCAGTTAGTTCATTGTTATATAAAAATGACTCATGAATTTCCCTTGACAAGCAAATAAAAAATATGCTCATAAAACAGCTCCTGACATGTTCATAACCATCAAATGAATAGCTCAAATAATTCTTCAGAAAGATTGATGTACAATAAAATTTTGTGGGTAGTGAAAAAATGCAATTGGTTTTTATATGCTGATTTTGTATACTGCAACTTAGCTAAATTCCTTTATTAGTTCTAATAGTTTTTTGGTGGAGTCTTTAAGACAATTCAGACAAATTTACTTCTTGCTTTCCAACTGGATACATTTATTTCTTCTTCTTGTCTAATGGATCTGGCTAGGACTTTCAGCTCTATGGTGAATGAGACTGGTTGGTATGGGCACCATTGTTTTATTCTTAGTTGTCAGGAAAGCTTTCAACCTTTCACCATTGAGTGTAATGTTAGCTGTGATTTTGTCATATATGGCTTTCCTATGTTGAGATATATTCCTTTATATCCCATTTGTTGTGAGTTTTCTTATGAAAAAATGCTGGTTTTTTTCAAATGTTTTTTCTGCATCTATTAAGATGATTATATTATTTTTATCTTTCATCCTATTAATATAATTTATCACATTTATTTATTAACATGTATTGAAATCCTAGGGATAAATTCTGCTTGATTATGGTGTATAAGTCTTTTAATATGTTGTTGAATTTGGTGTGCTAGTATTTTGTTGAGACTCTTTGCATCTATATTCATGAGGACTGTGGGCCTGTAGCTTTCTTTTCCTTTGGTTCCTTATGTGGTTTTGGTATCAGGGTAATGCTAGTGTAATAAAAATGAATTTAGGGATGTTCCTTCCTCTTCAGTTTTTGGGGAAGAGTTTGAGAAGAATTGCTGTTAATTCTTTTTTAAATGTTTGGTAGAAATAACCAGTGAAGCTATCTGTTTGGCTTTTTCTTTGTTGAGAAGTTTTTGATTACTGAGTCAATCACCTTTCTTGTTATTGGTTCATTCAAATTTTCTCTATTTAGTCACTCAGTTGTATCCGACTCTTTGCTACCCCATAGACTGTTAACCCACTAGGCTCCTCTGTCCATGGGGATTCTCCAGGCAAGAATTCTGGAGTGGGTTTCCATGCCCTCCTTCAGGGAATCTGCCCAACCCAGGGACTGAATCCAAGTCATCTGCATTGCAGTCAGATTCTTTACAGTCTGAGCCACCAGGGAAACCTCCCTGAGATATAGGGGAAGTTCAAATTTTCTATCTCTTTATTATTCAGTCTTGACAGGTTGCACATGTCTGGGAATTTATTGATTGCCTCTGGGTTATCTAGTTTGTTGGTGTATAGTAGTTCATAGCAGACTCTTATGATGTTTTGTATTCCTGTGGTGCCGGTTGTAATGTCCACTACTTCATTTGTTTGAATTATTTGAATCACCTTTCTTTTTTTCTTAGTCTAGATAAAGGTTTGTCTATCTAATCTTAAGGGAGATGGCACATTTATTGGAACGTACAAGAATTTTACCTCCCAAGAACATTACAGCACAGTCAGAGTTATAAACTATTCTACTCAAATAATGGGAGTGGTGATGAATGACTAGAGAATAGTGTGATAAATGAATGGAATATAATATCTTCCAGAATATTCACAGAAAAGTAGAAAACCTTTGTTTTAACCCTATAGCTATGATTCCCACACCAGTGATAAGCTTGTCTGCAATTCTGAGAGATCCAATAGGGGAGAAGGCGTTGGGACTTCAGTCTGTTGCTGCTGCTAAGTCACTTTAGTCGTGTCCGACTCTGTGCGACCCCATAGACGGCAGCCCACCAGGCTCCCCCGTCCCTGGGATTCTCCAGGCAAGAACACTGGAGTGGGTTGCCATTGCCTTCTCCAATGCATGAAAGTGAAAAGTGAAAGTGAAGTCGTTCAGTCGTGTCCGACTCTTAGCGACCCCATGGACTGCAACCTACACTTTCTCAGTTTCCAAAGAGTCTCTGTGAAGGTTAGCCAACTGTGAAGGGGGCAGTCCCTGAGAATTTCCTTACTTCTGATACTTCAACTTGAGGCGTTTCCCAAAACTGTACTCTATTTTGATAACTCATTAGAATTCACGAGAAAGGTTCTTGATTTGTGACCACGTGGAAATATCAGGCTCTCCAGGTGGTTCTGTACTCAAACCAAGGTGGCAGATATGAACCTCAGCATCACAGGCCCCTGTTAACAAGAACAGCACTGGACCCAAGGAATTAGTGCACAGGGCAGGGCTTGGTATTGAATCCTGGCTCTGCCCACTCGGCCACTGTGTGAGCTTCTTGTTCTGCTGATCTTTCTGAGTCTCTCTCTCCATTTGTTAAAAAAAATTCCCTGAGAGCTTCTATACTCATGATTACAGTTTATTATAGGGAAAGGAGACAGATTAAGATAAGCCCCCCCCCCAAAAAAAAGAGAGAGATGTTTCTGGCAGTGTGCAGAAGGATTTTAAACATGGATCTTCCAATAGTTCTTTGCCTTGGAGCCACAGACAGTGTTGACTCTTCCTGGCAGTCATGTATGACAATATGCGTGAAGTATTGTCAATCAGAGATGCTTACTCCAGTCTTGGCATGTACACTCAGTACTGTTGGGGTTCCATCATTTAGGCGCCAATATGGCTGATTTCAATTTTCACCCTTTCAGGAAATTGAGTTGATATGTATGATCCAAAGCCCCCATCTTGAATCATATTTTTGATGTGGCTTAAATCCCCAGCCCTAAATCATATTATTATTATCTGGAGCTGCAAGCCCCCAGACACTCCTATCATGCTTGACAACATCCAAGGGTTTAGAGATTACCTCTCAGAATTGGAGGAAAACCATCTTTGACTGGGCTTGCTTGTTAGAGAGAGAAAACTGTGTTAACCAGACAATAGTGAGGGTACAGTGAGGCCTGCCTTAAGATTCACTCACTTATGAGAGAACTATATATTGAGGAGGTAAATGGTGGTGATTTCTATAGTCAGCTGGATAGGGGAGCACCACAAAGGCTGAAAGTTCTACTTTCTGCCTCAAAAATGTCATAAGAGACTTGAATAACATCTACACAGTTGAGGAAGGTGCAGGTGATGACCCAAGAACTCTATAGCCATTTCAAGTCAGCATTTAGTACAAGGGAAAAGGAGGAGCATTCTTGGATACATGAAAAATATGCCACTCTTGTGAAGTTGTAACTGAATGAGCTAGATTCAATGCATGTTTAGACTGGTATGCCAATTGCCTATATGATATCACCAGTATCTTATTTTCTTTTAATAATTTTGTTCTATAAATTTGTGGGTTCTTGCATCAACAGCTATTCCAACATTATCATCTTGATATTAGAAAAATTCTATCATGAATATAAACATGATAGGGTGTAGATGAAGCCACTATAAAAGAGTAAATCATTCAGGGGCCATATGTGAGAAGAGAAAGGATGAAGGATACAGTTCTGGGAACTACCAATAATAAAAATGAACACAAGAAATAGAATCAGAGAGGTGAAATAAAACAGGTATGGGAACTTTGGATTAGTAGATGCAAACTGTTACATATAGAATGGATAAACAATGAGGTCCTACTATCCAGCACAGAGAACTATACTCAATTATTGTTGTTTAGTTGAGAAGTCATGTCTGACTCTTTAATGACCCCATGAACTATAGCCCACCAGGTTCTTCTGATCATGGGGTTTCTGATGAATACTGGAGTGGATTTCCATTTCCTTCTCCAGGGAATATTCCCAACCCAGGGACTGAATCTGTGTCTCCTGCATTGGCATATGGTTTCTTTTTACCACTGATTCACCAAGGAAACCCAACTGTATTCAATATCCTGTGATAAATCCTGAGATAAGGTCCTCATTTTACCCCAAATAAAACTTAATTCAAAAAGAATATTAAAAAGAATATCTGTCTATTTATAGTTGAATCATTTTTTCTACAGCAGAAATTAACACAACCCTGTAAATTAACTACATTTCAATAAAATAAATTTTAAAAAGGTCTCATGTGTATTTTTTTACAATTTTTTCTCAATGATATGTAACAGATTACTTTTAGATCAATATGTTCTTTTCTGTTTCATTCTATATTATAGCCTCATATTGTCCCACAGCATATTAATACCATGATTTATTCTTTTTTTAATATAAACTTATTTATTTTAATTGGAGGCTAATAACTTTACAATTTGTATTGGTTTTGCCATACATCAACATGAATCTGCCATGGGTGTACACATGTTTCTCATCCTGAACCCCCCTCCCACCTCCCTCCTCATACCATCCCTCTGGGTCATCCCAGTGCACTAGCCCCAAGCATACTGTATCATGCATCGAACCTGATTTATTTTATTTCTTTATTTCTGTACCTATATGAGATGATAATGAAAGTGAAAGTGAAGTGAAGTCACTCAGTCATGTCCGACTCTTTGTGACCCGTGGACTGTAGCCCACCAAACTCCTCTGTCCATGGGATTCTCCAGGCAAGAATACTGGAGTGGGTTGCCATTTCTGTGTAATAATTATTCATGATGTATAAAAGTCAAATTTATGATGTACTCCTTAAGCTTATACAATGCTACATGTCAATTTCATTGCTTCATGTCAATGAAACTTGAAAGTAAAAAAGAGTACTAATCCACAATAAGGGCTCAACCCTCAGGATCTAAGGATCTAAACATCTGCCAAATACCCCATCTTCTAAGAGACTGTTGTTGTTATTCAGTTGCTCAGCCATGTCTGCGTCTTTGTGACCCCATGAACTGCAGTATGCCAGGCTTCCCTGTCCTTCACCATCTCCCAGAGTATGCTCAAACTCAAGTCCATTGAGTCAATGATGCCATCCAGTCATTTCATCTTTTGTTGCCCCATTCTCCTCCTGTCCTTAATGTTTTCCAACATCAGGGTCTTTTCCATGAGTTGGCTCTTCACATCAGGTGGCCAAAGTATTGGAGTTTCAGCTTCAGCATCAGTCCTTCCAATGAGATTCAGGGTTGATTTCCTTTAGGATTGTCTGGTTTGATCTCCTTGCTATCCAAGCAACTCTCAAGGGTCTTCTCCAACACCACAGTATGAAAGCCTCAATTCTTTGGCATTCAGCCTGCTTTATGGTTCAACTCTCACATCCGTACATGACTACTGGGAAGACCATAGCCTTGACTATATGGACCTTTTCAGCAAAGTGATGTCTTTACTTTTTAATACACTATCTAGGTTTATCATAGCTTTCCTGCCAAGAAACAATCATCTAATTTCATGGCTGCAGTCACTATCCACGGTGACTTTAGAGCTCAAAAAAAGGAAATCTACCACTACTTCCACCTTTTCTCCTTATATTTGCCATGAATTATTGGGAACAGATGCCATGACCTTGGTTTTTTAATACTGAATTTTAAGCTGGCTTTTTCACTTTCCTCTTTCAGCCTCATCAAGAGGCTCTTTAGTTCCTTTTCACTTTCTGCCATTAGAGTAGTATCATCTGCATTTCTGAGGTTGTTGATATTTCTCCTGGAAGTCTTGATACCAGCTTGTAACTCATCCAGCTCAGCATGTTTCATGATGTGCTCTGCATATAAGTTAAATAAACAGGACAACAACAACAACAACAAAAACCTTGTCATACTTCTTTCTCAATCCTGAACCAGTCATTTGTTTCGTGTAAAGTTCTAACTCTTCCTCAGAAACCTGTATGCAGGTCAAGAAGGAAGAGTTAGAACCCTACACAAAAAACTGACTGGTTGACCAGTTGTCTCAACTGGTTATTGAGACAGGTGAGATAGTCTGTTATTCCCATCTTTTTAAGAGTTTTCCACAGTTTGTTATGACCCATACAGTCAAAGACATTAGAGTAATCAATGAAAGAGAAGTAGATATTTTTCTGGAATTCCCTTGCTTTCTCTATGATTCAGTGAATGTTGGCGATTTGAACTCTGCCTCTTCTAAACCCAGCTTGAATATCTGGGAGTTCTTGGTCCCTGAAACCTAGCTTGAAGGATTTTGGGCATACTCTTACTAGTGTGGGAGGTGAATGCAATTGTCTGAGAGTTTGAACATTCTTTAGTTCTGCCCTGCTGAGGAATTGGGATAATGATTGACCTTTTCCAGTCCTGTGGCCACTGCTGGGTTTTCCAAATTTGCTGACATATAGCATCATCTTTTAGGATTTTAAATAACTCTGCTGGAATTCAATCATCTCAGCTATCTTTATTGGCAGCGGTGCTTCCTAAGGCCCACTTGACTTTACATTCCAGAATGTCTGGCTTTTGGGTGAGTGGCCACACCATCGTGGTTATTTGGGTCATAAAAATCTTTTTTGTGTAGTTATTCTTTGTATTCTTGCCATCTCTTGATCTCTTCTGCTTCTATTACGTCTTTACTGTTTCTGTCCTTATTGTGCCCATCTTTGCATGAAATATGCTTTTGATATCTCCAATTTTCTTGAAGAGAACTCTAGTCTTTCCCTTTTTGTTGTTTTCCTCTATTTCTTTGCATTGTACATTGAAGAGGGCCTTGTCTCTCCTTGCTATTCTTTGGAACTCTGCATTCAGTTGGGTATATCTTTCCCTTTCTCCCTTTCTTTTCACTTCTCTCCTTTCCTCAGGTATTTGTAACACTTTGCCTTCTTGGATTTCTTTTTCTTTGGGATGGTTTTGTTCACTGCCTCCTATACAATATTGTGAACTTCTGTCCATAGTTCTTCAGGCACACTGTTTGCTAGATCTAATACATTGATGCTATTCCTCACCTCCACTGTATCAAAGATATCTTAAGAGGGAAACAATAATAGTTAACCTAAAGTCAAATGTTAAAAATAAAAAGACCATCAACAGTGTTCATACATGACACAAAGCAGTAGTTATCAAAGCATTTTGAAAATCATCTGAGAAATTATAAAACATAAGCCTGGGCTCCATTCATACAGATTCTGATGCAGGTGACCTATGGTCAGATCAGATCAGATCAGTCACTCAGTCGTGTCCGACTCTTTGCGACCCCATGAATTGCAGCACGCCAGGCCTCCCTGTCCATCACCAACTCCCAGAGTTCACTGAGACTCATGTGCATCGAGTCAGTGATGCCATTCAGCCATCTCATCCTCTGTAGTCCCTTTCTCCTCCTGCCCACAATCCATCCCAGCATCAGAGTCTTTTCCAATGAGTCAACTCTTCGCATGAGGTGGCCAAAGTACTGGAGTTTCAGCTTTAGCATCATTCCTTCCAAAGAAATCCCAGGGCTGATCTCCTTCAGAATGGACTGGTTGGATCTCCTTGCAGTCCAAGGGACTCTCAAGAGTCTTCTCGAACACCACAGTTCAAAAGCATCAATTCTTCGGCACTCAGCCTTCTTCACAGTCCAACTCTCACATCCATACATGACCACAGGAAAAACCATAGCCTTGACTAGACGAACCTTTGTTGGCAAAGTAATGTCTCTGCTTTTGAATATGCTATCTAGGTTGGTCATAACTTTCCTTCCAACTGTATAATCATAGGGAATTTGATTTAGGTTGTCCCTGATTGACCTAGTGGTTTTACCCACTTTCTTTAGTTTAAGCGTGAATTTTGCCATAAGTAGCTGATGGTCTGAGCCACAAGGTCTTGTTTTTGCTGACTGTATACAGCTTCTCCATCTTTGGCTACAAAGAATGTAATCAATTTGATTTCAGTATTGACGATTTGGTGATGTCCATGTGTAAAGTCGTGTCTTCTGTTGTTGAAAAAGGGTTTTGCTATGACCAGTGCATTCCCTTGGCAGAATCTGTTATCCTTTGCCCTGCTTCATTTTGTACTCCAAGACTAAACTTCCCAGTTACTCCAGGTTATCTCTTGACTTCCTACTTTTGCATTCCAATCCCCTGGTGAATAGGTGAATAGGACATCTTTTTTGGTATTAGTTCTAGGAAGTCGTGTAGGTTTTCATAGAACTGATCAACTTCAGCTTCTTCAGCATTGATAGTTGGATTACTGTGATGTTGAATGGTTTTCCTTGGAAACGAACTGAGATCATTCTGTCATTTTTGAGGTTGAACACAACTACTGCATTTCAGACTCTTGTGTTAATTATGAGGGCTACTCCGTTTCTTCTATGGGATTCCTGCCCACAGTAGTAGATATAATGTTGTGCTGTTCTTAGTCACTCAGCTGTGTCCAACTCTTTGTGACCCCATGGACTGTAGCCCACAAGGCTCCTCTGTCTGTGAGGATTCTCCAGGCAAAGAATACTGGAGCGGGTTGCCATGCCATCCTCCAGGGGATTTTCCCAAGCCAGGGATCAAACCTAGGTCTCCCACATTTCAGGTGGACTCTTTACTATCTGAGCCACCACGGAATCCCTGATATAGTCATCTGAGTTAAATTCACTCATTGCCATCCATTTTAGTTCACTGCTTCCTAAGATACTGATGCTAATTCTTGCCATCTCCTGCTTGACCACGTCGAATTTACCTTGATTTATGAACCTAACATTCCAGGTTCCCATGCAATGCTGTTCTTTACAGCATCAGATTTTACTTTCGTTACAAGACACATCTACAACTGAGCATCATTTCTGCTTTGGCCAAACTGCTTCATTCTTTCTGTTGCTGCTGCTACTAAGTCGCTTCAGTAGTGTCTGACTCTGTGCGACCCCATAGATGGCAGCCCACCAGGCTCCCCCATCCCTGGGATTCTCCAGGCAAGAACACTGGAGTGGGTTGCCATTTCCTTCTCCAATGCATGAAAGTGAAAAGTCAAAGTGAAGTCGCTCAGTGGTGTCTGACTCTTAACGACCCCATGGACTGCAGCCTACCAGGCTCCTTCATCCATGGGATTTTCCAGGCAAGAGTACTGGAGTGGGGTGCCATTGCCTTCTCCAATTCTTTCTGTAATTATTAGTAACTGTTCTCTGCTCTTCCCCGGTAGCATATTGGACACCTTCAGACCAGGGTGGGGGGGGGGGGCTCATCTTTTGGTGTTATACCTTTTTGCCTTTTTACACAGTTCGTGGAGTTCTTGTGGCCAGAATATTGGAGTGGTTTGCCATTCTTGAGTGGATCACATTCATAAGAACTCTCCACTATGACCCTGTCTGTCTTGGGTGGCCCTGCACGTCATGGCTCATAGCTTTGTTGAGTTACTCAAGCCCCTTCACTTCAACAATGCAGTGATCTATGAAGGGGATAATACCAAGGTATTAAACAGTTACAATTTTGATAGATAACACCAAATTTTCCTCCAAAAAAATTGTATAAATTTATACTCCCATGAACAATGTATTTGTCTGGTTTCCTCTAATTTTATCATCACTGGAATCTATCAATTAAATTATTTTTTCCAACTTGAAGGTAATACCAGTATTTGTTTAATTTGCTTTTCTCTCATTCCTAGTTTGAATGTGCATTTTTTATGCTTATTAAGCATTTTCTTCTTCTGATCCTATAAATTGCCTGTTTATATACTTTGCAATGGATACCTCCCTGTAACAGAGCATTTCATTTCTGCAGCATTTGATATTGTTAACATCCCAGTTCTTTGGATTCTTTTTTTAAAATTTATTCTTAATTGGAGGATAATTGCTTTACAATGTTGTGTTCATTCTGCCATACAGCAAAGCGAATCCGCCACGAGTATACATCTGCCCCCTCCCTCCTGAAACTCTTTCCCATACCCCATCCCATTCCACCCTTCTAGGTTGTGCGAGTATGGGGTTGAGCCTCTATGTTATATAGCAGCTTCCCATTAGCTATCTGTTTTACATATGGTGACATATATGTTTCAGTGCTACTCTCTCAATTCATCCCACCCTCTCCCTCCCCCACAGTGTCCACAAGTTAGTTCTCTGTCTACATCTCTGTTCCTTCCCTGTAATCAGGTTCATCTGTACCATTTTCCTAGATTCTATATATGCACATACATTAATATACAATATTTTTTCTCTTTCTGACTTACTTCACTCTGTATAATAGCCTCTGGGCTCATCCACCTCACTGTGAGCATGCACGCAGTGCATGTCCAACTTGCCTCAGTCATGTCCAACTCTTTGCAACCCCATGGACTATAGCCCAGCAGGCTCCTCTGTCCATGAAATTCTCTAGGAAAGAATACTGAAATGAGTTGTCATGCCATCCTCTAGGGGATCTTCCCAACCCAGGGGTTGAACTCACATCTCCTGCAGGCAGATTCTTTATTGCTGAACCACTGGGAAAACCCTGTCCATCTCACTGACTTAAATTCATTTTTAAAAAATGGCTGAGTAATATTCCATTGTATATATGTACCACAACTTTATCCATTCAACTGTCGACAGATATCTAGGTTGCTTCCATGTTCTAGCTATTGTAAATACTGCTGCATTGAAGACTGGAGTACGTGCATCTTTTTAAGTTATGGTTTTCTCAGAGTATATGCCCAGGAGTAGGATTGTTGGGTCATATGATAGTTTTATTCCTAGCCTTTTAAAAGGAATCTCCATCCTGTTTTCCAGAGTGTCTGTATTAATTTACATTCTTACCAACAGTGCAAGAGGGATTCCCTTTTCCCACACCCTCTTCATCATTTATTGTTTTTTAGATATTTTGATGATGTCCATTCTGGCTGGTGTGATATGATACTTCATTGTAGTTTTGATTTGCATTTCTCCAATAATAAGCAATGTTGAGCATCTTTTTATGTGCTTGTTGGCCAACTGTATGTCTTTGGAGAAATTTTCTGTTATGTTTCCCATCCATTTTTTGATTGATTGTTTTTCTGGTACTGAGCTTCATGACCTGCTTATATATTTTGGCAACTAATCCTTTGTCAGTTGATCCTTTTGCAATTATTTTCCGCCATTCTTAGGGCTGTCTGTCTTATTTATGATTTCTTTTGTTGTGCAAAATATTTTAAATTTAATTAGGTCCCACTTGTTTCTTTTTCATTCCATTACTCTAGGAGGTGGGTCAAAGAGGATCTTGCTGTGATTTGTGTCATAGTGTTCTGCCTATATTTTCTTCTAAGGGTTTTATAGTTTCTGGCCTTACATTTAGGTCTTTAATCTGTTTTGGGTTTATTTTTGTGCATGGTGTTAGGAAGTGTTCTAATTTCATTCTTTTACAGGTAGTTGTCTAGTTTTCCCATTACCACTTATTGAAGAGGCTGTTTATTCTTCATTGTATATTCTTGCCTCCCATGTCAAAGATACGGTACACATAGGTATGTGGGTTGATCTCTGGGTTTTATATTTTGTTCCACTGGAAACTATTTCTGTTTTTGTGCCAGTACCACATTGTCTTGATGACTGTAGCTTTGTAGGTAGCTTTTGTTTTGTCTGAAGTCAGGAAGGTTGATTGCTATTGCTTTGGATATTCAGAGTCTTTTGTGTTTCCATACAAATTGTGAAATGTTTGGTTCTAGTTCTGTGATTTGATAGGTATTTGATTTTTTTGTTGCAGTGCTGAATGGAATGATTCTATTAATTTCTCGCTCCAGTTTTTTTTTGTCAGTGTATAGGAATGAAAGAGATTTCTGTGTATTGACTTTGTATCCTGTGTGTCTACTAAATTCATTGATTAGCTCTAGAACAACAACAAAACCCCCCAGAGAATTGCAGAAAGCCAAAGTAGAAGTAGAAATATATAAAAGAAATTAAAAGTGTGATTTTTAAAAAGGTTCCATTTACAAGCTGCAAAAAAAAAAAAAAAAAAAGATTCCAAAAGCTTAAATGGGTATAATAATAAAAACAACAACCACAGCAACAGAGAAAAAAAGAGAAGAGAAAAAATTTAGAATCAACTACAGAACGAATCAAAATAAAGGAATAATAATTAACGCTTTTCTTGGTTCTCAGCTGTCAGTGTCCTTTCCTCTGCTGTGAGCCACAGTCCACCTCCACCTTCCTAGGAAGCCCTCCAATACTGGAGAGGGCTGCACTCTAGACCTGCTGTGGGACAGCTCAGACTCTGATCTGGCCCTACTCCTGTGTGTTCTTGCCTCCAATGTCCACAGCTGCTAGAGACAGAGCATTTTCTTTTGTGGGAACATTCATTGTCCTTTTATATATTCCATAGACATAGAGTCTACATAGCTGATTATGTGGATTTAATCTGCAGCTTGTATAGCTGGTGGAAAAGTTTTTGATCCTCTTGCTTAACCCCTCCACTCCTGGAGCTCAATTGTGATTTTGTCTCCACCTCTGCATCTGGGTCATCCATAGAAGTTTGCTGCTGAAGTTGCCCTGGATGACTTGGGTCTGATCCAGTGAGGACTGGCTGTGCAGGGTCACTGCTGCTTGGATCATATGGACCCCAGTGGTGCCAGGTGTGCAGGCAAGCAGGAGGCCACAGACACAGAAGATATGGCACTATTAGAGTTCATTTCTAAACTCTGGTAGCTGGTGCTCAGAAGTCCTCTCTTGCCAGTTCTTCTCTATCACTCAGCACAGGAGGTGCTCAAAGGGCAACCATGGTTGGGGTCCTTCTCTGTTGCTCCACATGTCAGTTGCTCTATGTGCCATGCTCACTGAGGTCTTTCTGTATTGGTCAGCTGTTGGCACTGGCATGTGGGGAGAGAGAGGCTACAGTGACAGCTCAACTCCCTGTAGTAGTGCCCTACCTCCGTGGCCTCCCAGCTTTCCTCTAAGGGCATTCCCCATGTGGATTTCCTTCCTCCTATCCCCTCAGCTGTCTCCCCAAAGTCAACAGCAGTTCTTGGCCTGGTATTGTTCTCCAATCCCCACACTCCAGCTCCCAGCCACTATGCATTCCTGTGGACTTGCATCCCTGTGTGGTGTACAAAGGGCTGTGGTCCGGATTATCTGTGTGGTTCTCACATCATTCAGACTTTCACAGATTAGCTGCTTCACTCTCTGTCAGCCTCAGATGCTTCCTTTCTGTCCTAAACAATTGCCCTGGATATGGCGATCTCACCCTTGCTTCAGCTCCCCTACTATCTGGCTGCAGGCCATCCTGCTCATTCTCCTCCTCTTTTTCCCTTCCTACCTTCATCCTACCAAGTTTTGTATGAGTCTTTATATTCCTTTCCAGTGGCCAGTGACTCCTGCCAGTACTCAGCTGGTGCTCTGTGAGGTCTTCTGCATCTGAAGGTATAGTCATGATGCATCCTTGGAGAGAGATGTACTCCACATCCACCTACTCCTCTGACATCTTGTCTTCTCTGAACTCCTTTAAAAACTTAAAAAATTTTTTCTCACTCTTCTAAGGAATTGTTGTCAGTCTCCTTTGTGTATGTCTCTTCCTTTACAAGTCTTTGAATGTTAGTGTTGCTAGCATGCTATAAACTGGTTGTCTGTGTGTCCTCCCTACACCTTAGGTCTTTTGTTTAATCTTAATCTTTTAATTGCTAAAGCCTTTGACTGTGTGGATCACAACACACTGTGGAAAATTCTTCAAGAGATGGGAATACCAGACCACCTTACCTGCCTCCTGAGAAACCTGTATGCAGGTCAAGAAGCAATAGTTAGACTCAGACATGGAACAGTTGACTGGTTCAAAGTTGGGAAAGGAGTAAGTCAAGACTGTATACTGTCACCCTGCTTATTTAACTTATATGCAGAGTATATCACGTGAAATGCCTGGCTGGATGAAGCACAAGCTGGAATCAAGATTGCCGGGAGAAATACCAATAACCTCAGGTATGCAGATGATACCACCTTAATGGCAGAGAGCAAAGAGGAACTAAAGAGCCTCTTGAAGAAGGTGAAACAGGAGAATGAAAAAGCTGGCTTAACACTCACCATTTAAAAAAATAAGATCATGGCATCCAGTCCCATCACTTCATGACTAATAGATGGGGAAACAGTGGAAACAGTGTCAGACTTTATTTTTGGGGGCTCCAAAATCACTGTGGACTGTGACTGCAGCCACAAAATTAAAAGATGCTTGCTCCTCGGAAGAAAAGCTATGACGAATCTAGACAGTGTATTAAAATGCAGAGACATCACTTCACCTACAAACGTCCACATAGTCAAAGCTATGGTTTTTCCAGTGGTCATGTATGGATTGAGAGTTGGACCATAAAGCAGGCTGAATGCCAAAGAATTGAGGCTTTCATACTGTGGTGTTGGAGAAGACCCTTGAGAGTCACTTGGACAGCAAGGAGATCAAACCAGACAGTCCTAAGGGAAATCAACTCTGAATCTCATTGGAAGGACTGATGCTGAAGCTGAAGCTCCAATACTTTGGCCACCTGATGTGAAGAGCCAACTCATGGAAAAGACCCTGATGCTGGGAAGCATTGAGGACAGGAGGAAAATGGGGCAACAGAAGATGAGATGACTGGATGGCATAACTGACTCAATGGACTTGAGTTTGAGCATACTCTGGGAGATAGTGAAGGACAGGGAAGCCTGGTGTACTGCAGTTCATGGGGTCACAAAGACTCAGAAATGGCTGAGTGACTGAACAACAACAACAATCTCTTAGAAGATGGGGTTTTTGGCAGATGTTCAGATCATGAGGGTGGAGCCCTCATAGTGGGCTCTTTTTTACCTTCAAATTTCATTGAGATGTAATTGACATATCACATTGTATAAGTTTAAGGGGTACACAAATTTGACTTTTATACATCATGAATGATTATTACACAAATTTAGGGAACACCTATCATCTCATATAGATACAGAAATAAAGAAATAGACAAAATTTTTTTCTAGTGATAAGAACTCTTAGGATTTACTCTCTTTGAAGCTTTCATATTTAACATACAGCAACATTAATTATATTTATCTTGTTGTACATTACATTCCTAGTACTTATTTATCTTGTAACTGGTAGTTTGCAGCTTTTTAACACCTTCATTCAATTCCCCTCCCCCCAGTTCCAGCCTCTGGTCACCACAAATCTGATATT
Source organism: Bos javanicus (assembly GCF_032452875.1). Taxonomy (NCBI): domain Eukaryota; kingdom Metazoa; phylum Chordata; class Mammalia; order Artiodactyla; family Bovidae; genus Bos; species Bos javanicus. The sequence continues at coordinate 9,029,126 of NC_083870.1, forward strand.
TTTCTATGAGTTTGTTTGCTTTTGAAGTGCAATTGATCTACAATACTATGTTAGTTCCTGTTCCACAACACAGCAGTTTGGCACTTCTCTACATTTAAAAATGATTACCACAATCAGTCTGGTTATGATGTCATCATTCAAATATATTAGGTATTTATTATATTCCCCCCATTGTACATAACTATCTATATCTATATACATTGGTATATATATATATACGTATACACAGACACACACACACGTTCCTGATCTCTTAAGTTCAAATGCATTTTAACAACTCTTCCTTCTTATACCCCCAATGCAGTGTTTTTGACATCATGTTTAATATTTTGGGGCTTCCCTGGTGGCTCAGACAGTAGAGAATCTGCCTGCAATTCAGGAGACCCAGGTTGGATCCCTGGGTTGGGAAGATCCCCTGGAGAAGGGAATGGCTACCCCACTCCACTATTCTTGCCTGGAGAATTTTATATCTTTTTGTTTTGTGTATCTCTTAATTACTTATTGCAGGTATACACAATTTTACTACCTTCATCTTTTACCCTCTCTCCTAACTTTACACACAGCTAATTTACTACCTTTATTGTATATTTGCCTTTATTAATGAGATTTTTTTCCTTTCATAATTTTCACATTTCTTGTTGTGGCCTTTTTCACTTAGAGAAGTCCCTTTAACATTTCTTATGAAGTTGGTATGGTATGAACTCTTTAGCTTTTGCTTGTCTGTAGCACTTTTGATTTTGCATCAAATCTGACTAAAAGCCTCGCTGACTAAAGTATTTTTGGTTGTTCTTGATTGTGGGTTTTCCCTTTGTCACGTTACGTATTTTGGGCCACTCTGTTTTGCCCTAAAGAGTTTCTGCTGAAAAGTCAGCTGATAGCCTTATGAGTGGAGAAGGCGATGGCACCCCACTCCAGTACTCTTGCCTGGAAAATCCCATGGACAGAGGAGCCTGGTAGGCTGCAGTCCATGGGGTCGCGAAGAGTCGGACATGACTGAACGACTTCACTCTCACTTTTCACTTTCATGCATTGGAGAAGGGAATGGCAACCCACTCCAGTGTTCTTGCCTGGAGAATCCCAGGGACGGGGGAGCCTGATGGGCTGCCGTCTATGGGGTCGCACAGAGTCAGACATGACTGAAGCGATTTAGCAGCAGCAGCAGCAGCCTTATGGGAGTTCCCTGGTATGAAGCTTGTTGCTTTTCCCTTGCTGCTTTTAATATTCTCTCTTTAACTTTTGACATTTTAATTACAGTGCATCTTGTGTTCCTCTTTGAGCTGATCCTGTTTGGGACTCTCTGGCTTCCTGGACACAGACATCTGTTTCCTTTCTCAGGTTAGGGAAGTTTTCAGCTATTATGACTTTAAATGTGTTCTCTGCCCCTTTCTCTCTCTTCTTCTGAGATCCTTCTAAGGGGAATGCTGGTATGCTTGATGTTATCCTGGAGGTCTCTTAAACTGCCTTCATTTCTTTTTATTCTCTTTTTTCCCTGTTCCTTTATACTGATTTCCCTTACTCTGTATTCTACCTTATTGATCTATTCCTCTGTATCATCTCATCTACTGTTGATTACTTCTAGTGTATTTTTCATTTAAGCTATTGTATTCTTCATCTCTGGTTCTTCTTTATATTTTCTAACCCTGTTAAAAAATTCCAACTTCTTACTCTGTTCATCCAATCTTCTTCTGAGTTCTTTGAACATCTTTATGATTATTAACTTGTACTCTCTATAGGGTAGATTGCCTATCTCTACTTCACTAGTTCTTCTTCTGGAATTTTATCCTTTTCCTTCATTTGGAAGATAACCCTCTACAGCCTCATTTTGCCCAATTTACTGTTTTTTATTTCTATTTAATTGGCAGGTTGGTTATGTTTCCTGTTCTTGGAGAAGTGGCTTTTACAGGAGCTTTCCTATGCCTCCCAGCAGTATACTTCCCTCCATGAGCTCTAGCTTGAGGATTGCCCCTACTTGGGCTGGTGTTGGTCCTTCTGTTGTGGCAGGCTGACTACTGTGGGTGATCTGGTAGATGTGGCTGGCCCCCAGTGCAGTTGGTTGGTCCTGCCTTGTGTAGAGGCTGGTTGTCAGGGCTGTTATGAGGCTGCTGGCTATGGGACCCCAAGGGGTCTTAGGTCTAGCTCTGGTCCACTGTTAGGCAGAGCCCGGTTCTGGCATGGCTGGCTGTGAACCCAAGGGTTCCGAACCTGATGTCAGTCTACTGGCAAGTGGGGCCAGTTCCTGACACAACTAGCTGTGGCATCCAGGTTGTCTCAGAACTGGTGTTGGCCCTCTGATGAGTGGGACTGGACCCCAGTGCAGCTGGTTGAGGGGTTCACGGTATGTTGGAGCTGGTTTTGGCTTGCTGGTGGGCAAGGCCAAGGCCAGGGTCTCCTGGAGCTGGTGTCTATCCACTGGAGGGTGAGAATGGCCCTGGTGTACCCTGATGGTACCAGCCTGGTGGCCCAACCAGGTCCCAGGGCCTCTGACGGCAGGGCCCTGGGGTTCCCAGGGCTAGTGTTGACGCACTGGTGAGTGAGGTGAGGTCTTGGGTCCTCTGGTGGACAATGCCCAATCCTGGGATGGCTGTGGTCTCAGGAAGCCTTAAGATAGAAGCTCTGCTGGTGGGTGGGGCTGTGTTCCCACTCAGCTTGCTGCTTGGCCCGAGGAACCCCAGTACTGGTGCTGAGAGTCTGGTGTGCTAGGCCAGGCTCTGGTGTTAATGAGCTAGAGGAAGGACTACAAACGGTGCTTGCCAGCACAGTGTCCTCGTGGTAGAATGAGCTCCTCAAAATGGCCATCTCCAGTGTCTATGTTCCCAGGGTGAGCTGCAGTTGCCTCCTTACTCACCAGGGGGCTCCCCAAGATTAGCAGGTGGGTCTGATACAGGCTCCTTTCAAATTACTGCCTATTCCCTGAGTCCCAGAGTACATGAAGTTTTGTTTCTAAGAACCTTGTAAGACTGGAATGTCTACTTTCATAGCCTTCTCACTCTCCTGAGAGCAAGCTCCATTGGCTTTCCAAGTCAAATATTCTGGGGGTTCATCTTCCAGGTGCAGGACCCCAGGGCTGGGAAGCCCAGTGTATGTGGAGCTCAGACCATGTGATCCTTGGGAAGAACCCCTACAATTGTAATAATCCTCCCATTTAATAACCCCCATCCTCCCACCTGGGGTTATGGGTCTTGACCATAGCACATTTTCACTCTCTACTGTCTCATTGTGTCTTCTTCTTTACATCTTTATTTGTAGGAGATCTTTTCTGCTAGTCTTATTTTTTTTCTCATTAATAGTTACTCTATAAATAGTTATAATTTTGATATACCCATGAGCTCAAGGTCTTCCTACTCCGCTATCTTGGCCTCACTGTAGAGTAAGACTCTTTTAAAAGAGAGTTCTCTCAGAGAGTTCCCTCTTCTCTTCTGCCATGTAAGGACAGTGGACATCTTCCAGTGTGAAGATGCTCATCTCTAAATCAGTAAGTGGACTCTCTCTAGACACTGAGTCTGTTGGTGCCCTGACCTTATACTTCCCAGCCTTCTGAACTGTGAGAAGTAAACGTATGTCCTTTAAGCCATACAGCCTATGGTATTTCTGACATGGTGGCTGGCATGAATAAGCCACAGGGGATGCCCCTCCTCAACCCTCAACCCCCTTTTCACTTTACATACTCTTTCTGAGAGAGATCCTTCTAGCACATGGTATCACCTCAATCACAATTTATGTGCTGCATAATCATGTACTTGGTAGGTAGCTCAGATCGCTCTCTTGAGCCCCACATCCTGCCGGAGCCAGCCGGCAAAGTCGATCAGGTCCCGAGAACGTGCACGGCGGGGCTAAGAAAGAAACTAAAGCAAGAGACTACAAAGATGGGGTCGAGAGGTTCAGACACGTCACCACGAAGGGACGCAGTCTGACACCAACTTTATTCAACATCTCATATTTATACAGAAAAGCGTGAGAGAGACAAAACAGTTAACATTTTTTCTTGGTTAGCCTATACATCTTACAAACAGTCACAAGAAATCTTGAGAGCATGGGAATGGCTCCCTGTTATTATTTCTTACACCAGATAACATTTCTCTGTGCACGAGAAGTTTGCACAGAACTCCAGGTGCCTGCAGTAAATAAGCGCCTAATCTCTGGGGTGGCGGGACAGAGAGCTATGTTTGCAAGCAAACCCTCAAGGACTGAGGCAGCTCCCAGAGCTGTGTCCTTCAGACAAAGGACCCCGTTCTCACGGGCAGCTCCCCGCAACATCCAAATATTCAACTCTGTCTTAGGCATCTTAATCTTAACATATCCCACACTGAATTTACCATTTCTCGTGTTCCAGTTTATCCCTTCTCCTATCTTGGGTTGATCACTCAAGCCAGCAACCAGACTCTTTCTTCTCCCTCTCTGTCAACCTGCATATAAAAAATCAAGTTTTGCTGAATCTGACTTCTCTTCATCTGCCGCACCCTGCAGCTCAGGTCTTCATTAATGTTAGATGAATTCTTCCAATACCCTTGGAATATCTCCTTGCTTCTAGTCTCATTATCCTCTTCTTCAGATTTCTTTCTAACCTCTGAATTGAAGTAGAATACTCCTATGCCCCAAATCTTTTATTTACACCTCCTTGAAAGGCTTCAGTATAAAATCCAAGCTCCTAATCTATGCTCGCTAAAACCTTAACACTATAGACCTGTTTTTCTTTCCTTTTATTTCAGCCACATTAAAATATCCTCAGTTTCCTGGAACAGCCAAGTTCTCTGCTGCTGCTGCTGCTAAGTCGCTTCAGTCGTGTCCGACTCTGTGCGACCCCACAGACGGCAGCCCACCAGGCTCCCCCATCCCTGGGATTCTCCAGGCAAGAACACTGGAGTGGGTTGCCATTTCCTTCTCCAATGCATGAAAGTGAAAAGTGAAAGTGAAGTCACTCAGTCGTGTCTGACTCTTAGCGACCCTATGGACTGTAGCCTACCAGGATCCTCCGTCCATGGGATTCTCCAGGCAAGAATACTGGAGTGGGTTGCCATTTCCTTCTCCATAGCCAAGTTCTCTAGTTTCTCAGATATTACCCGTGTTTATCTTCCTTATGTAACATACTTTCATCATTCTTAAAAGGAGTTGCACCTATTCACTCATCTCTCAGTAGCCTCCTCTCATAACATAGTTTGTATTTATGTGGTCTTTCTAAGTGACCCCGTAGTTTCACCACTACATTTTAATGCTTTTCTTCTTTATCTGGTTCCTTCATGGGATTGCAAGCTGCTTAAAAGTAGACAAGAGTGTAGCTTTTATTTCTACATCCTCATTTGTAGCTCTAGAAATATCCAATAGATATAGGGAGGAAGGAACACCTGCAGTGCTGTACTGCCCCCTACTGGAATCAGCAAGAAGTCAGCCAGCAATAGTACCCTTCATCCTGCATGTGCTGCTGCTGCTGCTAAGTCACTTCAGTCGTGTTCGACTCTGTGCGACCCCATAGACGGCAGCCCACCAGGCTCCCCCGTCCCTGGGGTTCTCCACTGGAGTGGGTTGCCATTTCCTTTCGCTTTCATCCTGCATGGGTGTGTGTTAAGTCACTTCAGTCGTGTCCCACTCTGTGTGATCCCATGAACTGTAGCCTGCCAGGCTCCTCTGTCCATAGGATTCTCCAGGCAAGAATACTGGAGTTGAGTTTCCATGCTCTCCTACAGGCGATCTTCCCAACCCAGGGATCAAACCCACGTATCTTGTGTCTCCTGCATTGGCAGGTGGGTTCTTTACCACTAGTGCCAACTGGGAGGTCCCACCTTTCATCCTAGGTGGTTGGGAATAGATCTTGCTATTCTCTGCTGGTTAAGATCTCAAATGCTTCAGCAAAACACTGGACAACAGCCCTTTTGCAAAATCCCCAGAGGAGCCAAAGTCCGAGCAAAGCCCACGTTCAGTTCACTTCTGTCCCTTACCTTGTTCTGTCATTTGCCCTACTCCTTCTCAGATGGCTTCCCAGGTGGCACTAGTGGTAAAGAACACTCCTTCTCAGCTTCTTTTTCATGGTTTGCTTTTAAGTCTTCCTTAGTTAACCTCCAGAGAAGGCGATGGCACCCCACTCCAGTACTCTTGCCTGGAAAATCCTATGGACGGAGGAGCCTGGTGGGCTGCAGTCCATGGGGTCGCGAAGAGTCGGACATGACTGAGCGACTTCACTCCCACTTTTCACTTTCCTGCATTGGAGAAGGAAATGGCAACCCACTCCAGTGTTCTTGCCTGGAGAATCCCAGGAACGGGGGAGCCTGGTGGGCTGCCATCAGTGGGGTCGCACAGAGTCCAACACGACTGAAGTGACTTAGCAGCAGTAGCAGTAGTTAACCTCACTTTGATCTTGCTCATTCTACTTCAGTCTCATCTTTTCTTCTAGTCCAAAGATTTACTGTAGCTTACATGAGGGGAAGAGCTGAGTGAAGAAGACTGGGGTTGACTGGAGCTGCACATGACCTCAGGAAAATCTGACCCTGAGTTTCAGTTATAAAATACAAGTAGTAATACCTGTTTCCTCACCTCACAGGGCTCCAATATGATCAGGTAAATAGGGTGTCATACGCAGTTTCCAGTAGTGAGCTGACTCCATTTCCCCATGCTGATATTTTGGGGAGGGTAACTACTTCCAAGACAGGAGTTCACAGATTGAGGAGAGTGGTGTTTTTATTGGTCATCTCCATGTTGAAAATCAGAAATGTCCCCAGTCTGAAACTGCTACAAATATGGTATATCAGGGACTGTGACTTTCCTTATGGGTCTTCAAAGTGTCCTGGGTGGGCGACTAATTCATTTAGATTCAAGAGGGATGGGCCTGAAACTCTTTGACCACAAGGGTGCAGAATACATTCATTTGGGTCAAATAACCTTTGATAATAGGTTAGTAATACAATATTTGAATATAGGTTAATAATAATACTAATGTTCAGTGGGTAGGCCAATGTAAAGGTTTAAATAGTGAACTTACCCAAAAGGCAGGAAGAGCCTGGGTGTGGGTGGGGGAGACCAGTACTCAAACTGTGTAGGTCTGATTTCCCACATTTTGTGCAACCAGCCTATGCCACACATGATCTACTTTCTACTCCTCACGTGATTTAGAGTTGGCTCAGGTCAGAAATCCCCTTGGGTGGGTACTCTGGTTAATCAGGGTGTTTCCTGGCTGGGAAACCAAAAGCAGATATTCACTATCAGGGGTCTTTAACCTTTCCTGAGTACCAATCCCTCTGAAAACCATTGGAATCTATGGATCCTCTCACCAGAAAAGAAAACTAACACACATTCAAACAAAATTTTTTTTTTAATTTAAATTTATTTTAAATTGAAGGATAATTGCGTTACAACATTGTGTTCATTTCCGCCATATATCAACATGAACCAGCTACATGTATATGTATATTTCCACCCTCGTGGCCCTCCCTCCCACCTCTCACCCCATCCCACCCCTCTAGGTTGTCATTTGCTCCCTGAGTCATACTGAAAATGTCCACCAACTGTCTAGTTTTACATATGGTAATGGGTGCGGGGAGCGAGCTCCGCCCCTGGCAAAGGTCATGAGGAAGGAGGCTTGGCATACGCAAAGGCGGGATCAAGCCTCAGGAGTCTCCCTGGAAATTCTCAAGCAATCTACCCCCAAAACCAGAGTCTGCCTACTTTCTGCTTTGTGCTTTCACCTACACCTCTGACTTTACGGGGGGCTGTCCCCCACTACCTCTCTGAAAAAGAGTTAGCTTACAGCTCCAGTTAATAATTCCTGGGTGTGACAGTGTTTCAACCTACAAACTCCCTTGGAAGTCCTCTAGCCTGCCTGAATAGGTTTTTCCGGCCACATGTGATTGCTCAGAGCCTCCAAACTGTGAGAGGCATGAGATGTTCTAAACTGTCTAAATACAGATTCCTTTGAGCAGTTAAAAGATTGATTAGAAATTGTATTGGTGAAGGGATTTTCACTTGTTGGGCCAATGTTTGCTGCTAAGTCTCCATATCCCTTACCTGCTGTGTCCCTGGCAGTGTATTGATTAATATAATTGGTGGAAATAGTAGCTTTAATGTTTGTAACCTGGGACCCTTGAGTTAATTCTTTTTCTTGTTATACCCCACCACACCTTTGCTCTGTAGGAATGCAACTTTATCTAATGCTTTTTGGAGGCTGGCGCCTGACTTTAGAATAATCACCTTTAGAGAAAAAGGCCTCCGGGCCAGAAGATGATGCAAATCACCTAAACTTTTGCATATGATAAGTTTGCAGGAAGAAAGCCTGGCTTACTGCATGACTCTACCCCTTCCCCCATTATCCTCTATGCATAACTTAAGGTATAAAAACTACTTTGGAAATTAAAGTGCGGGCCTTGTTCACCGAAACTTGGTCTCACCATGTCGTTCTTTCTCTTACCTTCTGGCTGAATTATTCAGCTTCTTTTCTCCACTGAATTTCCTCACTGAGCTATCCTCATTCTATTACTCTTTATATCCTTAATTAACGTTTAATTAAGCAATTGTTTCCTGATCCTCGCCGACGCCGTCCCCACTTCGAATTCCCTGGATCCACCGGGGCCGGACCCCGGCAAATGGGTGTTTCAGAGCTACTCTCTCAATTCGTCCCACCCTCTCCCTCTGCCACCATATCCGCAAGTCTGTTCTTAGTTTCTTAGTGGTTTAATTAAAAAAAAAAAAAAAAAAAGCGATGGGGCTTCCTGTTTTTGGTCCCCAGGCCCCACCCATGAGTTTCTGGGTGAAGACGTCTAACCTTAAGCCTTGAATTAAAGGTGCCTTTGGTCTCTTTCTGGCTTGGCTCTGGTCTGTGTCCAGAGTTCCCGTAAAGTTCTGGAGAAGAGGAGTATGTGCTCCAGAAGGCGGGAGTGGTCTCTGACTCTGGAAATTCTACTGCTGCCTCACTTGTTCCTGGCAATCAGCATACAAGGTACTTTCCACAGATTGTCTGCCTGTAACTGTGCACTGGAGGCCCAGTCAGATGGAAAAGGGAATACAGGGCGTGTCTCCACCTGAAGTGGAGTAGTGGTTCCAGGCAGCAAGGATTTGCATCCTGGCAGCGGGGTTGGGGATTCTTCCTTAAGCTTTGGAAAATCAGGCTCCATCTCTTTTCTCAAGGGGAAGCAACAAAAATAGAACTTTGGTGAGATGGAGAAGTAGTCCTCTCACATTTAGTGCTATGGTTTGTCATCTGTGAAGTCTCTTTGCATAACAAATAACAGAAAGCTGCATGGGTAGCTGCCACATTGTAGGCTCAGGGGTGCCGTGATCCTTGAGGCATTCTTTGAGACCTCTGTCTATGCAAGGAGTTGTTTCATGAGCAAAAGTAAATAATGTCATTGCTCCAGAGAGAAATCAAAATTGTGGGAAAGGAAACTTGGGAAGGATGGCTCTGTCTAGGGTCACTGAGTGAGAGTCTGAGCAGAGGCCTCAGTAGCAGGGAAACCCTGGAACATCTGATTAAGAGTTAAGGTTCATCCTGCCATGGCTGTGTTCTGATCCCCTGTGTGGCAACTTTCCTTTTCCTGTTACAGTTGTCCAGCCCTCCACTACCTGTCTTCCTAGGTCAGCTGAGAACTGAGAACTAAGCTATTGCCTTTCTCGCTATTTCCCCTAATAAATATTTATGTCTTTTTCATTAAAGGTGCTTTAATGTTCACTACTATGGAAAAAATGAGTAAAAGTGAGTTTGAGCATGGGAAACAAAATAGCATTTTAAAATTATGATAGTATGTGATTCTGAGGCAGATGAGATAGCAATACTTAAAGGAAATCCTGTTGGCTACTCATGCAAGGCCTCTCAGGGTGGCGGAATATTGGATCTGGTTTATGACTGGCTTTGGGGGAGGAAGAAAATTTTCTCTGCCCTTCTAGGATCTCTGACTGGTGTAAGAATTAAATTGACATGAGATAAGCTAACAAGAGAAAATCAGAGTTTAATATTGTGTACATGGGTGAAACCCAGAAAAACCAAGTAACTCGCTAAAATGGCTGAAGCCCTCATCTTAAGTACCATCCTCTGCTGAAGACGAAAGAGAATGTTGAGGGTGACAGTTCTGGGAGGTTATCAGGAAAAGCACAGCAAATAAGGGTAAGTTTGTTAGGCAGATTTAAGTTAGTGCCTTCTCCACTGATAAGAGTTTCTAGAGATTTGGTCCTCCTCCTCTTCTGGTACAGAGAGGGAGACACCTTTATTAACGGAGATTTCCCTTACAAATATAAATGTTTCTTACGAAAGGGTAACTCGTACAAGGTTTTCAGAATGTTTACCATGTCTGCTATTTCCTTAGAAAACAACCAGCTTAAAACAATTAATATGCCAAAGAGACGTATATTAGTGTGGCACATTCTGCTCCCCTACACTAAGTCTAGAGACGAGATATCTTCAGGCTGCTTGTTGCTATGTGAGAGCTCCATGGGGCTTACTCAACTCATAGGTCACTAATATGATCTTGGGAGTAGGGGCTGGTATGAAGTATTCATCCAATAGTTGGGGAAGATAGAAATGCCAAGAGAAGCGGGCTATTTCAGCACTTTCTTTAGACATGAGGCCATTGTGTCTAAATCTCTTCATGTCCAGAGTATGCCTACAGATAGTTCTTTTATCTTCGGTTTATGATTCCCTCATCCCAAAGCCTGGTGGCACAGTGGTTTTACAAAAAACCCACCTGCCAATGCAGGAGATGTGGGTTCAATCCCTGGGTCAGGAAGATCCCCTGGAGAAGGAAATGGCAACCTACTCCAGGATTCTTGCCTGGGAAAACTCAAGGGCTCAGGAGCCTGGTGGACAACAGTCCATGGGGTCACAAAAGAGTTGGACATGACTGAGTGATAAAACAACACCCCATAACCACATTTCATCTGAATTTAACTTTGCTGTTTGCCTTGGAGGAGGTGCTTTCTCTCCTGCCTCTAGGCCAATATACATGCCTTTCCTTCTGCCTGAAATGTCCTGCATGCCCCCTCTCCAGCTCCGCCCATTCTTGTGTCACTTCCTCCTAGAAGCCTCAGGTTCCAGGTTATGATTGGTGAACTGCTTGGTTGTCTGTTTTCTGGAGCTCTGTGACTGCAGGGACCTTGTCCATTGCTGAACCTAATACAGTGCCTAACACAAGGCATGGGCTCAATAAATAATTGTTAATCCTATGAATGAATGACATCAAAGAACTTCCTTTCAGGCTATCTGTCCAGATTTTCCTGGGGGTATCATTATTGTTTCTTTCCCAGTAATGGATGTTTTTGTGGAGAAATTTGAGAAGTATTTTTTAAATCTCCTCCTTTGGCCCTCCTCAGACTTGAGTTTCTCAGCTCTCTGATCTCTGGGCCCACTCCTCACTGGCAGGCATCTTCCCTGTCTCCCTCTAGCACAACAAAGTGCAGTAGAAATAGCCTTTTCTGGGAATCAGAAGACTTATCTTCTTTTTTCTTAATTTTATTATCAATTGGAGGATAATTGCTTTAAGACCTAAGTTCTGAGTTCTAAGCCATGGGGTTTCCTATAAATTGTAAAAGCTTCCTGAGTCTCAATTTTCTCAACTCTATTATGGGTATAATGATACGCTCCCCATTTTTTCAAGGGTTTATTATTAAGATCAATGAAATAAAGAATGTGAAAATGCTCTGTGATTGTGACCACATACAATTTGAGATAGATAAGAGCCAGGAATATCATAAGGAAATTCCAAAGCCCAGTGCTCTCTCCTGGGCCACAGAACTGAATCTCTGCTTTTTAAACATCTTCAAACACATTTCCAAAATCTAACTCCTCATCTTTGTTCCAGCTATCTATTGCTGTGTAATAAGCCTCCACAAACCTGGGGCTTCCTCACTATGCATTTGGTCACTGTCATCTGGCCAATTAAATTCATGAGACTTCCCATCTCAGGAAACAGCACTGCATTCTTCATCTTGCCCCCATGACACACATCTGAACTCTTGATGTCTATTGCCAAATTGCTTCCCTGAAAGGTTTGTACAGGTTTGCTAAACAGTTTATCTCACTAAAGAGTTGCACATAACTCCATGTCAGTATCTTTAAAACATCTCTTTTGGTTCTTAAAATTTTACGAGAAATGACATGACTTGCTTTAGAATTTCCCCTTTAGCACTTCCTTCTTCTCCCTGGGTAGACTTTTTTGTATGAAATTACTACTTCTTTTGATCTGATTCCCCTCCCCTATACCATTTCAGTTTTACTTTTCTATAGACAAGAAACATGTGTAAGCATAGGAAAGGTCTGCCTCATTTATAAACTGCACATAAATACAGTTACTTTATCCTAAGCATTCAGATACATGAACAACTACTTATTGTTAGAATTAAATCAAAGTAGTACTTTAAGTAGTTTTCTATCTAATAAAATATGGAATTGTTAAAAGGCAAATAAAAATATTTTTCAATTTACTTAAAAAACTAAAAAAAAATATATTATAAAAAGAAATATATATATATATAAAAATAAGTAGGAAGTCAAGAGATACCTGAAGAGGCAGGCAAGTTTAGCTTTGGAGTACAAAATGAAGCAGGGAGAAGTCCAACAGAGTTCTGCCAAAAGAACAGGCTGCTCATAACAAACACCTTCTTCCAACAACACAAGAGACAACTCTACACACGGACATCACCAGATGGTCAATACTGAAATCAGAATGATTATATTATTTGTAGCTGAAGATGAAGAAGCTCTATACAATCAGCAAAAACAAGACTGGGAGCTGACTGTGGCTTAGATCATGAAATCCTTATTGCAAAATTCAGAAGTAAGTTGAAGAAAGTAGGGAAAATTACCAGGCCATGCAGGTATGACCTAAATTAAATCCCTTGCAATTGTACAGTGGAAGTGACAAATATATTCAAGGGATTAGATCTGATAGACAGAGTGCCTGAGGAACTATGGATGGAGGTTCATAACATTGTACAGGAGGTGGTGATCAAAACCATCTCCAAGAAAAAGAAAGGCAACAATGCAAAATGGTTGTCTGAGGAGGCCTTACAAAAAGCTGTGAAAAGAAGAGAACTGAAAGGCAAAGGAGAAAAGGAAAGATACACCCATCTGAATGCAGAGTTCCAAAGAATAGCAAGGAGAAACATGAAACCCTTCCTAAAGTGATCAAAGTAAAGAAATAGAGGAAAACAATAGAATAGGAGAGACTAGAGATCTCTTCAAGAAAATTAGAGATATCAAGGGAACATTTCATTTGGCAAAGATGGCCAAAATAAAGTACAGAAATGGTATGGACCTAACAGAGGCAAAAGATATTAAGAAGAGGTGGCAAAAAATACACAGAGGAACTATACAAAAAAGATCTTAATGATCCAGAAAAACCATGATGGTGTGATCACTCATTTAGAGCCAGACATCCTGGAGTGTGAAGTCAAGTGGACCTTAGGAAGCATCACTACAAACAAAGCTAGTGGAAGTAATGGAATTTGAGCTGAGCTATTTCAAATCCTGAAAGATGATGCTGTGAGAGTGCTGCACTCAATATGCAAGCAAATTTGGAAAACTCATTAGTGGCCTCAGGACTGGAAAAGGTGTTTTTCTTCCAGTCCCAAAGAAAGGCAATGCCAAAAAATGTTTAAACTACCACACCATTGTATTCATCTCACACACTAGCAAAGTAATGCTCAAAATTCTCGAAGGGAGGCTTCAACAGTATGTGAACCGAGAATTTCCAGATATTCAAGCTGGATTTTAAAAAGGCAGAGGAACCAAAGATCAAATTGCCAACATTCATTGGATCATAGAAAAAGCAAGAGAATTCCAGAAAAACATCTACTTTTGCTTCATTGACTATGGTTCATTGACACAACCTTTGACTGTGTGGATCACAATAAACTTTGGAAAACTGTTAAGGAGATAGGAACACCAGATCATCTTACCTGCTTCCTGAGAAACCTGTATGCAGGTCAAGAGGCAACAGTTAGAAATGGACATGGAACAATGGACTGGTTCAAAATTGAGAAAAGAATACGTCAAGACTATATACTGTCACCCTGCTTATTTAACTTATATGCAAAGTACATCATGTGAAATGCTTGGCTGGATGAAGCACAAGCAGGAATCAAGATTGCTGGGAGAAATATAAATAACCTCAGATATGCTGATGACACCACCCTTATGGCAGAAAGCAAAGAGGAGTTAAAGAGCCACGTGATGAAGGGAAAAGGGGAAAGTGAAAAACTGGCTTAAAATTCAACATTCAAAAAACTAAGATCATGGCATCTGGTCCCATCTATTTATGGCAAATAGATGGGGAAAAAATGGAAAAAGTGACGAACTTTATCTTCTTGAGCTCCAAAATCACTGAAGATAGTAATTGCAGTCATGATATTAAAAGAGCTTGCTCCTTGGAATAAAAGCTATGACAAACCATATTAAAAAGCAGAGACATTACTTTGCTGACAAAAATCCATCTAGTCAAAGCTATGGTTTTTCCAGTGGTCATGTATGGATGTGAGAGTTGGACTATAAAGAAAGCTGAGCACTGAAGGACCAATGCTTTTGAACTGTGGTGCTGGAGAAGACTCTTGAGAGTCCCTTGGACTGCAAGGAGATCAAACCAGTCAATCCTAAAAGAAATCAACCCTGAATATTCATTGGAAGGACTGATGCTAAAGCTGAAACTCCAATACTTTGGCCACTTAATGCAAAGGGCTGACTTATTAGAAAAGACCCTGATGCTGGGAAAGATGGAAAGCAGGAGAAGAAGGGGATGACAGAGGACAATATGGTTTGATGGCATCACCAACTCAATGGACATGAGTTTGAACAAGCTCTGGGAGATGGTAAAGGACAGGGAAGCCTGGAGTGCTGCAGTCCATGGGGTCGCAAAGAGTCAGACATGACTGAGTGACTGAACAATAACAACAATAAAAGGAAAATATCAATGAATTTATCTGAATTTACTAGAAAATCCTCTGTAATAGACTAAACCACCACTTTGATATCTCAAATTGCACTACAATGTCTGTATGTTAATTTTTGCAATCTATATTATAATAGTAATATTAACGCATCTTTATTCAACTTGTGACTGGATTATAGGATCCTTTTAGAAGAGTAGAATTTTTTCCATTTTTTAATGGTTAATCAAGTATTCTTTCTACTGTTTCTATCTTTATGTGGCTTTTTAAGGCCACACTTTCATTAGACATTTCATAACAAAACTTACTTCTCCTTTTTAAATTAATTTTTATTTTATATTGGAGTATAGTTGATTTACAATATTGTGTTAGCTTCAGGTGTACAGTGAAGTGATTCTACTATACATATGAAAGTGAAAGTGAAAGTTGCTCAGTCGTGTCCAACTCTTTGCAACCCCATGGACTATACAACCCATGGAATTCTCCAGGCCAGAATACTGGAGTGGGTAGCCTTTCCCTTCTCCAGGGAATTTTCCCAACTCAGGGATCAAACCCAGGTCTCCCACATTGCAGGTGGATTCTTTACCAGCTGAGCTACCAGGGAAGCTATATGTATACCTATATTCTTTCTTTTTTCATATCCTTTCCCCAAAACTCACTTTTCCTTTGCTATTCTCAAGCATGAGTCTCAGCCCATTTGAGGCTGCTGGGTTTTTATTTCAAGGTTTCTCTTAGCTGCTTTTCATTGATTTGTAGATGTCTAAAACCATGAATGGTAGACTAAGCTCTCTTTTATGTTGTTCTTTTGAGAAATAACTTTCTGGGCAGCTTCTTCACTGCTCCTCTGCTGTATATGTCATAATAGTCATCTTTTATCCTTTTATCCAGGACCCAACCATAAGACTTCCCTGGTGCCTCAGATGGTAGAGAATCTGCCTGCAGTGCCGGAGTCCCAGGTTCAATCCCTGGGACAGGAAGATCCCCTAAAGAAGGGAATGTCTACTGACTCCAATATTCTTGCTTGGGAATACCATTGACAGAGGAGCCTGGCAGGCTACAATCCATGGGGTTACAGAGAGTTGGACACAACTAAGTGACTCACACACACAACCATAAGACAGGGCTGCTACACTGGCCCAGGTGGGCACATTATGATACTTAAGAAACACAGTTCATTGTTCATAGGTAATTAAAAATAACTCAGATTTCTACCTGAAGTCTCTCAAAAGATGTTAAAAGGAATCCAATTTATAAGCTATAGCAATACTTCCTATCATACACTTATCTGCCCTCTTCAGTCTTCTCAAACTATTCCATTCCTCTGCAGCTCAGAGATTCTCATTCTCTTGAGCCATAATGTTATAGAACCTCTATTTTCTAAACCAACTTGAGTGGTTCCTCATAAAGGTCAAACAAATCTTAAGAAATAAGCAAGAGGAGGGCTTCCTAGATGGCCCAGTGATAAAGAATCCACCTGCAATGCAGAGACACAGGTTTGATCTCTGGGTCAAGAAGATCCCCTGGAGGAGGAAACAGCAACCCATTCCAGTATTCTTGCCTGGAAAATCCCATGGACAGAAGAGCCTGCAAAGAGTCAGACATGACTGAGCAACTAACACACACACATACCAAGCAAAAGGAAGCTAAGTGGGATAAAAATATGACTACTTGGAGGTTATGAGGAGATGAATGGAAACACTTATGTATGGATTTTTGTCCCATCCAGTCTATACTAAACAATAAATGTGGACCAAGTATTCTGGGGATTCAAAATTGAGTAAGACATGGTGTTCACCTTTGAAATGTTCACAATTTCAGTGACTCTGTTATAGCTTCTCCCTCCTCCTCACACTTTAGTTTGAAGTTCTTTGGAATGTGTTGGGGATATCCTGGACAAACAAGATCTTAATGTTGTAAATTCAGTTCAGTCGCTCAGTCATGTCTGACTCTTTGTGACCCCATGGACTGCAGCATGCCAGGCTTCCCTGTCCTTCACCAACTCTTGGAGGTTGCTCAAACTCATGTCCTTTGAGTCAATGATGCCATCCAATCACCTCATCCTCTGTCATCCCCTTCTCTTCCTGCCTTCAATCTTTCCCAGCATTAGGGTCTTTTCCAAGAGTCAGCTCTTTGCATCAGGTGGCCAAAGTATTGGAGTTTCAGCTTCAGCATCAGTCCTTCCAATGAATATTCAGGGTTGATTTCCTTTAGGATTGGCTGGTTTGATCTCCCTGTGGTCCAAGGGACTCTCAAGAGTCTTCTACAGCACCACCATTCAAAAGCATCAATTATTCGGCACTCAGCCTTCTTTATGGTCCAACTCTCATATTCATACTTGACTACTGGAAAAACTATAGCTTTGAACTACTGGAAAAACCATAGCTTTGACTAGACGGAAGTCTGTCGGAAAAGTGATGTCTCTGCTTTTTAATATACTGTCTAGGTTTGTCATAGCTTTTCTTCCAAGGAGCAAGCGTCTTTTAATTTCATGGCTGCAGTCACCATCTGCAATGATTTTGGAGCCCAAGAAACATTTTTTCCATTTTTTCCCCATCTATTTGCCATGAAGTGATGGGATTAGATGCCATGGTCTTAGTTTTTTGAGTGTTGAGTTTTAAGCCAACTTTTTCATTCTCCTCTTTCACTTTCATCAAGAGTCTCTTCAGTTTCTCTTCGTTTTCTGCCATAACAGTGGTATCATCTGCATATATGAGGTTATTGATATTTCTCCTGGCAATCTTGATTCCTACTTGGGTTTCATCCAGCCCGGCATTTCTCATGATGTACTCTGCATATAAGTTAAATAAGCAGGGTGACAATATACAACTTTGATATACTCCTTTCTCAATTTTGAACCAGTTCATTGTTTCATGTCCAGTTCTAACTGTTGCTTCTTGATCTGCATACAGGTTTCTCAGAAAGCAGGTAAGGTGGTCTGGTATTCCCATCTCTTTCAGAATTTTCCACAGTTTTTTGTGATCCACACAGTCAAGGCTTTGGTGTAGTCAATAAAGCAGAAGTAGATGTTTTTCTGGAATTCTCTTGCTTTTTCTATGATCCAATAGATGTTGGCAATTTGATCTCTGGTTCCTTTGTCTTTTCTAAATCCAGCTTGAATATCTGGAAGTTCTTGGTTCACATACTGTTGAAGCCTCCCTTCGAGAATTTTGAGCATTACTTTGCAAGTCGTGTGAGATGAGTGCAATTGTGCCGTAGTTCAAACATTCTTTGACATTGCCTTTCTTTGGGATTGGGATGAAAACTGACATTTTCCAGTCCGGTGGCCACTGCTGAGTTTTCC
The DNA here is from genome assembly GCF_032452875.1 of Bos javanicus. Lineage (NCBI taxonomy): Eukaryota > Metazoa > Chordata > Mammalia > Artiodactyla > Bovidae > Bos > Bos javanicus. The sequence continues at coordinate 9,047,277 of NC_083870.1, forward strand.
AAATTTGCTGGTGTATTGAGTGCAGCACTTTCACAGCATCATCTTTTAGGGTTAGCTCAACTGGAATTCTATTGCCTCCACTAGCTTTGTTCTAAGTCATGCTTCCTAAGCCCACTTGACTTCGCATTCCAGAATTCTGGCTGTAGATGAGTGATCACACCACTGTGGTTATCTGGTCATTAAGATCTTTTTCGTATAGTTCTTCTGAGTGTTCTTGCCACCTCTTCTCAATATCTTCTGCTTCTGTTAGGACCATACCATTTCTGTCCTTTATTGTGCCTGTCTTTGCATGAAATGTTCCCTGCTTTATTATTATAAAGCAGACTTCATTTTCACATGGATAAATAATGTATATTATAACTGAGTCTGAATCATAACTTCAGTCTATATGCCCTGTATTCTTTATTCCTTATTGAGTTCATTCCCATTTTTCTTTGCCCAAGGAAGTTTCAGGTAAGTTCTCTGGTCTTACCATGGTGCTGGGGACTCTTTCTTATCATCACATGTCCTAACCAAAGACCTGGTTTGTTTGTCTTTTGTGCATGCTTATGTATTTTACTAGATTTAGCTTATAAGTAAAAGCCTCTACAGGAGTTGCTGCAATTTTTTTTTTTTTTTTTGCCCCCTTCCACCACATTCTACACTTTCAGATTCACAGATAGGCATTCGTTCCTAAAAAAGTTCTAGTCCTTATTTTACCACTGTTTTGGCACAATAAAATGAATTCAATGGCAGGTGTTAAACATCTCAATAATTTATACATAGTATAGAATTTATGGATACAAAAGTAATGTAGGTAATAATAATAATCAATACATGACATTTATTATCTACTAACCAAAAGTTATGACCAACCTAGATAGCATATTAAAAAGCAGAGACATTACTTTGCCAACAAAGGTCAGTCTAGTCAAGGCTATGGTTTTTCCTGTGGTCATGTATGGATGTGAAAGTTGGACTGTGAAGAAAGCTGAGTGCTGAAGAATTGATGCTTTTGAACTGTGGTGTTGGAGAAGACTCTTGAGAGTCCCTTGGACTGCAAGGAGATCCAACCAGTCCATCCTAAAGGAGATCAGTCCTGAATATTCATTGAAAGGACTGATGCTAAAGCTGAAACTCCAGTACTTTGGCCACCTCATGAGAAGAGTTGACTCATTGGAAAAGACCCTGAATGCTGGGAAGGATTGGGGGCAGGAGGAGAAGGGGACAACAGAGGATGAGATGGCTGGATGGCATCACCAACTCGATGGACATGAGTTTGAATGAGCTCCAGGAGTTGGTGATGGACAGGGAGACCTGGTGTGCTGCGATTCATGGGGTCGCAGAGAGTCAGACACAACTGAGCGACTGAACTGAACTGAATCTTCCAAGTATTATACTAAGTATTTTATGTGTATTGATTATTTGAATTAATCAAATTATATCCTAAGCATTTTATTTGTGTTACTCTGGATCAGGGTTCTTTAGAGAAAAAGAATCAATGGGGTATATACAAATATATAGAATGAGTCTCACACAGTTTCCCAGGTGGTGCTAGTTGTAAAGAACTCGCCTGCCATAGCAGGTCAGACATAAGAGATGTCAGTTTGATCCCTGGGTCGGGAAGATACCCTGGAGAAGGGAATGGCAATCCACTCTAGTATTCTTGCCTGGAGAATAGACAGGGACAGAGGCGCCTGGAGGGCTACAGTCCATGAGGTCACACAGAGTCAGACATGACTGAAGTGACTTAGCACACACACATGGTTATGGAAGCATAATCCATATTCTGTACTTCTCTGGAGAAGTCCCATGATCTGCCATCTGTAAGATGAAGGCCAAGAAAGTTACTTGTGTAGTTTCAATAGAAATCCACAGATCTGAGAATATATAGACTCACAATTTTAGTTTATACACTCTGTAATCTTCATTCTCAGTAGACTCAACTTCATTCATCCTTCCACAAAGAGGCTTCAGGGAAGCCAGTGGTCTAGGTTGTAGTTCAAGTCCTAAGGTCCAAGGACCAGGGACACTGATGTTCAAGGGTAGAAGATGGAATACCCCAGCTCACAGAAGAAAGAAATTTGCTTTTATTCTTTCTTTTTAGTCCAATTCTGGGACTCAGCAGGTTGGATGATGCTCACCCACATTGGTGAGGGTGATCTTCTTTACCCAGTCAAATTTGAATTACCGATTCAAATGTTAATCTCTGCTAGAAAAAACCTTACAGACCATCCAGAAAGAGTGTTTTACCAGCTATCTGGGCATCCTTTAACTCAGTAAACTTGATACATGAACTTCACCATCACAAACTCTGTAAGATAAACTAAAATGAAGGCAGAGAGGTCAGGTAAAATGTTCACAGTTACACGGCTAATAAGTGACAGGGTCAGGATTTGAATAGTCTAATTCCAGAGCCCATGTTCTTAACTATCATACTACAATGGAAATGAGTTTAATTCATAAGACTCATTTTCTGTCTTTAGGAAGCTTCTAGGGATTTTCCAGGCAAAAGTACTGGAGTAGGGTGCCATTGCCTTCTCCGAGTCTGGTGATAAAGGCAAGTAATCGGTATTAAATGGATTACTTTAATATGATATGAGTTTTAAGATATAGGCATGAACAGGATGTTGCAGCTTTCCTTCCCCCTTCCTTTACCACGTATGAGTAATGATTAAAAAAAAAAAAAAAAAAAAAGCCATCCTGGTAGATGGCGGTGACTTCCTACTTAGAAATAAAGTGGTTAATTGTGGGTTGTGTTATATTCTTCAGCATATTTTTGAGACTCAATGGAAAGTCTACCAAGGATGCCTAAGCCAACAGTTTTCAACCAGAATGAAGGTGGTAAGATTTTTGCCTCCCCGGGAGCATTTGGCATTGTCTGGAGACATTTTTGAAGATCACAACTGGAATGATGTTACTGGCATCTAGTGAGCTGAGGCCAGGGAGGCTACTACACATCTTACAATACACAAAGACATCCCTGCACAAGGAATTCTCCGGCCCAAAATGTCAATAGTGCCAAGGCTGAAAAACACTGACCTAGGCTGTCTATTATCACCACTTTTATTAATTCATATGGAAACAAGCAATGGAATGAGAACAAGTCTAGAATACATGTCCAGTAATTTTGAAATCCTAAAGAGAATGTATGGTCTAAGAGGTAAGAGACAGTCTACATTGCTGGTGTTGGAGCCTAGCACATGACCTGGCATGTAGTCATTGTTCAAATATTGTTGTTTTGCCGGGGTCCTGCCCCGGCTGGATCAGGGGTTCCCTCGGGAGGACGGCATCAGCGACTGAGAGAAATAGAGAAAGAGATAAGGAAAGATATTTGCAGTTAAGAAAATAGAGGAGAGAAAAGAGGCTGATATTCCTTGGTTTATGCAGAAAGCCAATAAAGCCCCAGCACGGGACTTGCTCTGTTCACGTAGGCCGCAGGCGCCCTCTCGAATAGCTGAATGTGCCCCACCTTAGGCACCTTCTCGAGTGGGTCTTAGAAGCCCAGGCAGGAAAGTGAAGGCAGAGGGCCCCTGCACTCCAGGGAATCAGCCTGAAAAGGAAAAGGAAAGAGAAAGAACGACATGGGGAGACCAAGCTTGATGAGCATGGCCCACACTTTATTTTCCAAAGTAGTTTTTATACCTTAAGTTGTGCATAGAGGATAATGGGGCGGTGGGGAGGGGTAGAGTCATGCAAGGTCAGCAGTCCTTGATCCTTATCGAAGCCAGGCTTTCTTTCTGCAAACTTATCATATGCAAAAGCTTTAGGTGATTTACATCACCTTCTGGCCAGGAGGCTTGTTAACATTTTATGACCCTTTCTTCAGAAAACTTATTTTTCTCTAAAGGTGATTATTCTAAAGTCAGGCGCCACCCTCTGAAAGCATTAGATAAAGTTGCATTCCTATAGGGCAAAAGTGTGATGGGTTATAACAAGAAAAGAATTAACTCCAGGGTCAAAGGTTACAAACATTAAAGCTACTACTTACATTTCTATATACCAACTATATTAATCAATACACTCCCAGGGACACAGTAGGTAAGGGATATGGAAACTTGGCAGCAAGCATTAGCTCAACAAAGAAATCCTCTACTAGTTCTATTCTAACAATTTTAACTCTCTGAGAAGCTCTGCATTGTTAGAATATCTTAAGCGTCCCATGCCTCTCGTGGTTGGGAGGCTGTGAACAATCACATGTGTAGCTGCAGGAGTCCAAACAAACCTGTCAGGCAAGCTAGAAAGTCATCAGAGGGGTTTGAATTGAAACACTCCTATTATGCCCGGGAAAATTATTAACTAGAGCTCTAAGTTAATTTTCTTCAGGGAAAGGTGGTCGGGGATAGCCCCCCGTTAATGTCAGAAGAGTTGGTGAAAATCATGAAATAATAAAACAGACAGATTCTGGTTTGGGGGTAGACGCTTAGGCAGACCAGGGGGGCCCTTGAGCCCTGGACTCGCCTTGCCTGTCAGAGCTCTCCCGCATGAACTTGTCATGGGTGGGAACTCCCGTGCTGGCTCCCAGCATTGTTTGGACTGATTGATTATGTCACAGAGATTATAGAGTATGGGATGGACCAATCAGAAGCACTGTGGAAATTAATGCCTACATGTGTCTGTGAATGAAACAGGCATAGGTTAAATGCTCCATAACTAACTGTTCAATGGATAGTTGGAAGGATTAATGACTAGGAACTTGAAAGACCTGGGGACATAGGTATTTTTAATTTTTATTCAAAAGAATGTTTTTGTAAGTGATAGACATGTGGAAAGTAACAGCCTATGGGAAAACCTAAATGAACTTTTTGGCCAACCCAAAAAGTAGGTGTAAATACAATGCTAAGCAATGTGAGGTTTTGTGTATCAGTACATGAGGTAAGAGTGATAGAGATTTATTTCCTCTTTCCTCTCCTATTAAGCTTCTTTCTACTGCTATTTCTCAATGCAAGAAACATAAGAGACACGGGTTTGATCCCTGGGTCGGGAAGATCTCCTAAAGAAGTGCATGTCAACTCCAATATTCTTGCCTGGAGAATCCCCATGGACAGAAGAGCCTGGTGGGCTACAGTCCATAGGGTTGCAAAGAATCAGACATGACTGAAGTGACTGAGCACTCACTGCTCTTTCTCAGTCTATACATTTATACATAGATTTCTTTCATTCACAAAAGTCAGCAGACTTCCCTTCATCTTTATTTTCTGGCTATCATCCTTTTCTTCTTGCCTTCATGAAATCAGGTCTTTTAGAACTGAGGCTTATACAATTTGGGGTGCTCTCACGAGAAAAAGAATAGAACTGTAAATACAAATAGGAACAAAAATAAATGTAGTTAGAATGAGAACAGAAGTCCCAATGTGTCACAAGTTTTTAAAAAGCTGACAAATACAAAGATCACAAAAGCCAGAAAAATAGCACGATATTTTTATTAGTAAAATGCTCACTCTTCTATAATACTTTGTCACTGAATAACTCTAGTTCCCCTTCATTTCAAACCTTGTGTCTCCTTTACTTCTTGCCTAGTGCTGTGTGTGCTCCATTGTTCAGCCATGTCTGACTCTTTGCAGCCGCATGGATCTGCTAGGCTCCTCTGTCCATGGAAGTTTCCAGACAAGAATACTGGAGTGGTTTGCCATTTCCTATTCCAGGGGGTCTTCCAACCCAGGGATCGAACTCGTGTCTCTTGTGTCTGCTGCATTGGCAGGTGTATTCTAGCTGCCACTAATGCCAACTGGGAAGCCACTGCTAGGGAACTAAATTGAGTCACAGGGAGCACAAGCACAGAGGGGAAATGTGACTTATAATTTTATTTGAAAATGTTCTGGTATGAGAGTAAGGAAGGGAGGCAGGGCCAGCTCAGTGTCCCTTTTCTTTATCATCTAGGGTAGAATTAGATGGATTATAAGCACGTTGCCTATCCCCATGCCCACTTCTCAAGCTCTAGCTTTCACTGAATTCCCTATCAGGGGTCAGGTCCTCTGATAAAGATCATACTCTCTCCTCCCAAGCAAAAATCTCTCCCTTCTTCCTTGTTCCACCAGCCCAGGCTTTGGGCTACTGGGCAGCTCTGCTTTCTCTAAAATGGGTCTCACTCATTCTGACTTTCATTGGCAGGACATTCAAAATATGCAATCCCTGGCGACAATGTGACTCTACACATCTCCAATCTGCCTAAGAACCACAAGTCACTCACCTGGTTTTATACTACTGACCAGAAGATTGTAGAGTGGGAATTTGATGAGCCTATGTACTTCAATACTAAATTTAAGGACAGGGCCACGCTTCATCCTCAAAGTGGCGCACTGCTCATCCGCAATATCCAGAAGGAAGACAGCAGTACTTACCTCCTGAGGGTGCTGAAGGACAATGGAGACGAGGAGGAATGGAAGATCTCACTAATGGTGCTTGGTGAGTTAGGGTAACCAAAGGGCTAGTCGCCACTCTAGGGACCCAGACAGATCACTGGAAAGCTTCCTGGTGATTCTGGGGACTCTCCATGGGAGGGGGAGAAAAAAACCTCAGGACAGGCTTAATCCATTTCTCCTGGAGCCAGTTCCACTTGGAAGTGAGTCTGGGCCAGCAGACCCCAAAGTAGATAACTTTGGGACATTTAAAACCTCTTCTGACATTAGAGAGTCTAAGATTTGAAGAGGAAGGAGACAATAAAGATGGTTTCCTTTCTATTCTCTTCATGTTCTCTTGTGGTCAATCCAAATAAGTTCTGAGTTCTTCTTTTTTAACTGATTTTTTGGTTGTACTGGGTCTTCATTGCTCCATGCAGACTTTCTTGAATTGTGGCAAGTGGGGGTTACTCTTTGTTGCAGTGCATGGGCTTCTCAATGTGGTGGTCTCTGGTTGTGGAGCATGGGTTCTAGGCATGTGGGCTTTAGTAGCTGCAGCTTGCTGGCCCTAGGATGTGTGGGCTTCAGTAGTTGTAATGCATGGGCTTAGTTGCTCTGCAGTATGTGGGATCTTTCCAGACTAGGGATGGAACCCATGTCCCCTGCATTGGCAGGCAGATTCTTAACCACGGGACCACACTTACTGGCTGTGTGACCTTGGAGATAGATCTTGACATCTCTGTCCCATTAGGTAAGATTCTGTTGATGGCAAGTAATAGAGGCCAACTTGATATACCTTTAGAAAAGAGGAGATTTTTTTTTTAAAGCTATGACTTCTTAAAGCAATGAAAGAAGTTTAGAAGAGTTGAAAATGACTGAAGATGAGGAAGAATGAGACCCTGGCCCAGTCTAGAGCCTCTAGCCACTGGAATCTTTAGTGTGAAAGTGGATCCCTGCCAGTACACTATCTCTCTCTAGGCTTTCATATCTCTTAGTTTAAATTCTCAAGAAAGAGAAATTGACTAGCCCATCTTGGTTCAGGTATGTGATTTAAACTCTTATGGTCCAAAGAGTCAGCTTATAAGGCAGAAACTTGGTTCTTGGGGATATTGTCAATTATTAGAGGAGGAGGGCTGGGCAGACATCCAAGGGAGATGTGCCCCTCAGATCCTTGCGTTCCTCATCATATTGTGAGGATAATTATATCTTTTTAGGATGTTATGAGAATCAAAGTAGATAATGAAAGTGAAAACACTTTTAAAATGCTGGAACTTCCCTTGTGGTCCAGTGGTTAAGACTCTATATTTCCACTGCAGGGGGCGTGTTGAGTTCAATTCCTGGTTGAGGAACAAAGACCCCACATGCCACATGGTACAGTCAAAAATAATAAAATTATAACCAAAAAAAAATGTGCCAGAAGATTTTGTGTCTGGTGAGGAGCCTTAAAAATGCTAAAATGCTGCAAAGAATGAAGAAATTGTATATATTCATGTCCCACTAACATGGGTCATGATGGTCCCTGGTCTAAGAGGCTAGAATCGCCTTCTTGCTCACTTCCTGCATATCATATGTCCTAAAATTGCAAGATGTACTAGCAACAGGAAATATTCAAAGGTTCCTACAGTGATTTTCAAAAAAAAAAAAAAAAAATCTGAAATATACATCATTTACCAGATTTTGTGGCAAATATTCCCATCACAGCCAACTGTAAACTGCTATCGGTTTCATTTCACAACCAACTTACAAAATTTCTGAATATCCTACAAGCCATAAGCTTATGTGGCTTTAGTACACTTGCCTCTGGATAAGGCTCTGAGGATGCGATTAGTGGAAGGATCATCCTTCTGTCCAGCTCAGGAATTTCTAAAGCTCAAAGGGGGCATCTTGGAACCAGACTGCTCCATCTGGCTCTGGAGTGCTCAGGGCTGATCTGCTTACTATGGGAAATGCGGAAGGTTTATAAGACTTGAGGCCAGACCATAGGAAATGAGTAAGCATATGAATACTGCTCATGTAAAGTATGCAAGAGGAGTCCAGCAATGTGATAAGGTTTCATGGAGGAGATGGAACTAGAGTTCAGGAGGTCAGATTGGTAGAGCTTCCATTGCCCCTCACAGACCTACAACTCAGAAGTCAGCTCTGATTGGGTCAATTCTCTGCTACATTTTAATCCTATGACTTCTGAGCTGCATTGATTCTGTAGGTGTTTTACCCTTGACCAGAAGGAAAAGACCTCAGAGGATTTCAGGTAAAGCAGTCCTAGTCAAGGAAGGAGCATATGATGGGATTACATCTCAACCCATCTGCCTGCAGAATGAAATCAGTGATGATGCTGTGACCTTCAACATGCATACATCACACCCAGCAAAAGCACTTACTCATAGATGATGGCACTGTATCTTACTAACATTGTGCTATGAAGTAGGGTCATTTTACATTTGAGAAGGAGTTCAGAGGGTTAGTTGTCTTGCCTCTCAGAGCCACTCTCTCAGAGTCAAGTCCAGGACCCAAGCTTGTCTCACTGTAAAGTGAGTATTTTGTCTTTTCTATTGCATAACTGCTTCATCCCTACACACATCCATCCCTACATCCATTCACCTTTCCCTTTCATCAAAATACCTGCTCTGTAGCAGGCACTGAGATACCAAAGTTAACAGATGCAATTCATCACTACCAGCTTGCACCAGGAGGTCCATGAGGTTCTCTGTAGTTCTGCCAGAGTTCAGGAAAGGTGTAGAGCAGTATCTCTTACCCCAGGACTCTCACTGTGTCTGAGCCCAAGAACTCTTGAAAGATTGACTGATGGGCTAAGGTGCCAAGTGTGGGTCATTTCTAGAGAAGGGGCCCTGAGTAGCTCAGCCAGTTGGGATATCAAGTTCAACTCTAGCTGATCTCTGTGCTAAAACTCTGCTGTTCTTTCTGGCCCACAGATGGGCGTAACTCCATTTTGTTTCTGGGTAACTGGCTCCCTCTTCTGGATCCAGTTTAGCTTCATGCCAAGGAGTAGCTCTTTCCCTTTGAAGCCTACAGAGGTCAAAGCTGCTCACTAGCTCCCTCTACAGGGCCCTCTTCTCCATGGCTGCTCCTCAGGACCTCCCTTTGCACTTTGTTGGCTAAAACCTCCCAGCATAAAAGCTTCATAAATGCATAAACCTATTGTCTCATCTTATAACATCTTCATCTTCAGACCCTGTACAGAAGCCTGTCATAACAGTCAAGAAGCTATGGGAAATGAACAACTGCAAACTGATGCTATCCTGTGTGATCCAGAACCAATCTGTAGACTACACTTGGTATTGGGAATCAGGGTCCTTTCCAAAACAGCTACAGGGCAGTGTGCTTCAAGTGGTCCACACGCCACAAAACTACTCAAAGTCTTATACCTGCCAAGTCAGCAATCCTGTAAGCAGCCAAAACAGCACAATCAACTTCACTTCACCCTGTGAACAAGGTAAGAGACACTGCCAAGGGAGCTGAGGTGGGCACAGGGTAACTAGTTTTCTCTTGAATGAAGAAAAGTGTAGGGATCTTTTCCATCCACTTGTCATAGAGTTTGATGGAGAATCCCAAAGGAACTAGTGAGGTGTGGTAGACTTGGGTTCTCTTGTGTCTCTGACATGGGCTCCCAGCAAGCTTCCCTCACCTTTGTGGAGCTCAGTGTCCTCACCTGCAAAGGGCTCTCATGTCCCCTTTTCCTTCCCTGCTTTAATAAGTGCATGGTCCTGGAATCTGAGGGCAGGGTCCTTGCAGGATAATCTGAGATTTCAAGGTGAGTAGGGAGGAAAAAGGCAAGTAGAGGAACAGTCCAGATACTGTTGTGCAGCAACATAAAGGTGTTTCTGGTAGACACCAAAGGAAAGAAGGGCCAAGAAATGGTTAATCAGGAGTGAGGAGCAAAAGAAAGAAGGGCCAAGTGGATGAACATGAGTGGGAATGAGTGGTGAGCAAGAGAACCTGGCCTTAAGACTGAGATTTTCTGCTCTTCCCCAGTTGTATGCCCCTTGATAAAGTTGGAAAGGCAAACTCTGGGTTTCATGTTTCAGATTTCTCTATCTCCTGGGAGGCCCCACTCAATAGAGCATCACTCCTGGCTCTCTCTCAAGCCTACACAGGTCCCATTGTGGGGTAGCTACAATTATAGATTTTGGAATCAATCACACCTGGGATTAATCCTGTGACTATTACTTATTAGCTAAACAAGTGACTTAGCTTCTCCAAGTCATGTTCTTCTTAAATAAGATGAAATAATAGTTCTTATCGCGTACTGTTCTGAGAATTAAATTAGACAATACAGGTAACTACCTACCACAGTATCTAAGAAGCCTTCAGTGAGTGGTAGTTAAATTAGATCCACCAAGTCCTTTTAATTATAGAGACTCTAGGGATTTGGGGGGCCACTTGATAAATTTGAATCACTCTCTTCAGCATTCTAGGCCCTGTACTCTTCACACCCCTGAAATCACATCCCCAAGCCCTGGTGTATAAATCTCTCCAGAATAACTCATACCTGTGGTGCCAACATTTACCTGAGATCCTTTTCACACCCAGTCACTAGGGATTGTTGCTCCTGGGAACATGGCTCTTCCATGGTCTTCCTGGACCCAGTCTACTCTGCTCACCTACACTGATTTCTTTGCCTCTGCTCCCATACATGAACTATAGAAACTATAAGTTCTGTGTTCTTCCCAACCAAGTGGTCATGTCTCTTCTAGTCTTTCATGATACGCCCTGCTTTTCTACCACCGAAGATCCAATATAAGACTTTGGTGTCTGACCATGAGACCACCAGTTGGCTGGGTGGTTCTAAAATCACCTTTACATCAACACCATATCCTGAGATCCAGAAAAAGGAAGAGACACAGTCCTTGTTCTTTATAGAATGAAAGTGACTGCCCATTCACAGAGAGGATGAAAGCAATAATACATTTCTTTTTTGAAGGTCTAAGCCCATCTTGTTACTTTTCAGCTACCTAAATTATCCTAGAAGAGCATCCTTAATTGCCCTTCCATACTTTATCACTCTCCTCTCCTCCTCTCCCTTGCTTTATACTTCTATATCTCTTAGTTTCCTTTATTTTTTTTTCCTTCCCCACTGAGTTGGTACTGATGGTTGGTAGTGTGGATAAACAGGCAAACCTTTCTCCCCTAAACTTAGCATACATATGAACTACTGCACTTGAAGGTCTGCCCTACTTAACTGCTGTCCAGTGTAGGAGAATGATTCTTTTCTAGGCCCACAGACATGCCAAGATAATCTTCATGTACAGGACTCAGCTAAACCAGTAATATTGAAAGGATTTCTGTGTTCTTTCTACTTTACATCTGGGAGGTTGAGCTCTTGCTCATCTGGGAAAAAGGATGTGCAGGGGACACTGTGTCTGGATTCAGAAAGGAAATACATTCCCTTGCTATAGAAGCTCCCATGCCAATGTTCAGCACCCCTTCCCCTTCTCAACAAATTAATCAGGACACCTAAATGTCTTGCATTTTCTTACTCTTTCAGCCTCCTCCTCTGAAGTAGCTCGGACAGCAACTTGGCTAGTGATCATTGTAACCACTCTTCTCAATCTCCTATGGATCTGAGAAGAGCTAACTAGAGTGAAACTTCAAGAATGCAAGATTTTTCCCTCATTGGCAATCGGCTATTAACCAGGACCGAAGCTCTGGCTATATGGAATAGGGGAAAGGACTGAGATGTTTAAAAGGAGATTCAAATAAAATTTGTATAATCTCAGTAATATTTTATTTTGTATTTTCTAATTGTTTTTGTAGCATATATGTACATATGTACTTTCCCATAAAAAGTGGGCAAGAATGTATTCTGCAATGTTTTTTTGTTTCAATAAACAATGCTATAATTGTCAAAATTGATTATTGAATCCTAGGATCCAAAAAACCCAACAAATCGACTAAGCTCTCTCACCATGGTCTTTCATCACAGGATGGCAAGAGCTCCCAGGCCCACCACTAGCATAACAATGGGAATTTTTGCTCTTTGTTTGCCTCCTCTGTGGTTCTTCATGGGCCTGGAGCTGATAGGGTCACTAAAAGATAAGTTTCCCTTTCAACAAACTGTCCTATCACAGATCACTTCCTCTTTACATCAAACCAAGCTTATCTTTCCCTCCCCTTATCACTTCTGTGGCAGAGACAATACTATGTGTTCATCAAACCCTTTCATTTTCTTCCTGGACTTTGATGGTTAATTTTACGTGTAAATTTGACTGGGCCACAGAGGTACCCGATCATTGGTCAAACCTTATTCTGGGTGTCCCTGAGGGTGTTTCTGGGTGAGATTAACATTTGAATTAATAGGCTTAGTAAAGTAGATTATCCTTTCCAGTTTGGGGAGTGGGGGTGGGGGGTGGGGTAGTCTCACCCTATCAGTTGAAGTCTTGAAAAGCACAAAAAGGCAGGGGACACTTTCAAATTGATGGAGGAATAAAACAGAGACCACCTTCCCCCCAACAAATACATCAAAAACTCATGTGCATGTGAAACAGCTTCTACAGAACATCTTCTGGATGCTGGCAGAGGATCCCAGACTTCCAAAAAGGCAAACCAGTCCCCTCAGAATGAGGTAGGGGAAAAGTTAAAGATGAAAAGGGAGACAAAGAATATCAGATTGGGGACCTGCACCCCCAGGGAGTGAGTAGTGAAGAAGAGAAGTCCGTACACTAGGAAACCCTCTCACAGGTGGGTTCAGCTTTGGAACTTCAGAGGGCAGCAAAACAGCACATGCTCAAAAGGCAAAACGGAGAGAGTTCACGACAGAGATCATGCGGAGCAGCACTTTCCAGCTGAGAATAGGCTCACATGCTCATGCCCGCTGTGGAGAGTCGGGGCTGGGTTGCAGAGGCTCAGGTTTTGAGAGTTGGACCTCAGGGAAAGAACCAGGGTTAACTGCCATGAAGATACTCTGATGGCACTAATGCAACACAGATATTAGTTGAGACTCAGATCTTGCCTTGCTCTAGCTTGTATTGACCTCAGCTGTTACATAATCATTGTTTACAAAATGTGGGACAAGAAAGCCTGACCATGCCATCTTGGCTCATTTGCTCTTTCTCTATAGAGGGCATGGCAACCCACTCCAATGTTCTTGCCTGGAGAATCCCATGGACGGAGGAGCCTGGCAGACTACGGTACATAGGACTGCAAAGAGTCAGACACAACTGAAGCAACTTAGCATGCATGCACACACATGGAATTTTAGAGCAAATACAAGCTAGAGCAAGGCAAGATCTAGTCTGAACTAACCCCACACTGCCCGCAACAGGTCCACAGATGTTCCTAGAAATACTGGAGGGGTTTCTCAGTAGGAAAATTGACTGGAGCAGGAAAACAGAGGAATCACATGGACATTTTTATCACTACCATTCTATATATTTTCCCTCGCCCCTTTTTTATATTGTTCTAATAATGTTCTTTGTTACTCCTTTAATTTTAATTTTTTATAACTTACTTTTTCCTTCTTTAAAAACACCTTATTTTTAAATAAATTCATTTTATTTTTTCCTATTTCTACTCCTTAGTACTGCTTAGTTACACTGCAATTTTTTCCATGTTTTTTATTTTGTATTTTTGAGATTCTAATTTTTAGTATCCATTTTCACTTAGGGGCTTGATTATTGGCTTGATTGCTCTCTTCTTTTTTGACTTCCTTTATTTTCTCCTTCTCTCTTCTCTTTGCAAGTGTGTGTCTCTTTGGGTGTTCTTGGCTGCTGACTGTTATTTCACCATTAGTCTTGGGATTTTGTTTTCTGTGCTGTGTGGCCTGTGAAATCTTGGTGCTACAGTAAGGGGATGGGCCTGAACCCCAGAGGTTGGATACCCAAGTTTAGGACTTTGGACCACCAGAGAACTCCCGACACCGTGGAATATTAATAGGTAAGAGCCCTCTCAAAAGTCTCTGTATCAAATCTAAGACCAAGCCCCACTCAAAGGCCTGCAAGCTCTAGTTCCAGATGCCTCATGCCAAATCTTTAGCAAAGTAGGAACACAAACCTGCCCATTTGCAGAAAGGCTGCCCCCAAACACACCAAGCTCATAGACACTCCAAAACACACTACTGAACACAGCACTACCTTTCAGAGAGACAAGATCCAGCTTCATCCACCAGAACACAGACACAAGTCCCCCTATCAGGAAAACTTCATTAGGCACCGGACCAACCCCAGGAATCACAGCTACCCCCAAGGGGCAGGGGGAAGACACCATAATTAAAAGGAACTACAACTTCCAACCTGTAGCCAGGAGACCCCCAAACACAGTAAAGTAAGCAAAATGAAATGACATAGAAGCATGCAGCAGCTGAAGGAACATGGTGAAAACCCAAAAGACCAAACAAATGAAGAAATAAGCAGTCTACATGAAAATAAATTCAGAATAATGATAGTAAAGATGACCTAAAATCTTGGAAATAAAATAGAGGCACAGATAAACAGGTTGGGGGCACAGAGTGAGAATATACAAGAAATGTTTACCAAGGACCCAGAAGATTTAAAGAACAGACAATCAGAAATGAACACAATAACTGAGATGAAAAGCATTAGAGGGAACCAATAGCAGAATGAGAGAAGCAGCAGGCCATAGAAGTGAGCTGGAAGATAGAATAGCAAAAATAACTGAAACAGAGCAACATGAAGAAAACAGGATAAAAAGAAATGAGGACAGTCTCAGAGACTTCTGGGACAACATTAAGTGGCCCAATATTTGAATCACAGGGGTCCCAGAAGAAGAGGACAAAAAGAAAAGGTATAAGAAAATCTTTGAGAAGATTATAGTCAAAAGCTTCCCTAAAATGGGAAAGAAAATGGCCACCCAAGTCCAGGAAGACCAGAGAATCCCACACAGAATAAACCCAAGGAGAGATACATGAAGACACATATTAATCAAATGAACAAAAATTAAACACAAAGAGCAAATATTAAAAGCAGCAAGCGAAAACAACAAATAACATACAAGGGGATCTCCATAAGGCCAATAGCTGATTTTTCAACAGAAACTTTGTAGTCCAGAATAGAGTAGCAGGATATACTTAAAGTGATGAAAAGAAAAAAAAAAAAAAAAAAAAAACTATAAGCTATGGTTTTTCCAGTAGTCATGTATGGATGTGAGAGTTGGACCATAAAGAAAGCTGAGCACTGAAGAATTGATGCTTTTAAACTGTGGTGCTGGAGAAGACTCTTGAGAGTCCCTTGGACTGCAAGGAGATCAAATCAGTTCATCCAAAAGGAAATCAGCCCTGAATATTCATTGGAAGGACTAATGCTGAAGCTGAAACTCCAATACTTTGGCCACCTGATATGAAGAGCTGAGTCACTGGAAAAGACCCTGATGCTGGGAAAGATTGAAGGCAGGAGGAGAAGGGGATGACAGAGGATGAGATGGTTGGATGGCATCACCAACTCAATGGACATGAGTTTGAGGAAACTCTGGGAGTTGGTGAAGGACAGGGAAGCCTGGTGTGCTTCAGTCCATGGAGTCTCAGTTGGACACAATTGAATGACTGAATTTAACTGAACTGAACTATATATACTGTCAATAAGAGACCCATCTCAGATCTAGGGACACATAAAAACTGAAAGTGAGGGGTTGGAAAAAGATATTCCATGCAAATGGAAATCAAAAGAAAATGGGAGGACTACTCACACCAGATAAAATAGACTTTAAAATAAAGACCAATACAAGAGACAACAGAGAACACTACAAAATGATCAAGGGGTCAATCCAAGAAGAAGATATAACAATTATAAATATATATGCACCCAACATATGAGCACCTCAATATATAAGGCAAATGCTAGCAACTATTAAAATGGAAATTGATAGTAACACAATAATAGTAGGGGACTTTAACACCCCACTCACACCAATGGACAGATCAGCCAGACAGAAAATTAATAAGCACAAGCTTTAAATGATACATTGAACCAGTTAGACCTGGTGGATATCTACAGGACATTTAACCCCAAAATGATAGATTTCCTTTCTTTCTTAAGTGCATTTGGAACATTCTCCAGGGTTTATCACATCTTGGTAAATTTTAAAAAACTGAAATCATTTCAAGCATCATTTCTGACCACATGGTATTTATAAGATTAGATACCAACTACAGGAAAAAAAAAAAAAAAACCTGTAAAAAAACACAAACACGTGGAGCCTAAACCAAACTATTCTGAATAACCAACAGATCACTGAAGAAATAAAAAAGGAAATGAAGATATGCCTAGAAACAAATGACAATGAAAACATGACAACTCAAAACCTGTGGGATGAATAAAAGCAATGCTAAGAGGGAAGTTAACAAGAATACAAGCCTACCTCAAGAAACAAGAGAAACAACAACTAAAGAACCTAACTTCACACCTAAAGCAACTAGTAAAAGAAGATTAAAAAACCCCAAAGTCAGTAGAAGAAATAAATCATAAAGATCAGAGCTTAAATAAGTGAAAAAGAAGTGAAGGAGACAATAACAAAGATAAATAAAACTAAAAGATGGTTCTTTGAAAAGATGAACAAAACTGACAAACCATTAGCCAGACTCATTAAGAAAAAAAGGGTAAGATTCAAATCAATAAGACTAGAAATGAAAAAGGAGAAGTTACAATGAACAACACAGAAATTCAAAAGATAAAAGATAAGACTCTTATGAGATCATAAGACTCTTATATACTAATAAAATAGACAAACTGGCAGAAATGGACAGATTCTTAGAAAAATGTAACCTTCAAAAACTGAACCAGGAAGAAATAGAAAATATGAACAGACCAATCACAAACATGGAAATTGAAACTATAATAAAAAGTCTTTCAGAAAACAAAAGCCCAGGGCCAGATGGCTTCAGGCAAATTCTACCAAAAGGTTAGAGAAGCCCTAACAGGTTTCATGCTCAAACCCTTCAGGAAAATTGCAGAGGAAGGAAAACTCCCAAATCCATTCTATGAGGCCACCATCACACTGATCCCCAAACCAAAGATGCCACAAGAATAGAAAATTACAGAACAATATCACTGATGAACATAGATGCAAAAATCCCCAACAAAAGTTTAGAAATCAGAATCCAACACAACATAAAAAGAATTACATATCATAATCAAGTCAGTTTTATCCCAGGGATGTAAAGATTCTTTAATATATGGAAATCAATCAATGTGATATACCATATTAACAAATTGAAAGATAAAAACCATATGATAATCTCAATAGATGCAGAGAAAGCTTTTGACAAACTGCAACAATCATTTAAGATAAACGTTCTCCAGAAGCAGGCACAGAAGGAGCATACCTCAACAGAATAAAGACCATATGTGACAAACCTACAGCAAACATTCTTCTCAATGGTGAAAAACCGAAAGCATTTCATTTAAAATCTGGAACAAGACAAGGTACCAACTATGACCACTATTATTCAACAGAGTTTTAAAAATCCTAGCCACAGCAATCAGAAAAGGAAAAGAAATAAAAGAAATTGAGATTGGAAAAGAAAAATTAAAACTTTCACTGTTTGCAGATGACGTGATACTATACATATAAAACCCCTAAAGATGCCACCAGAAAATTACTAGAGCTAATCAATGAATACAGTAAATTTGCAGGGTATAAAATTAATACACAGAAATCTCCTGCATTTCTATACACTAACAATGAAAAACCAAAAATAAAAATTAAAGAAACAATCCCATTCTCCACTGCAACAAAAATAATAAAATACTTAGGAATAAATCTGTCTAAAGAGGCAAAAGACAGAAAACTATAAGACATTGATGAAAGAAGTCAAAGATGACACAAAGAGATAGAGAGATATACCATGTTCTTGGATTGGAAGAATCAATACTGTGAAAGTGAAAATACTAGCCAAAGCAATCTATACATTCAAGACAATCCCTATCAAACTACCAATGGTATATTTTTCATGGAACTAAAACAATTAATTTCACAACTTGTACAGAAACACAAAAGACGCCAAAGCAATCTTGAGAAAGAAGAGTGGAGCTAGAGGAATCAACCCTCCTGACTTCAGACAATGTTACAAAGCTAAAGTCATCAAGACAATACGGTACTGACACAAATACAGAAATATAGATCAATGGAACCAGATGGAAAATCCAGAGATAAATCCATGCACTTATGAGCACCTTATCTTTGACATATGAGGCAAAAATATATTAATAAAATGGAGAAAAGACAGTCTCGTCAATAACTGGTGCTGGGAAAACTGGTCACCTATGTGTAAAATAATAAAATTAGAACAATTCTTAACATCATACACAAAAGTGAACTCAAAATGGATTAAAGATGTAAAAGACCAGAAACTATAAACCTCTTAGAGGAAAACATAAGCAGAACACTATTTGACACAAATTACAGCAAGATCCTCTATGACCCACCTCCTCAGTCAGTTCAGTCATGTCCGACTCTTTGCGACACCATGAATCGCAGCATGCCAGGCCTCCCTGTACATCACCAACTCCTGGAGTTCACCCACACTCACGTGCATAGAGTCAGTGATGCCATCCAGCCATTTCATCCTCTGTCGTCCCCTTCTCCTCCTGCCCTCAATCCTTCCCAGCATCAGGGTCTTTTTCAATGAGTCAACTCTTTGCATGAGGTGGCCAAAGTACTGGAGTTTCAGCTTCAGCATCAGTCCTTCCAATGAACACCCAGGACTGGTCTCCTTTAGGATGGACTGGTTAGATCTCCTTGCAGTCCAAGGGACTCTCAAGAGTCTTCTTCAACACCACAGTTCAAAAGCATCAATTCTTTGGCGCTCAGCTTTCTTCACAGTCCAACTCTCACATCCATACCACTGGAAAAACCACACCTCTTAGAGTAATGTAAATAAAAACAAAAATAAACAAATGTAACCTTATGGCAGAAAGTGAAGAGGAACTAAAAAGCCTCTTGATGAAAGTGAAAGTGGAGAGTGAAAAAGTTGGCTTAAAGCTCAACATTCAGAAAATGAAGATTATGGCATCTGGTCCCATCACTTCATGGCAAATAGCTGGGGAAACAGTGGAAACAGTGTCAGACTTTATTTGGGGGGCTCCAAAATCACTGCAGATGGTGACTGCAGCCATGAAATTAAAAGACGCTTACTCCTTGGAAGGAAAGTTATGACCAACCTAAATAGCATATTGAAAAGCAGAGACATTACTTTGCCAACAAAGGTCTGTCTAGTCAAGGCTATGGTTTTTCCTGTGGTCATGTATGGATGTGAGAGTTGGACTGTGAAGAAGGCTGAGCACCGAAGAATTGATGCTTTTGAACTGTGGTGTTGGAGAAGACTCTTGAGAGTCCCTTGGACTGCAAGGAGATCCAACCAGTCCATTCTGAAGGAGATCAGCCCTGGGATTTCTTTGGAAGGAATGATGCTAAAGCTGAAGCTCCAGTACTTTGGCCACCTCAAGTGAAGGGTTGACTCATTGGAAAAGACCCTGATGCTGGGAGGGATTGGAGGCAGGAGGAGAAAGGGATGACAGAGGATGAGATGGCTGAATGGCATCACTGACTCGATGGACGTGAGTCTGGGTGAACTCTGGGAGTTGGTGATGGACAGGGAGACCTGGCGTGCTGCGATTCATGGGGTCGCAAAGAGTCGGACGCGACTGAACGACTGAACTGAACTGAACTGAACCTAATTAAACCTAAAAACTTTTGCATAGTGAAGAAAAATATAAGCAAGTTAAAGAGACAACCCTCAGAATGGGAGAAAATAATGGCAAATGAAACAACTAACAAAGGATTAGTTTCTAAAATATACAAACAGTTCATTCTGCTCAATACCAGAAAAACAAACAGCTCAATCAAAAAGTAGGCAGAAGACCTAAACAGATATTTCTCTAAAGAAAACATACAGATGACTGAAAATATGCTCAAAATCACACATTATTAGAGAAATTCAAAGCTGGCTTAAAACTCAACATTCAAAAAACTAAGATCATGGCATCTGGTCCCATCACTTTATGGAAAATTGAAGGGAAAAAGGGGGAAACAGTGACAGATTTTTTTTCCTGGGCTCCAAAATCACTGGACAGTGATTGCATCCATGAAATTAAAAGATGCTTGCTCCTTGAAAGGAAAGCTATGACAGACCTAGACAGCATATTAAAAAGCAAAGACATCACCTTGCCAACAAAAGTTTGCATAGTCAAAGCCAAGGTTTTCCAGTAGTCATGTATGGATGTGAGATTTGGATCATAAAGAAGGCTGAGTGCTGAAGAATTAATGCCTTTGAATTGAGGTGCTTGAGAATACTCTCAAGAGCCCCTTTGACAGCAAGGAGATCAAACCAGTAAATTCTAAAGGAAATCAACCCTGAATATTCATTCAAAGGACTGCTGAAATTCCAATACTACGGTCGCCTGATATAGAGATCCAACTTCAGATCACTGGAAAAGACTCTGATGCTGGAAAAGAGTGAAAGCGAAAGAAGAGGGTGGCAGAGGATGAGGTGGTTAGATAGGATCACCGACTCAGTGGCCATGCTGTAAGTCGCTTCAGTCATGTCCGACTCTGTGCGACCCCATAGACGGCAGCCCACCAGGCTCCTCCCACTCTGAGATTCTCCAGGCAAGAACACTGGAGTGGGTTGCCATTTCCTTCTCCACAATGGCCATGAGTTTGGGAAAATTCCAGGAGATAGTGAAGGACAGGGGAGGCTGGTGTGCTGCAGTCCATGAGGTCACAAAGATTAGGACATGACTTAGCAACTGAAAAACAAAAAGCACAAGAAAATCCAAACTACAGTGAGGTATCACCTCACACCAGTCAGAATTGCCATTCTCACAAATCTACAAACAATGAATGCTGGAGAGGGTGTGGAGAAAATGGAACCCTCTTGCATTGTTGGTGGGAATGCAAATTGATACAGCCACCATGGAGAACAGTATGGAGATTCCTTAGAAAACTAGGAATAAAACTATCATATGACTCAACAGTCCCACTACTGGGCATATATCTGATGGAAATCATAATTAAAAAAACAAACAAACATGTATCCCAGTGTTCATCACAGCACTATTTATAATAGCTAGTACACGGAAGCAACCTAGATGTCCATCAACAAATGAATAGATAAAGAAAATGTGGTACATATAAACAATGGAATATTACTCAGCTATAAAAAGGGACGCATCTGAGTCATTTCTAATGAAGTGGATGCACTTAGAGTCTATTATACAGATGAAGTCAGAAAGAGAAAAACAATTACCATATATTAACACATATATATGGAAAGATGATACTGATTATCCTATTTGCAGGATAGCAAAAGAGACACAGACATAAAGAACATACTTTTAGACACAGTGAGGAAAGGAGAGGGTAGGATTATTTGTGAGAGCATTGAAACATATATATTACCATATGTAAGATAGATAGCCAGTGGGAATTTGCTGTATGATGCAAGAAACCCAAATCCAGTGCTTTGTGGTGACCTAGAGAGCTGGATCGGAGAAGGCAATGGCACCCCACTCCAGTACTCTTGCCTGGAAAATCCCATGGACGGAGGAGCCTGGTGGGCTGCCATCTATGGGGTTGCACAGAGTCGGACACGACTGAAGCGACTTAGCAGCAGCAGCAGCAGTAGCAGAGAGCTGGATGGGATGAGAGGTGGGAGGGAGATTCAAGACAAAGGGGATATATGTATACCTATGGCTGATTCATGTTGATGCATGACAGAAACCAACACAATATTTAAAGTAATTATCCCCCGATTAAACAATTTTTTTAAAAAAACAGGACAAAAAAAGAACAAAAAGGCTTATCCTCCCACAAGTTTAGAACTCCTCTTGACTGTCTTCAAGCTAGGATATTTGGGTTTTCCTGACACTATCAGCTCTCCTGGGTCTCCAGCATGCCGACTCAGGTCTTGAGACTTGTAAACCTCCATAATTACATGAGCCAATTCCTCATAATAAATCTCTGTATATGTGTGTGCATGTGTATGTATTTGTGTGTGTATGTGTTATGTTATTGGTTCCATTTCTCTGGAGAACACTGACTAATACATCAATCAATAGAAAAACTTTTTCCAAGCTCCCTTTTCATTTAACTGGGCCACGTGCCTGGTTTTAGCCAATAGAAAGTGGGTGGAATTGATGTAACAAGAAGTGAGGGACTCAGAAGTGGAACCACATAATGCAATTAACCTGGATCCAAGCAATTGTTTGGAAGCTGGCTGTCTGATCTGCATTGGACATGCATGGTAAGAAAGTTTGGGTTTGTTTGTTACAAGAAGATGGCCTGGGCTCCCTAAGACATCCCTCTCTTTCCTTCAGACCAGCTTGCACACCCATCCCAAACTCACCTCCGATCATCTCGTATCCTCCAATCAAACTGTCTAGTTCTCCTTTCTGTATGCAGCATCATCCCCTTTTCCTTCTATTATTTTGGCAGAGGAGGAAGTTTTGTTGGGAGAAAGACACACACATACACACACACACACATGGGCATGCATGCATACATATACATGAATGGAATAAAAGAGCAATTCTTGGAGAAAGAGTAAAAAGAAAGAGAAGCCATTTTATAATATAAATTAGCACGTTCCTGGGCTGCTAAGAAACAGGCACGTTTCTCCAGGCATCATGTTTCTACTGATTCTAGTTACTTAAAACTTGCAGCAAATCCCACCTGAGACAGCTTAGGTGCCCCTGCAGCAACTCTTCTCTGCCTCTCCCATCTCTGAGGCAGTGTCAGGTACACATACGTGGGGCTCAGTGAAAAGTGAAAACTTGGGAATACTTGTTCAAAAAGTAGAAAAAGAGTGCCATTGTTGTTCAGCTGCTAAGTCGTATTCGACTCTTTGCAACGCCATGAACTGCAGCACGCCAGGTTTCCCTGTCCTTCATTGTTTCCTGGAGCTTGCTCAAACTCATGTTCATTGGGTCAGTGATGCCATTCAACCATCAAAAAGCAGAAAAAAGAGTGCCATTCAGTTCAGGCCAGTCACTCAGTCGTATCCGACTCTTTGTGACCCATGAACCTGGCAGCACGCCAGGCTCCCTGTCCATCACCAACTCCCAGAGTCCACCTAAACCCACGTCCATCGAGTTGGTGATGCCATCCAGCCATCGCATCCTCTGTCCTCCCCTTCTCCTCCTGCCCCCAATCCCTCCCAGCATCAGGGTCTTTTCCAATGAGTCAACTCTTTGCATCAGGTGGCCAAAGTACTGGAGTTTCAGCTTCAGCATCAGTCCTTCCAATGAACACTCAGGACTGGCCTCCTTTAGGATGGACTGGTTGGATCTCCTTGTAGTTCGAGGGACTCTCAAGAGTCTTCTCCAACACCACAGTTTAAAAGCATCAATTCTTTGGGGCTCAGCTTTCTTTATAGTCCAACTCTCACATCCATATATGACTACTGGAAAAACCATAGCTTTGACTAGACAGACCTTTGTTGACAAAGTAATGTCTCTGCTTTTTAATATGCTATCTAGGTTGGTCATAACTTCTTTTCCAAGGACTAAGTGTCTTTTAATTTCATGGCCGCAATCACCATCTGCAGTGATTTTGGAGCTCAAAAAAATAGTCAGCCACTGTTTCCCCATCTATTTGCCATGAAGTGATGGGACTGGATACCAAGATCTTAGTTTTCTGAATGTTGAGCTTTAAGCCATTAAATGTACAAAATAAAGTCTTTTCCTTCCTCAGGCTCTCTTCTTGGGATGGTACTTTTAAACTTGCTATTTAATGTTGTTGTAAGTAAAGGAAAATTAAAATTTTAAATTATTACTATGAGTTTTACTGTTTATATTGTGCAATGTCAGCTTAGAAAGAAATATAAGAACATTTAATTTGTATGTAGAATCATTGAAATTACTCAATTCATGTTTAATAGCTCATACATGCATACTCAATTGGAGTCTCCTTTGTACTCATTTGAGTCTCACTTAACTCCTATAACTGTGGGGTACCATGAATGAGGCCATAAGGAACAGGTATTGACACATACTGTACAGAACTGCTCAAGAGTGTGCCCCCTTGTTCCAATGAACTTCACTTACAATACAAATGGAAAGATAAAATTATTAGGAATTTCAACTCCAAATATTACAGGATATTATTTACATGTAGTACTCTTGCCTCGGAGAAGGCAATGGCACCCCACTCCAGTACTCTTGCCTGGAAAATCCCATGGACGGAGGAGCCTGGTAGGCTGCGGTCCATGGGGTCACTAAGAGTCGGGCACGACTGAATGACTTCACTTTCACTTTTCACTTTCATGCGTTGGAGAAGGAATGGCAACCCACTTCAGTATTCTTGTCTGGAAAATCCCATGGAGGGAGGAGCCTGGTAGGCTGCAGTCCATGGGGTCACTAAGAATTGGACACGACTGAAAGACTTCACTTTCACTTTTCACTTTCATGCATTGGATCAGGAAATGGCAACCCACTCCAGTGTTCTTGCCCAGAGAATCCCAGGGACGGGGAGCCTGGTGGGCTGCCATCTATGGGGTCGCACAGAGTCGGACACGACTGAAGCGACTTAGCAGCAGCAGCAGCAGAATCTTAAAAAATTATACAAATGATCTTATTTGCAAAACAGAAACAGACCTTGAAAGCAGACTTGTGGTTGCTAGCAGGGAAGTATAGGGCGAGGGATAAATTAGGAGTTTGGGAATGCCATATACACACTACTATATATAAAATAGGTAATCAACAGGGACCTACCATATAGCACATGGAATTCTATTCAGTATTCTGTAACAACCTATGTGGGAAAAGAATTTGAAAAAGAATGGATATATGTATAGGTATAACTGAATCACTTAGCTGTACATCTGAAACTAACACAACAGTGTAAATCAACTATACTCCAATAGGGGTTTCCCATGTGGCTAGTGGTAAAGCCAATGCAGGAGGCATTGGAGTTATGGGTTCAATCTCTGGGTTGGAAATATCCCTTGGAGAAGGGACTGGCAACCCACTCCAGTATTCTTGCCTGGAGAATCCCATGGACAGAGGAGCTTGGCAGGCTATAGTCCATAGAGTCAAAAAGAGTCAGACATGACTGAAGTGACTTAGCATGAATGGATATTCTAATATAAAATAAAAATTATATTTTAAAAGGGGAGGAAAAAAGAATTTCAAGATGATGACAACAGAGTACTAAATGAAGTGCAGAACCCTTCTGAGCACAGGGCCCTGTTTGATTGCTTAGGTTTCATGCCCATGAAGCTCAGTTTGCCTCAAGGATGCCTGATAGCCTATCCCAAAGGGATTGCTTCTCTGGTAGTTCCAGTACAGGGCTGAAACCAGATTCGCATGTATTCCCCAGACCCTCATATGTTTCTATGTTTCAAAACTTAGTGGGATGATTATCAACGTCTCAAGCAGTGCTGTCTGGTGGCTCCACCGAAGCAAGTTTAAATTTAAAAAGCCTTGGATTAGATCAGTACTCCTCAAACCTTCACTTTAACGGTAGCAAATCACCTTGGGATCTTGTTAAAATGCAAACTCTGGATCAGCAGGCCTAGGGTGGAGATCAAGATTCTGTATTTGTAACAAGACCCCTATGGGATGCTAATGTTACTGTACATGGACCACTTTCCGAGCCATAAGGTGCAAGAAGACGTCTATAAGCTTCCTTGCTTTGAACGTAGCTTCATGGTTCTAGGCCTGTCCATGGGACTTTGTTCTCTCTTCCACTGCCTGCCCTGCTCTGCTCCTGGATATCACCCTCCTTTCCTTCTCAAGTTAAATTTTCCAGTGGTCCCTCCCAGGTTCCTAGTGTCCTCAGGCGCATCACCTATACCACTAGAGACCAGTTAGTCCCAACAGGCAGCACAAGGAAGGTTTGCAAGGCCAAGAGCTCCTATGAACTGAGAGGATACGGTTTTCATATCTGGCTCTGCACAAGGCCCTGGTGGTGGGACCAGGCAAACTAAACCAGGACTCTTGGATGAGTGAGTTCATTCATTCCCTGCCCATATTTAGTGAGTGCTTGGCCATGCTTGTTGCTGAAGCTCCATGTTGGGGGCTGCTTAATAAGAACTAACATTGATGGAGGTCATCTATGTGCCCAGCTCTGTGATGAGTTCTTCTCTTGAACACTCTCCTTTAGGGGGCAGTGCTGGGAGTTGGGAGAAGTCTTTCCAAAATTCTTCACTGGGTTTTGGATTTAAATAACTTCCTTGACCATGTGTACTTACATGACTCTTGCTGAGACCAAAGTGGTCTTAGAAAGGTTCCATCTTTTATCTTTACTTCTTGTCCAGAAACAACAGTATCAACCTCCTCCAGTGCCTCTGGGTTATGTTTAAGTGCATTTGTTAAGGTGGCAGACCCTCCACCTGGAGAGGTGTGCTCTCCCCTCCCTCAACCTCCTGCTTTTCTCCCTTACTCCCTGCAGCTTCTCAGCAGATTGCATGGTGGGCAGGGGAAAATTTAGCCCATAATCACCTGCACCAGCTGGAAAGTGGCAACCACAGGCCCTTACAGTCTTTCACCAGCTGCTCTGCCCATCCTCCCATGCTCCAGCTGGGTAAGCGATTTAGCACAGTCCCTTTGCCCAGGCCCCTCAGCATCACCCCATCTCTTAGTCTTCCCTCCTCTCTCCTCTGTTATCTTCTCTCTTTCCAAATTTCTGTCACCCTCATTTTCTATTCCATTTTCCCATCTCTTAATTTTTCATTCCTCTGTTCTACCTCACCCTACTGATTGTTTCTGTCATCACTCCTGCCTTTTACCCAGACATTTCTGCCTCTGATGTTCCATCTGCTGATGAGAGTCTGTACATCTCCTGATAGTCAGTGCCTTGGATGGATTCTTTTCCTCCTTAATGAAATAAGAAATGTGACCCCCCCCCCCATAAATGCTTCCCACCACAGTGACCTCTGTGCGTGGGAGCCCAGCTGGGGCAGAGGATGGAACAGACAGCACAACAAACACATTGGCTTATCCTCTCAACTGATATCTGTAATGGGGTTCCTGGCAGAATTTTTCCAAATGTCTCAGATTTAGAAACAGAAAGAGATCTCACATTCTAAAGAGAGCTACATTTTGATATTTGGCAAAACTAATACAATTACGTTAAGTTTAAAAATAAAATTTTAAAAAAATTTTAAAAAAATAGAGCTACAAATAAGTCAGGGACAGCAAATGTCTAGGCTTAGTCAGGGATGACTGTGAACTGACTTTGCTGCCTCAGCAATCACCCCAGCACTCTTCACCCCACTTCTTTTGAAATTTTGTTTATTTTTAGCTATGCTGGTCCTTCATTATTGCACATGGGCATTCTCTAGTTGCGGACAGTGTGGGGCTACTCTCTAGCTTCAGTGTGTGGGCTTCCCATTGCAGTGGTTTCTCTTGTCGTGGAGCATGGCCTCTAGTGCGGATGGGCTTCATTGGAGCTAGATGAAAAAGCAGCCTATGTACTCACAGCTTGATATGTAGGAGTTTCCACAATGGACTTGGCAGACAGTACCTGGTCTTAGTTGTTTTGCCACCTTGGCCACCAGGAAGGCAGATCTCAGCACCGAGAGGGTGTATAGTACATCATCAGTGGGAGCTGAGTTGGGAGAAGGCAGGAAGCAGCCACGCCAGAGGACATCTCCCACATCGGCACTCTTCAGTGGAAGGCGCCTCACCCCCACCACTGCCAAGGCTCTCCAACTCATGCTCCACACAACAGCCAGCATTCAGGCATGTGTCAGAGAAGCCATCTATAGTGGATCAGTATTACTGTCTTTCACCAGCTGCTCTGCCCGTTCTCCCGTGCTCTGGCTGGGTAAGCTATACAGCATGGTCCCTTGCCCAGGCCCCTCAGCATCATCCCTACCAGAGAAACAGAGATAACGAAGAAGCCAAGTAACTAAGATAGAGTTTGGCCCATTCTTCCCTGACTTGAAACCACGTCAGAAGCTGGAAATGGATGAGGCAAACTAGGAGGATGTGGGGGTGTTCAAACCATATCCACCTCCCTATTATAGATTTTTGGACCATGAGATAAGCCTGAGCTGGAGTGACAGGAAGAGGTTAAAGGGGAGTTTTACATTGAACTGTACTGTTAAGTTACTAGAAGTGATAAAAATGAAACTGAGGGATTTTTCTAAAACATCCTTAAGTGACAGAAGGCAGTTTGACATAGTCCTGATGTAAAGGGTACTCAGTCTTAGATGTTAGCTCCCAACCAATCAAGTTCAGACTATTTTAAAAAGTGGTTATGTGTATTTATTTAGCAGCTGCTATGATTCAAACACCATCCTGATATAGCACATAAAAAGACAGACACATCCCTAGTCTTCATGCAGATTATAGTCTACTCTGGAAGACAGCACTAAGTAAAATCAGTAATTTAATTTCAATTGTAACAATGCAACAGAAGTCAGATATGACAACTGCTCTACAGATGAACTTGTAAGAGTTGAGCAAATGCAGACCAGGAAGTTGGGTCTGGTTTTGAGGGTTCAAGAGAACTTTCCTTTGGAATCAGAGGCTGAAAAATGAGGAAATATTAGATAGTTGAAGGAACAGTGTGTGGAGGAGACTTCAAGAAAGAAGAAAGGAGAATGAAGCAGGGATGCTCTGGAAGAAAAAAGTCAACCCGGTTGTTGGAAAGGCCTGAATTAAAAGGTATCCAAAATAAGCTACCACCACATTTCTAGGTGGAAAACAGAGAGCCATCTTGGATGGAGGCTCTTGAAAAACAAATCAGTTCTCAGAGAATCAAATGTTCCTTAGCACAATAATTCTGGGGCTTTGATGTCACAAAAGTTGGGTCAGATGATGAGAAAAATCATTTTCCTGGGATTTCCGTGGCTGTCCAGAGGTTGGGACTCTAGGCTTCTACTGCAGGGAGAACGGGTCAGGGAACTAAGATCCCACAGGGGAAAAAAAATCTCATTTTCGTAATATGACTGACATCTACTTATTTCGTAAGAATACTAGTGAGAAAATTAGCTGCAAAATTTCACTGACAAGGAGACTCAATCCGAATAGAATGAACCCATTTCCTCCCTCATCCTTTAGACTACAGCTTACTTTTCTCCACTCCAAAATCAACTTTGACTGAGCAAAGGAGAATTTCAAGCAACATCAGGGCAAAGCTAGGGCATTTGTATTTGCAAAAGATGGGAAAGGACTGAAAGGGCAGAAACTAACTCATGTATCAGCTGGTTATATGCAAGATACCCAAACAAAAAAGGTGAGGGAGAATCTTGCTGAAGGGTTTTGGAGTAAATTGAAGAATCAAGAGAAAAGCTAAATACTGTCTTCTAGGTAGCAAGATTTAGGAGGTAAATTTTTAGGGTTCCCCACCAAGGTGAATCAGCTTCACTTCCAGACTTGTGACATTCTGCTTTATATGCAAATTCCTGTGACCACTGTTTCTGCTAGAGTTCTCCAGGCTTTTGAAATCCCATGGACAATTCAGTAAAGACCTTTATATATATACACATAGTAGACTGGGGTGTCCTTCTTAAGAGAAAAACTACAAAGGCAGGAGGTACTATGAAAAGAGCCCATGATCCCTCTCCAGTCTCTTGTAAGGGCTCTGGAGAGGTAAGGCTGGAGAAGAATCAACCCCATCCTCTTATGAATTTCGAAGAAGAGTCACAGTTATTGGTACTATCAGACAGATCTGTAGATCAGTACCTATAGAGATGCAGCTCTAATTCCTACCTCCTCTCTCCTTGCATCAGCACCAGAGATACAAGATTGAATTCAGAAAACCACAGTTCAGGAGAGGCTTGTCATTCCCGAAATTCAGACTGAGAGAAGACCAGTGTGTCTGGGAAAGCTAGAGAAAGCATGGCAGGATACAAGACTTTATGGGGTAGCAGAGACCATATCATGCAGGATCTTGGGAATTTTATCCTAAAACATTGGCAAGCCATTGATTGGCTTTGAGCAGGAAAGTTGGGGAGTCAGATTTGGGCTTTGAAAGGTTGCTTTCACTGATATATGGGAAATTTCAAGGATGTTATAGGTACTGGTAGAAGTGGTTCTACATGAATTTTCTGCAGGATGAGGAGGCAAGTTATAAAATTGTGAAACAAAGTATTTCATTGAAAAGTTCCAGATGTTAATTTGGTTTTATTTTATGTTTTTTCTAGATTCAGAATAATTAATATAGTATAATACCAAGGCTTTATAGGCAGATCTGTGGGCCTCAGTAATAATCCTGATAAATAGATATATAAATTTTATTATGTGTTTATCTGTGATAATGCTGCTGCGTGGCTGCCGCTAAGTCGCTTCAGTCGTGTCTGACTTTTTGCGACCCCATAGACGGCAGCCCACCAGGCTCCTCTGTCCCTGGGATTCTCCAGGCAAGAACACTGGAGTGGGCTGCCATTTCCTTCTCCAATGTATAATAATAACGTAATATAAATATATTTATATGCTAAATAATTGTATACTTCTGTACAAAGGGGAAATAGGTTCCTAACGTTCTAACTCAAATGGACAAAACTAGGGAAGGATTTGAAACAAATATTTAAAAGGCAGTATGTTCTCCCAATCACCTTTTTTCATTGTCTTTCTTTATTAGAATATTACATATTGATGTACATATTAATATGTTTTGAAAAGCACTTGGTAAATTTCTACAAAGGAAACATACCTCTATAATTAGCACCCAGATCAAGAAATTTGCCTTTAACTTTTAATAAATGTAAGGAATAAATACTACTGTGACACTGTTCTCAGAGAAAAGATGAGCACATAATGTTAGTAGATGCCCCCTCTATTCTCCTAGACTGCCAGCATTGTGTTATATAAGCACATGCTCCTCCACCTTCTTCCCATAATCCGATTACAAAGATGTCCTTACTTCCATGGTCAAGCCATTCTGTGAGTGGCAGAGACTCGTAATTACTTACTAAATAATTTATCTTCCTTTTTTTCTATACCAAACTGATATGTAGTTGAACATGTTTCAGTCATCTAAAGGGTGCATTTCCCAACTTATTTATATGTAACTATGTTTGAGCCATTGCTATGCAAGCAGAGATTGTGTGGGATTTCTGGGAATGACTAGAAAGGTATTTTCCATTTCTTCCTTCATCCTGCTGCCTGGGACAAAAATGAATGGAGGGAGCTTCAGTGCCATTTTGAACTAAGAGAACAAAGGATACAACATAAGAATAGTATTAATAGAACTACCATATCTCAGATATTCTAGAGATATCCAAAGAATCACCATAGCAAAATTAACTGCCTACCTTTATCTCTTTTAGCTTAGTTGTATACATGCATGCTAAGTCACTTCAGTCGTGTCCGACTCTGTGTGACCCCATGAACTATAGGCCACCAGGCTCCTCTGTCCATGGGATTCTCCAGGCAAGAACACTGGAGTGGGTTTCCTTACCCTCATCCAGCAGGGGTCTTCCCGACCCAGGGACTGAACCCACCACTCTTTCATCTCCTGCATTGGCAGGTGGGTTCTTTACCACTATCACCACATGGGAAGCCCAGTCAGCAACAATAAGTCCCTGTATCAGTCTTCTTGGGCTATCAAAACTAAGTACCACAGTTTGGGTGACTTAAATAACAGGAATCTATTTTCTCACAATTCTGAAAGTTATAAGTCAGAGATCAAGGAGTCAGCACAGTTGGTTTCTGCTGAGGCTTCTGTCCTTGGTGTGTAGATGGCCATCTTCTCCCTGACTTCATGTCATCTTCCTTCTGTAAGTATCTGTGTCCCAATCTCTTCTTACAAGGACACCAGTCCTACTGGATGAGGGCCCACCCTAATGGCCTCACTTTATCTTATCTGCTTCTTTAAAGATCCCCATCTCAAATACAGTCACATTTTAGGAGGTTCTGTTGGGGGGGTGTGGGTGGGGTAAGCACTTGAACATATGAATTTGGGGAGGATACAATTCAGCCCATAACACTCCCCATTCCTCAATGCTGCCTAGTTGAGGGAATAACAAACATGTATCTTGCTTAAGCCTCTCTTTTTCACACTTTTACAACTCACCTAATCCTAACACTAACTGATTCAACATATGAAGCCTCAAATGGATTTACCTGCTACCCAAGAGGAACCAACTAAAAGTTAGAGCTAACTTATGTACATAGAGTCAAGTCACATCATGGTTACAGACTTCTCTGAGCTCAGTTGTCCAAGTGATGGTTATTCTTCTTTCAGCTCTCTGTATTATAGGCCAACCTCACTTGTGTATAGAAATTTTAAATAAAATATTAACAAACTGAATTCATTAACTCAAAAAGATATACCCTTCGTTTATCCCAGGAATGAAAAGATGGTTTAACTTTTAACAGTCTACTTATGTGATTAACACATTTGGCTCATTAAATGGGAAAAAGCATACAATCACTTCAATAAATGAAGAAAAGATGTAGTCATAAAAAGATTTTTATGACAGTTTTCAAAAGTCAACCTAGTATATGGGAATTTCCTTAGTAGAAAGAGAATTGCACACACCTGCAAATAGTAGATGTAAGCAAAAAGTGACAGTGTATGGACCTCCTAAAACGCTCTCATCTATAAAAGCAATGAGAAAACTGGGTGGGTGGGGAATGATCAGAATCAACTTTTTCCAAATTCTAAAAATTGACCAAAAGCTTACAACAATTCAGGGATGTTTATTAAACAAAAAACAAACAAACAAACAAAAAATGGCTGAATCCCAGTAAGAACAGTGAGCTTTAAGGTATTTTAACCTGCTCTCTTCCCATTCTATAGTCTCTAGCCTTTCTGTTGCTTTTAAAACCAAAAGTCCATAGTTAAGGTGAAAACCAACAGCCTGAAGGAGCCACTGAAGGAGTAGAAAGGATTGGAACTCCTTTAAAATCTCATTCCCAGAGAACTGTCCTATTTCATCCGGTGGCTCCTTGAAAGACCCCATCTGCAAAGTTGTCTTTATTAAACCTGGTTGGAAAATCATACAGTGTGAAAATCTTTCCCCTGGGAGTGTTTCTCAAAAACAATTAGAGGCAGTTAATTGACTTTGCAGCTCTATGAGGTGTGGATAACAGTGCTCTTAAGATTTTTCGGTAAACTCAATCAAGAAGAGAAGAGGGCTGCCATGGAATAACAGGTGGGGGCTACAGGTGGGCTGTGGCTCTGGAGGGCCTATTCCACAGATGTCTTTCCATTCCAGTTCCCAGGCAGCAGGAGCAGACTCTTTCTTTGCTGTGCTATTATCTGGCAGAGGGCAGAAATACAGAGCAGAAGGGTGTTTTTTTTTTTTTTTTTAAAGCACTAGTTTGTGACATTTCTATGCTTACAATCTTCAAGGATAAACTCTTTAGAGGGCCTCAAGATTACTATTAATGCCTACATGACTTGGCTTCTGTTGATTTCTCTTATCTAATTTCTAGCCTGGCCCCTTCCTTTGCAGCAAGTGCTGCAATCTTCCTGAAATACTCACAGTTCCCCAAACTCACTCAGTGCCTTTGCTCAAGCTTTTACACTTCCTGGAATCTCCCCTCCCCCTCCTAACAAACTCCTACAGATTTGTCAAGATTCAAACTATTTGTGGCTTCGCTAAAGCCCCCAAACCACTTCTTAGGGATGAGTCTCTCCCCACACATCACCGCTTTCCATCCCCTTGTGATGGAGATGATTATTACGGAGAAGACATGAAAATCATCATCAGGGAAGCCCAGAAAATTTACATTTCCCCATATTTTCTTCAGTCTTGGAAAACCAAGAGAGGGAAGTGGTATGCCCAAGGTCATGTAACAAGTTACCAGCAGAGTTGAGGCTGAAAGCCAAAAATGCTTTCTTCTTACTTTGGGATTTGCTGATGCCCACTAGGCCCTCCCTTGGGCTTGACCATATTTTATGTTCATAAAAGTCTCCTGGATTCTCTTAAACCTCAGATCACTGAATTCTGCAGGGTCTGCTAAGATGACAACATTGAAGATCTTACTGGCTCTTAGGGAAAGCCCTGGAATAAACATGTTTGGTATCCATGCTTAGACTTAAGACCTGGAACCACACACAATGGGAACCTCTAGAAGACTGCATGGTATAAGGGAGACAGCATACCCTTTGGAACCAGACAGTCCTAGGTTTGAGTTCCAAATCCACCAGCTTTAGAACTTCAGGAAAGGTAAACTTTCTGGTCTCAGTTTCCTGGTATTAAAAAATGTAGATAATCTTTTTACAGGGATTAAATAAGACAACCTCAATAAATTATCCAGAACAAGATCTTAGCCTAAGTTTCTCCAAATGTAAAGTAAGAAGGAATTGATTACATGATTTCTGTGCCCTCATAACACCTTCTTTCTATTCTTGCTTTTATGAATTTTTCATTCACGTCTGTGGACTCCACACGAAAGCTGTCATGGGTATGGCCTACACAACAGAGATATGACTCTCAGAGGAAGTGAAGAGGGTCTGGGAGGCACCTGTGGAAATGCAAATTTGGTGACTAAATAGGACCTCCCTGGGTCTGATGATTTCCAGGATGTCACTGAGGTATAATTTCAGAGATGATGTGGAAAGGAGAGGCCAGCCCTTCCTCAGAGAATGGTTGTAATCAGTATGTTCATTCTACTGTATGGCAGCTGTTGTTCGATTGGGGAAACATAAATATAGAGCAAACTCAGTTAAGGGATGGGTGCACTGACCCTGGAGACCTGATTTCTGGTCATGGCTTGACAGAAACTAGCCATGTGGCTCTGGCAAGTCCCTCAAAGGTGTTAACCTCTAAACCTCAGCTTTCTGAGAGTGAGAAAAGGGAATTGGAAAGGTGGCTTCTAAGGGTTTTTTTTGTTGTTGTTGTTGCTGTTTTCTTTTCCAGATTATACCTCTCCTCTGACATTCAGCTCTAAATATTCATGTACCCGCTGGAAGTCTCCATCTGGATGAACCATAACCACTTCAACTGAACATATCCTGAGCAAACAAAGTAATTCATGCTCTTGATCCACATTTTGCCCCAAAGTTATTTCCACCTCCCATACGTCCTATCTCAGAGAATGACATTGTTCTATATGCCTAGAAACTGCACCGTAAGTCTAAAGGCCACTTTAGAGGCCCTTCTCCTTTACACACCACATCCTATCAGTTGCCAAACCCTACCAAATCCAGCTTTAAAATAATTCTCCAAGGGACCTCCTTCTCCCCTACCTCATTGCCACTTCTTAGTGGAGACCATTATTTCTTCTAATCATCTCCCAGCCTCTAGTTTTACCTAGATTTCTCCTACACTATGGCCAAAGTAATCTTTCTAAACAGTAATATGACCTGGTCACTCACCAACTTAAAATTTTTGGTGGCTCCCATCAAGAGGATGAAAGACTTTCCCAAGCATGTATTTAACTATTTGTCTGTGAAAAGGAGTTTTGATCAGGTTGGAAAGCCTAGGTTCACTAGACCAACTATCACTAGGAATAAGTGAAAGAACAGAAAAATAAGAAGAGAAATAGCAAACATTGAATGTCCATACTATATCAGATACTGTGCTTTATATACCCTATGTTGTCTCAACATTCAAAAAATATATGAGATATCTTAGGTCAGGTCTTCCCAGCATAGACTGCGATGGAGATGTGTGTGCAGGAATTTACTGGGGAGTACTTGTGGAATCCTCACCTGTGGAAAGCAAGGAATGCAGAACTGAGCAGACAGAAAAGTTGAACTCTGGATGCACTTCTTGCATAAAGGCTTAGCTGACTCTACGAGGAGCTCTGGAGCTGGGATGCTCCTCAAGGGGTGCTCTAAATTGAGGCAAAGAGATGGGACTTCGATACTCATTGACCAACTGACCAGTTGTTAGGTGTGGGTGGCCCTCAGGGAAGGAACTTGCTGAAGGCAGTGCCTAGAGACGGACTCAGCTGAGAGCTGTCGACCACTAATGCTTCGAACTGGGGAATGATTGCTTTGGTTCTGAGGAGATCCGAGCAGCATATCACAGGATCCACTGGGTAACTTGTGGTGCATTATTTTATAGGTAGAAAATCTGCATCCCATCAATAATGTGACTTATCCTAGAGGTTATACAAGTTGTAAGTGAAGCTTCTGTGGCTCAGATTCATATTTTTCTGATTCCATCCTCCTTTGACTACCTATACTTTTCTAATTTGGAAAAAATTTTCATTAAAGTCAAACTTGAACCGTCAGATACCTGAATGGCAGTATAAGCTGTCACACGTATTAATCCTTTGAGGAAAAATTAGAGAAATAGGGAGGTCAGGTATTGAAAGTCTTAGATACAAATATCTTTTGACATCACTTATATGTGGGATCTAAAAAAATGATACAAATGAACTTATTCACAAAGCAGAAACAGACTCACAGACTTTGAAAACAAGTGTATGGTTACCAAAGGGGGAACTTGGGGTGGCAGGATAAATTAGGAGTTCAGGACTGCTACATACACACTGCTGCTGCTGCTGCTGCTGCTAAGTCGCTTCAGTCGTGTCCGACTCTGTGCGACCCCATAGACGGCAGCACACCAGGCTCCCCCATCCCTGGGATTCCCCAGGTAAGAGTACTGGAGTGGGGTGCCATTGCCTTCTCCATATACACGCTAGTATACATAAAATAGAAAATCAACAAGGTACTATTGTATAGCACAGGGAACTCTACTCAATATTCTGCACTAACCTATATGGAAAAGAATCTGAAAAATAATAGATATATATACATGTGTAACTGAATTGCTTCTCTGCACACCTGAAACTAACACAACATTGTAATTCAACTACAGTAAGTTCCCTACATACCAAAGAGTTCCATCCCAAGAGTGTATTCATAAGTTCAACTTGTTATTAAGTCCAACAAAGTTAGCCTAGGTATCTAACTAACACAATCAGCTATATAGAACTGTTCTGTAATAGGTTTATAACACTTTCCACACAAATACTACATTTAAAAAAAAAACACATAAAAATAACATTTTTAATCTTGCAGTAAAATACTTTGAAAAGTGCAGTACACAGTACCACAGCTGGCATACAGGGACATGTTCACATCTTTGAAAGTTTACAACTTGAAGGTTTGCAGGTAGAGGGCCTTATTGTATAACCCAATATAAAGTAAAATTTAAACTGACAAAAAAAAAAAAAAAAAAGAAAGAAAGTCCTAGAGATTACTGAGGAAAGACAGAGTAAGAATCAGGACCTGTGGAGCCTCAATGTGAAGTTGAGGACAAGACAAGCAGGATCATGCTTATGGCAGGACCAGAATGAGTCTGTAGAAAACTGGCAGCTGAAAAATCCAGCAAAGCAGTGATCACAGACCTGGACCAGTGGCCAGAAACGTTCTGAGAGCTAGAGAGCTCGGAGCGCTAATAGGAGAGGGACAGAGGGAGGGGAAGAAGGGAGCCCAGAGTCAAAAAGGAGGCAGTTCCGAAGAAGAGGACAGGAAGTACTAAAGAAGTCAAGAGTCACAGACACTTACAGATATATATATATAGAATATAGGGCACAGAGCCCAGAAAGAATGCGATAGAATGAGGACACAGGGGTCATAGCTGTTCTCCCCTGATCTCTCATTACATGGCTTCTTGTCCCTGGACTTTAAAGGGCTTTGATAATGGCTTTGCTAGGAAACATGTATTCCAGGCCAGTGGGGCAGGAGGTGGGAGAACTTATCATTCAAGTGCTGTGCTTGCTACTTTTTTACTGTGTGACCTCGGGCAAGTTATTGAACTCTCTAAGCTTCATTTCCTCATGTGTAAACCGGGGGTAATTGTCACGTCTAGGTCTGGTGCAGGGTTCAGTCCCTGGGTCGGGAAGACCCCTGCTGGATGAGGGTAAGGCAACCCACTCCAGTGTTCTTGCCTGGAGAATCCCAGGGACGGGGAAGCCTGGTGGGCTGCTGTCTATGGGGTCTCACAGAGTTGGACACGACTGAAGCGACTTAGCAGCAGCAGCAGCAGCAGGCCTGGTGCAGAGCTCATGGGAGAAATAAGCTGTTTCTATTTTAGAATTCTCATATTCTTCCACACCCATGACCTAACGCACCTGTGTGGGCAAACCAAATTTAGAACCCAGGCTCTTAAGGTAGATTCTTATCTTTTAGAGAGTTTAGTAAATAACACGGGAAGCAACATGAGTGCCTGCCTTTCTCCCAGCTTTCTGTCCTCGTGTGGAAGTCTCTCCCAGGAGGAAGAGTGCACAATCTGAGATTTAGGGGGAACATCTGCAGAAACCCTTGCTGGAGGCTCTAGCTGGTGGGAGATTTGAGGACAGCGGGGCTCAGTTTGCCTGAGCAAGTAGGACTTAATATCCCAGCCACTTGGGGCCCAATGAGACCAAGATTCAGCATTTAATGTCCTGCTTCTGTCATTAGAACTGGGAGCTATAAGGCATCCTTCTTAAAGATAAGACAACATAAATAGAGGCCTCCTCTTTGCAAGAGATGAAAGAGACGCAAGTTTGATCCCTGGATCAGGAAGATTTCCTGAAGGAGGAAATGGTAGCTCACTCCAGTATTCTTGCCTAGAGATTCCCATGAACAGAGGAGCCTGGTGGGCTACAGTCCATAGGATCACAAAGAGGCAGACATGACTGAAGTCACTTAACACACTTTTTTTTAGAGGCCTCCTCTCAATTGATTTATTTATGCCCTGGAAAATGTCATATGATGGGAACTGCTCCTTACTCTTTCAATTCTATTGTCTTGCTAAACAACGCAAAGTTTAGAAACAGCAAAAGTAAACAAGGAAATCTCTGTCTCTGGTTACAGGCTATAATTCTTTTACCTCATAGAATACCTTCTAAAACTTAGCAATTTAAACAGTCTCATGATCTTCCTTTGCTCTCTTTTCAAGGCAAGACAATTAACATAATATTCTTTTTTTTCATCCTAATATATCTTTTCCATGCATGTGGGAACTCAGTTCCCTGACCAGGGATGGAATCCGTGCTCCCTGTAGTGGAGCTCTGTGACAACATAGATGGGTGGGATGGGAATGGATGGGAGGGAGGCTTATGAGGGACAGGATATATAGACACAGCTGATTCTCGCTGTTGTATAGCAGAAACCAGTACAACTTTGCTAAGCAATTATCCACCAATTATTTAAAAAAAAGAATACATTATCTTCACACAGAGGAAATAAAGAAGTCTGTGTTCATAAACTAAGCAACAGATATAGCAATACATTTGTATGTATTCAGTTCAGTTCAGTCACTCAGTCGTGTCTGACTCTTTGCGACCCCATGAATCGCAGCACGCCAGGCCTCCCTGTCCATCACCAACTCCCGGAGTTCACTCAAACTCACGTCCATTGAATCAGTGATGCCATCCAGCCATCTCATCCTCTGTCGTCCCCTTCTCCTCCTGCCCCCAATCCCTCCCAGCATCAGAGTCTTTTCTAATGAGTCAACTCTTCACATGAGGTGGCCAAAGTACTGGAGTTTCAGCTTTAGCATCATTCCCTCCAAAGAAATCCCAGGGCTGATCTCCTTCAGAATGGACTGGTTGGATCTCCTTGCAGTCCAAGGGACTCTCAAGAGTCTTCTCCAACACCACAGTTCAAAAGCATCAATTCTTCAGTGCTCAGCCTTCTTCACAGTCCAACTCTTACATCCATACATGACCACTGGAGAAACCATAGCCTTGACTAGACGGACCTTTGTTGGCAAAGTAATGTCTCTGCTTTTGAATATGCTATCTAGGTTGGTCATAACCTTCCTTCCAAGGAGTAAGCGTCTTTTAATTTCATTATGTTAAATTTAAAAAAGCAAAAGTGTATGCATACCTGTCATTTTAGTTACATATGTGCTTATAGAATGAGCAGCCCACTGCAGCAAAAAAATACTTCACTTAAGCGACTGCAGTTAGGAGTATTGCTTCCACCATCTGCACACTGTGCACCTGCATCTGGATGGCAATTATTTGGAAGTAGCCCAACTATCAGAGCTTCCCAGGAGGTGCTAGTGGTAAAGAACCCACCTACCAATGCAGGATACACAAGAGATGCGGGATCGATCCCTGCGTCTGAAAGATCCCCTGGAAGAGGGCATGGCAAGCCAGTCCAGTATTCTTGCCTAGAGAATCCCATGGACAGAGGAGCCTGGAGGGCTACAGCCCATAGGGTTGCAAAGTGTTGGACACGACTGAAGTGACTTAGCACATATATACACAGCCCAACTACCAGATGTTTACCTATGATGATACCCAAAGGCATTTTTAATTGAAATTTCATAACACAGCAAAAGAATAAGTTGAGGTGACCAAACCCACACTACTGGATGAGAATAAGACCCCTATAGGTATTTTATACAGTTACAGTTGAAGTAAATAATAAATGCAGTTATTATATTGTGTGATTTTGATATTGGCTTCAAATCCTCTCACACATGAGTTTTGCAAAACTGTATCAGGTGTAACTAAGGGCTCAGTTCATATTTTCATTCCGTTTCAAATTTTAAGTTCTGATTCATATTTTATTTTATTGTTCCTGTTCTGTTTTATACACTGATATTTTTCTTGATCAAATGTGATAGTCTGTTCTGAGAATTTTTGATTGCTTTATAACAGGGCCTTTAAATATTGATTGCAGAAGATTTATCTTTCTGTCTTCAATTGCTAAAAGTTCTTAATGGTTCATCATGTGCTTTGTCTCTAATTTATGCTGGAAATTTACCATCAGTGTTATGAAGAAGCCCAGGAATTTCCAGAGTGCCTGGAGCATTCTGTTCCAGGTCTCTGAGGATGGTCCCTGGTCTTGACCACAGGTAGTACTCCCTGTGCCTCACCTGCTGCAGCTATTTGAGGTTCATCATTTCATCACTTACACCTACTTTCAGGAAATAATGAAAATGACAGACACCAAATGCAAAATGCCCACCAAATACTGAGCTGGACACCTTACTTGAATTAATGTCTTTTAGTTCTCCCAACAACCCCATGAGATGGTGGTTCATCTTAACTCTGCTACTGATGAAGAAAGAAAGGCTTAGAGAGATTAAATAACCTGCCAAAGTCACACGATTTATAAATAACAGACTAGGGACTTAACCTCAGGTCTGTCTGACTACAGAGCTGAGATCTTTCTTTTAACTTTCTAAAACTT
The DNA here is from genome assembly GCF_032452875.1 of Bos javanicus. Lineage (NCBI taxonomy): Eukaryota > Metazoa > Chordata > Mammalia > Artiodactyla > Bovidae > Bos > Bos javanicus. The sequence continues at coordinate 9,088,550 of NC_083870.1, forward strand.
TTTATTTTGTATTGGGGTTTGGTCTACAAATGTTGTGATAGTTTCCGGTGACTAGCAAAGGGACTCAGCCATACATATACACGTATCCATTCTTCCCCAAACTCCCCTCCCATCCAGGTTGCCAAACAACATTGAGCAGAGTTGCATGTGCTATACAGTAGGTCCTCACTGGTTATCCATTTTAAATATAGTAGTCTGTACATGTCCATCCCAAAGTGGAAGTGTGAAAGTGAAAGTCGCTCAGTTGTGTCAGACTCTTTGTGACCCCATGGACTATATAGTCCATGGAATTCTCTAGGTCATGATATTGGAATGGGTAGCCTTTCCCTTCTCTAAGGGATCTTCCCAACCCAGGGATCAAACCCAGGTCTCCCGCATTGCAGGCAGATTCTCTATCAGCTGAGGCACAACCGAACTCCCTAGCTATTCCTTCCCCCCAACCTCCTTGGCAACCCTAAGTTCATTCTCTAAGTCTGTGAGTCTGTTTCTGTTTTATGAGCAAGCTCATTTGTATCATTTCTTTTTAGATTCCACATATAAGGGATATCATACAAAATTTCTCCTTCTCTGACTTACTTCATTCAGTATGACAACCATGTTACTGCAAATGCCGAGTCAAAATTCTCAACCAGTCACTCTAGCACCTGATAAACAAGATTTAGAGGAGATTTGCAAAGTTGAAAAGTCGTGACAAGGCTAGGAAACTATGGAAGATTTTATTTTCTTTCTTTAAAATTTTTCTTCAATATTGTGCTATATTTGCAATTTTTAAAAGAGGAGACAGAATCCTGATTCATGTTGATGTATGGCAAAACCAATACAATATTGTAAAGTAATTAGACTCCAATTAAAATAAATAAATTTATATTTTAAAAAATAAAAAAACTACACTTCCTAAATATTCTGCTCTTAACTAGTAGTGATATCTGATAAAATAATTCAAGTGGTTGATAATTAAATGTGTTAGTCCTCATACAATTACATGAAAAAAGAACATTTGGAGTTGTTACATTTTAACCAAGTGGAATGGTTTTCTCAGGGTTAGTGCTGGAGCAAGCAAGTGGATAGAGCAGAGGAAGATACTAAACTTCCTCTACCATCCTTCATTTGGGGCTGTCCACATAATTCATTGTGCTCACCAATGACCCCAGCTAGAGTCTTCACTGAAGCTTTCTAGTCTATAGCTCATTGTTGGTTTTTTGTTTTGTTTGCTGCCTTTAAGAGCCCTTCTTTTATTGGGAAATAAATACAAACAAGTGGGTCAGCCAACATATGTAGTTCTAGGGGCTACATATGTAAGAGGAAATAGGCTCACTTTCTCAGAATTCAGCTAGTAGTCTAACTTCTCCCTTTTCCCTGGACTCGCTTCAAGTCAGTCCACTTCATTGGCATGATGACACAGGAATCCCTGTTCTGGGCTGGTCCATTAGCATCTCAGACAATCATTGAATGATCTCATAGAAGGTGCAGTGCTCATTCCCAAGCTCTGTCTCTCAGGGAAGCCACGGTGGTTGGAGACTGGATCTATTCAGAGAGAAAGGAGCATTTTGCTCCTTGCTAACCTTTGCAGGAGAAGTGCTCAGTAGATGTACCAAAAAGCCTTCCAGAATGACTGAAGATGAGGCTTTGGGTTGAGCTTTGCATAGAGGGAAGAATAAGGCTGACAGTGATTATTCAGGGTTTCTAGAGTACTTCACAAATTATTGTCATATTTATCTATCTTGTCTAAGAAGGTAGATCAGGGACTTCCCTGGTGGTCCAATGGTTAAGAATTCATCTTCCAATGCAGGGTATGTGGGTTCAACCCCTGATCAGGGAGTCAAGATCCCTCATGCCTCAGGGGAACTAAACCTGCATGCCACAACTACTGAGCTGCGTGCTCTAGAGCCCATGAGCTGCAATGAATCGCAGAGTGTCGCAAGGAAGACCCAGTGCAGCCAGAGAGAGAGAGAGAGAGAGAGAGAGAGAGAGAGAGAGAAGTTGGATCAGAGTTATGGGAGGCAGTTTTTGGTGCACAAGAAAAAGCTTGAGGTTGGTGCCTCAACAGCCACTGTTACTGGTTCCTGAGGCTTGTTCCTTCCTAGAAGGTGTGGGCTGATAAGGGCACTTCCCTCTTTCTAGTGGCTTATGCCTGTAGAAAGCAAGCTAGCAAACTACATGGCTGCCATGTAGGGCAATTTGGGGGACATTAAAGAGTACCCCCAACCCTACCAAGAATGCTTCTCAAAGAGCTGCGGAGACTTCAGGGACATGAGAAGTTCAGGGTCAGGTTCCAAAAAGGTCTCAGAAAGGGAGAGATCTCCACACATTGGCTCTGAGGTCTGGAACGATGGCAAAAGCATCAGGGAAGTGAGAAGATTTCAGAGAGAAAATCCTCAGATTACATATGCTCATAGATCTCTCTCCTCAACCTCCAGATTCCAGTGCTCTGAACTGGATTAGAGCAGGCACTGATGTGGGAAACCTGGTAAAAAGCCTTGAAGTGGGCAATCTGAGTAGCACAGATCAGGTAAGGGTCAGAAGGCACTGCCAGTGGACATCATCACAGACTGTTCTGGGCTACGTACCCAGCTCCCCTCCTTGAGCCTGGGCACATCGATCTGCTCAGGAAGGTAACTTCCTGAGTTCTCAGGGGAAAGATGCTGGATGAAACCTGGGTCTAGATCTGAGTGACAGCCACCTCATAGTCTCGTTTTCGCCCCCGTGTCCCCTCAACCTTACAACCCCAGGCCATGGCAGGGCTGTTTGGTACCCTGGCCGGCTCAGCCTCCATATCAGTCACCTATCCCCAGTGAGCTTCCTCATCTCACCCCACAGGGCAGACCCCAGGGTGTTTTTCCCAGTGCTTTCCCCAGGCCAGTTTTAGACTCTGCAATCAAGTCTCCTAGGAGATGTTTCAGAGTTTGGGGGAATTTCATACTTTCATTTTGTTTTTGTGGGTTTTTTTTTTTTTTTTTTTTACTTATCCAATAAACGAACTCCAAGTAGCCAGGTAGTCTGGACTGCTTCTCAGTGACCCTTCCCTGTGGGGTGGCTTATATTATAGGGACCTCTGGTATGAGACCAGAGAATGGTCATTGGCTGGGAAGCTGGAATGCTCAGGGGCAGTCCAGAACCAGGAACCTTCAGGCAGGTCACTTTGCCATCTCTCACCTTAAAGTGTCAGGAGAGAGAGTAGCAAGTCTCAGGGGGATTTATACTTTCCTGTTTAAGAACAGGAGATGACCTCATTGTGCAGCCCACCTGAGACTGTTTGCAGAGGGTTTGTTTTTTTTTTTTTTTCACAGACACATGGTCCTCCTTGCTCTCAGGGAGGGGCTCCACATAGGCAAAGGGAAGGAAGTGGTGCTTTGTTACAAGTGATGAATGTGTAGGGCAGAAATTGTACTCATCCAGATGCTCCTGTTGCCTATGCCTGTCTCTGTGCCAAATCGAATGTTCTGTGGATAATGGGCTATTGATCCACACAAGCTTGAAGATTGGTTAGGATTCTTGTCCAGTGTAATGTGAAGGCTTTTGAATATGACTCTGTAAATACAAAGCATTATCAACGGTGTATCTTTTGTTGTTGATCTGTCAGAATCTGTTCTTTATAGCTGACGAAGCAGCTTGGTGTACCAAGTTAATAACTGCAAACCTCAGGTTAGTCACCTTGCCCCTTAGGTTTAAAATAGTTTCCTGTGACAGCTGTAACAATGCAGCTATAACAAATTACCACAAACTTGATGGCTTAACTATAGGATTTTGTGGATATTCTTTATCAAATTGGGAAATTCCCCTTCCCCTATTTCTAGCTGGTCGAGAGTTTTTATCATGAAAACCTGTTCAATTTTGTCAAATGTTTCTCTTCACCTATTAATGTGATCTTGTGAGTCTTCTTCTTTAGCCTGTTGATATGATGGATTAACTGATTTTCACATGTTAAACTAGTACCTGCAATAAATCCTATTTTGTTGGAAGTATATGTTTTGTTTTGTTTTTCCTCCTTGTAGTTCTAACAGTTTTCACCTTATTATTTGAGCTCTGTTGTTAGGTGCATACATGTTAAGGATTGTTATGTCTTTGTGGAGACTTCTTTGTCATTATGTAATACTCTTCTTTATTCCTTATAGCTTTCCTTACTTTGATGGCTTGCCTGTCAGAAATTAATATAGCCACATCTGCTTACTTTTGATTAATATTAACTTGTTTTCTTTTTCCATTCATTTACTTTGAATTTTATATGTGTTTATATTTAAAGTGGGTTTCTTGAAGACATATAGTTAAGGCTTGTTTTTGGATGCACTCTGACAATCTCTGCCTCTTAATTGGTTCATTTAGACTATTAACATTCAACGTGTTTACTGATATTGTGGGGGTAATATCTACCATGTGTGTTACTATCTTCTATTTGTTAACCTCATTCTTTGTTGCGCTTTTTGTCTTTCCCTCTTTTTCTGCCTTTTATAGTTTTGATTGAGCTTTCGTAAGATTTCATTTTTTTCTCCTTTCTTAGTATGTCAGTTATACTTCTTTTTTTAACTTCGTTTAGTGATTTCCCTAGATTTTGCAATATGCATTTACGACTAATCCAAGCACAGTTTTAAATAACACTATACTGCTTCCTTGGTGCCTTAGAGGGTAAAGAGTCTGCCTGCAGTGCAGAAGACCTGGGTTCGATCCCTGGGTCAGGAAGATCCCCTGGAGAAGGAAATGGCAACTCACTCCAGTATTCTTGCCTGGAAAATCCCATGGACAGAGAAGCCTGGTAGACTACAGTCCATCAGATTGCAAAAAGTCGGACACGACTGAGCAACTTCACTTCACTTCACTTCATACTGCTTTATGGGTAGTATGAGTACTTAATAGTAGCAAAATAATCCCAATTCCTCCCTCCCGTGATTTGTGTATCATTGCTGTCATTCATTTCACTTATATATAAGCATATATACACGAGGCATATGCATAAGCATACATAATTTGATATATTGTTTATATGTTGTTGCTATTATTACTTTTAACAATGTGTTATCTGTTAGATCAATTAAGAATAAAAAAAAATAAAAGCTTCTATTTTTACCTTCACTTATTCCTTCTCTGATGCTCTCCCTCAGTAGATTTGAGTTTCTGATCTTTATTATTTTCCTTCTCTCTAAAGAAATCCTTGTAACATTCCTTACAAGTCAGAACTATGGCAACAAATTCCCTCCATCTTTGTTTGTCTGAAAATATCTTTATTTCTCCTTCACTTTTGAAGAATAATTTCAAAGGATACAGAAAATTATAAGTTGGTGGTTATAATTATATAATTATAATTATATTTATATAATTATAAGTTTTTTCCTCAACACTTTTAAGTATTTTATTCCACTCTCAATTGTTGCTTGCAGTTAATTCTTTTTAAGTTAAAGAAATGTGGAGACATATATTGTGAAACTAGTGACTTTATGCTGAATAAGATAAAAGTTTTTAAATACTAGAAAATATTTCCTCAATTTTTTATGCATTTCACAATTAAAACTACAGTCATGACACACTTTTAAGTTTAATCTTTTTCTCACTTTCTTACATCTAGACAAGTAACAAAACAATAAATCAACGGACTTCCCTCATGGTCCAGTGGTTAAGAATGCACCGTGCAATTCAGGAGATGTGGGCTGGATCTCTGGTCAGAGTGCTAAGATCCCGCATGCCACAGAGCAACTAATCCCGAGCAACGCAACTACTGTGAGTCCATACAGCACAAGAAAGATCCCACATGACGCAACTAAGACCTCAGGCAGACAAATAAATGAATATTTTAAAAACCTAAAGAATCAAAACTCTGATATATATCATTTTCCTCTTTTCATGGTATATATACTCTCACCCTGGCTGATTTCAAGCTACCAGCATGATGTCATTGAATGCAAAGCTGGGGAAAGCCGTATAGCAGCAACCATGATCAGATATTTTGTTCCCATGACAGAGATACAATAGACGTAATGTTCTCAAGAGCACAAAGAATAGTAAAATGTAAAATAATTAAGAAGTAATGAGTTTTGAGTTTTCAATTCCCTCAGTTTTGGATGCAATTTATTTAACTGTAAATTTATATAATTCCATTTTTAGTAATATAATGTTTATCAATGACCAGCTCACAAGCTTTCTGAAACTTTAACAGGTGGCTCTCATGAGTTGATATGTGCTGACTCCAGCACGGCACTGGGTAGTACTGTGGGCAGGACAGTTGGGCGTCAGGCGTTTATGTGTGTGGAAAGGGGAATGATGAGAATAAAGAGCACTGTCACTATGTCACCAGCTCTTATTACCCTTATCCTCTTAGGGAGGCCCATTGGAAAGGGACTTGGACCTGTAAAATACCTGTTACAGGGGCTTCCCTGGTGGTCCAGCGGTTAAGAATCTGCCTTGTAATGCAGGGGACACGAGCATGGGAAGATCTCACATGCCTTGGGGCAACCAAGCCCATGCACCACAATGACTGAGCCCAAACTCCTAGAGCACTAGAGTCACAACTACTGAAGCCGGTGCTGTGCGAAAAGAGAAGCCATCACAGTGAGAAGCCTGAACACCATGGTTCAGAAGCCCCCGCTCACCACAGCTAGAGGAAGCCCGAGCCCAGCAATGAAGACCCAGCACGGCCAAAAAAAAAAAAAAAAAACCCTGTTACAATTGCATTTCAAAGTTTCCTTGTGAGCCAATAATAGTGTGTTTCATATATGGAAAAGCACAAGATCTTCCACCAGTTTTAGTCCCTTCTCCTCAACAGAAAGATTAGTTGCAAGTTCTAAAATAAGGCAGCCCCTCCAAACACAGCATAGGGCTCACTAAATTCTACCACAATGTAGCCAGCAGGGAAATTGGGTTTCTGCCAGCTGACCCACCCTGCCCACCTCCATCTATCTGTGATTTTGGCACCAGGACCTGACTGCATGGAGGGATGTTCTCTGAAATTATGGAACAAATCAGAAGTAAAATGTCCATCAGCTATTAAAAGTCAATCATTCTTGCGCAGGGGTCATGCTAATCTTCTCTGTATCATTCCAATTTTTTTTACAGGGGAACAATGGAGAAACAGACATACAGAATAGACTTATGGACTTGAGGAGAGGGGAGGAGAGGGTGAGACGTGTGGAAAGAGTAACATGGAAACTTACATTACCATATGTAAAATAGACAGCCAATGGGAATTTGCTGTATGGCTCAGGAAATTCAAACAGGGGCTCTGTATCAACCTAGAGGGGTGGGATGGGGAGGAAGACATGAGGGAGTTTCAAAAGGGAGCGGATATTTGTATACCTATGGCTGATTCATTTTGAGGTTTGACATAAAACAGCAAAATTCTGTAAAGCAATTATCTTTCAATAAAAAATAAATTAATTTTGTAAAAAGTCAATCATCCAAGTACAATCTGGACTAATCCATCCAAATTTGGGGTAGCCTGACACAACTACATCTTTTCTTTGCACTATAATAAGAGTTACCAGTCAGAACCACCCAGAGAGGCTTGACATCCCTTTCCCGGAGACAGCTAAGAAAGGGAGAGAGGGGAGGACATTTCTGCCAAGGCTGGGGGTTTGACCGAGGTGATTACACAGATCTCTTCCCGGCTCTTGCAGTGTAACCACCTGACTCTGACTTCTTGGGAAGAGCAGAGTGACTTAAGGCTTGAAAGAGATGACCAATCCTCGGGGCACAGGCAGAAAAAGCCCCAGTGAGACAGGAAGCCTGCTGGTTTCTGATGCATAAACTAGACAGTAGAGGCAGCACTTGGCTGGCGGGAGCTCTCTCTGCTCTGGCTGGTGTCTGAGAGCAGCTACCGGGCTCTCACCAGACTCCCTTCCTTATCCTCACTGGCTGATGGATCCCAAAGGTCTGCTCTCCTCGAATGTCCTGCTGCTTTTCTCTCTGATTATTGAGCTGAGCTGCAGAACAGGTAAGTGTTCATCTGTTTGAGGGCTTGGGTCCTAGGATTACCTACCAGGAATCAGCTATAGCTTCCTAGACAGAGAGAGAACTCAGCGGCCAGGGGTTGTCATTTGGCTGCGGGTAGGGGGCAGGGGGGTAGGCGGAGGGCTGTGATCTGCTGCCTCTTCCTCAGAGACTGAGTTCCTCCTACCTCTGTCGAAGAGGAAGGAAGATTGTGAGTTACTGGGCTCCTGGGTCTGAGGCTTAGCCCCGCCAGTCCTAGCTTCCAAGGAAACCAGGAGTTCCAGTCAAAGACACCGGTCACATTCTAGACTGGCCTCTCTGGGTGAGAGGCTGCAGTCAAAGTCCCGGCTGAGTGGTTGGTTTTGTGTGAGTATCCTTTTGGCAAAGGCCCAGGCTAACGGAATGAGCTGGAGAGAGAGGGAACTCTGGGAGAAAATTACTCCTACCCTGTCCTGGATGGGGATCTTCACACACACACACGAGCAGACAAACCAAAAACATGGTCCACCTACAAGAAAGGGCTGTAGCGGGAAGAGAGGGTAAAACTGAAAACCCCAGGCAATGATTGGGAACAGATAGTGGCCACAGCGTGGTTGTGCTGGTGGCTACTTTCCTGGAAGTAGCATTCCAAGGCAGCAAGAGGGGAAGAGGCCAGGATTTTTGGAGCCCAAGGCTGGTTACAGTTAGTGAGAAATGCAAATCAAGAATGCTCAGAGTCAGAGTAGCTTCAGTGTAGAGCCAGAGTGTTTGGAACTGGACTCTGCTCCTATCTTTCTGGTTTGCTGGCATTCTCTGTTTAGTAGTTTTGTGAACTACTCTGTTTAGAGCTTTGAGAAAAGGTGTTTGAAAAAGAAAAAGCCAAGCAAGGAGCAAACTGGGCTCACTAAGGAGTGGATGAGCATCTTCTTTCTGCTTAGATGCCTTCAGACTTTGTTTAGACTGTGGGAGGCAGCCTAAAGTGGAAGCGCCATTGGGGAAAGAGGGAAAATCCTGAGGCTCTGGATGTTTTGTTCTTGGGGATTTCAAGACCGCAAATCCATTATGGACTTTTCCAGGAGAAGCCCAGAGATGTGCTGAGGTTATCTGAGGGGCTGCACTTGAGATTGATCTTTTGACAGATTCCCAGATGAATAGCTCTTCCTTGGCCCTGCATTTCCTCAGAATCAGGCAGACTGATGGCTCTCGCTGCCCAAGGTCTCAGAGAGCAGTAATTGAACTCAGGGTTCAGAAAGCCATATGGAACTACTTTAAGCCATAACGAGGAGATGGCTCAGATGGTAAAGAACCTGCCTACAGTGCAGGAGACCCAGCTTCGATCCCTGGGTCAGGAAGATCTCCTGGAGAAGAAAATGGCGACACACTCTAGTATTCCCGCCTGGAGAATTCCGTGGACAGTGGAGCCTGGCGGACTACAGTCCACGGGTTGGCAAAGAGTTAGACATGACTGAGCAACTAACACTTCACTTCACTTCACTTCAGGAAGAGTCAAACCTTCCTGGGGGCACCCCATTCACTACTCCACCATTTTTGGAATACTTTCTGGTGACTATCAGGAGTGACGGGTTTGAACAGTGAACTGAACTTTTCTATCCCTGTGCTGACTTGCCTTCTGGTCAGCCTGGCCCTGGCATCTCAGGTTCTGCTGACAGCTGCTGCAGGCAAAGCTTCGGAGGTCACTGGTTAGTAAGAAACAGCCCAGCCCTTTAAAGGCGTGTCTATCCAATCAGCAGTGTTCATATTTCTTACGATTGTCTTCTCTGAAATATGTACAAAAATTTTATACTGTTTTTATTTTTAAACATGCACCCTCTTGTGAAACCCCAATAAAACCCAGACGGAAATGCTTTGCAAATGGGACAGGTCAACCATGACAGATTTACCCAACCAAGAAGCCCACTTCTTGTAAAATTAGTACCCACTCCCCTTCCCATCTCTACTCAGCTCACCTTCCAATTCCCAGTCAAAACTGTAAAAATCAAAAAAAGCCCACACTGAATTCTCCATTTCCCTCAGTGATACATTTTTTAATAGGCTTCTCTTTTTCAGAGCAGTTTTGGGTTCACAGCAAAATAATTGAAAAGTACAGAGATTTCCCATGGCCCTCACATACACATAGCCTCTCCGATCATCAATATCTCTCACCAGAGTGGTGCATCTGTTACAACTGATGAATCTACCCCAGTAGGATTTTTTATTCTTTCATTCAGGTCCTCCCCACTTCCTCCACACACATAGGAAGAGAAGTGAGGGGCAAGTTGCCGGGGAGGTGGGGCAGTGGTTCTAGACTTTGCCCAATCTTGTGTATTCACTGAACCATTCTACCCCAATATTTAGATCTAGGCACTTTTATTTCTCAAAAGTTTTAATACTGTGACATAACTCCACTGACTTCACTATCTCCGGTGTTAGACTGAAAATCAGAACTTCAGGGCTATTTGGTTTTATCCATAGATTGACTTCGGACAATCCCATTCGGCAACTATCTATTAGGACACATGGTATGCCTGGCACTAGGTGACGTGTGGGGTAAAATGCACCACCACAGCCTCTGCCCCGAACTTGGCACAGAATCTGGCACACGAGAGTCCTTCTACAAATGTTTGTTGAATGATTAATGATAGTATGTACAGAACTTTCTTGCTATATATCAAACACTGTTGTAAGTGCTTTATGTGTATTATTCATTTAATTGTACCAACTCTGTGAGTTGGTATTGCTACATTATGATTTTATAAAAGAGGAAAAAGAGGCACAGCTTCTGCTGCTGCTGCTAAGTCGCTTCAGTTGTGTTCGACTCTGTGCGACCCCATAGATGGCAGCCCACCAGGCTCCCCTGTCCCTGGGATTTTCCAGGCAAGAACACTGGAGTGGGTTGCCATTTCCTTCTCCAATGCATGAAAGTGAAAAGTCAAAGTGAAGTCGCTCAGTCGTGTCTGACTCTTAGCAACCCCATAGACTACAGCCTACCAAGCTCCTCTGTCCATGGGATTTTCCAGGCAAGTGTACTGGAGTGGGGTGCCATTGCCTTCTCCAAAGAGGCGCAGAGTGGTTAGTAATTTCTCCTTAATCACACAGCTTGACTCCAGAGACCTCAAGGAATGAAACGGGATAAGCTTATGTTTAGGGAGGAGAATCTTAAAATTTGTATCCAGGTCCCATGGTAAAAATTAGATTGTGCTGCCTATAATTGAAGCATATGAGTTGATGTTAATTGAATTGAAATTAAATATAGGAATTCACAAAAGGTGAGAGAAGTTGGATAAATCAGAGAAGGAAGTAGAAGGCATATGGAAGTATTTGATCTGGGATTTGGAAAGTAGATAGAAACATCTTTCGTCATGTAGTTTTTGTTTTTTTTTTTAATTTTTTGTTAACTAGTTTGTTTCTGGAGGAGTATCCTACGTAGGTCTATAAAACTTCAACAGTATAAAAGGGTATTGAAGAGAGATTTGTCTCGCTGTTACAGTGGTGAACAAAACAGACACAGACCCTACTCTTAGAAGCTTGTAATTGCATAAGGATAAAAAGTATTGAAGGAGAGTTAAAAGTGTGATGGGTGATGTGAAAGGAGTGACCCAAAGTGCACTGGAAGTGCATGGCAGAGAAGCCTTATCACAGCCAAGGGTCAAATGTAAAGGCCTGAAGGACAGGAGGAGTTAGCCAGGCAAATAAAGGGCAGTGACTGACTTTCAGGCTGGGGAACGGTAAGCGCAAATATTCTAAGATAGAAAGACCCAGCAGCATCAAGGAATGGGACTAGAAGGACACCTGGTAGGACTTCAATTTAAAAAGGAGACTGAGACACACTATCTTATCTTTGTGAACCCAAATTTCCCATAGGAACTATGCGGGCTCTGAGTCCTCCCTGAAAGAAATGCTGTAGCAAGACGCCCAGTGTCAGGGCTGCCCCCGACCAAGAAAGGTTATCACTAGGTAGAGTCCCATCTTATGAAAGGGTTGGCTAAATGCTACTAATTTCAGGAAAATATCCATGGGCTCATGTGAATCACTCTACTTTCTAAGTAGAATTGCCCTGGAAGGAAAGTGAGTTGGTGTTAACAGCTACAAATGTTTCCTCCAGACTCTTTTAGTAAACAGGGTCTGACTGAATCACAAACCCACTGGAAAACACTCATCAGGCAGTAGGATGTTTCAGGAGCTGGTACTCTACTTGAAGGGTTTTATGAACCACTTTAAAGTCCCCACTTGTTTTTCCACTCTTGCTCAGGTGTCAGTGAGGTCACACACCCCCTACAGACCCGGCCACTCACACACTCAGTTGTTACATCATCATTCTTTATGTGGGCTGTGGCATGTGAGGGTCTGTTCTGAATGGGGTTTTGATTCCACTCCCCATGACCAAGTCTGCTTAAACCACTCATCCTGTCATTCTCATCTGCCCTCTCTTTTCTTCCCTCTTAACCTCTTCTTTTCTATAAAAAAATTAAAAAAAATTTTTTTTTCTTTTTTTAGCTACTTCTAGCCCCATCCTCTGTCTCCTCTTCTCCTGACTCCCTTCCATTTCTAAATTCCAAAAACAACCATGGTGTAAAGAGTCTGTTGGATTAGGTGGGTGGAAAGCACTCACACGACACAAGGGAGGGTGGAGGCTTATGGTCTATAAATGGGTATCATTTTGCATTTTCTTCTTCTCCATATCAAAATTGATCTAAAAAAATCAACAGTGTGATGGTAATTCTCAACCTTGATTTGAAGCCCAGATTCCTTTGAGAAGTGACATTCATGGCTATGCTCCCAGAAAAAAATGTACATATGCTTACCTATATGATTTCTATATTCAATTTAGGGGGCCTGTATACCATGTGATATTTCTACTTGCATGGATGGTTCTAGTTTTCTGTCATCCCTTTATTGGTAGAAGTTTAGGTTCAGGATTCTTGGGTGTTATATGTACCACATTATCTGGACAGCCAGGCATCCATAAGTGCGACTAGAAGGAATTTCAACACGTTCTTTTACATATCTTTGTAAAAATAAAATACCAGCACCAAGAATAGCATTCCTTGTCTAATAAATTAAGCAACTGTTTAATTAGGCACTCTGTTTCAAGAGTTGATTTAATAGCGATATGCAAAAGAACAAATGCTAATTGTCTTTTCACCATTCCTTAATAGTTATGTGCCATGAATTCCCTAGCAGTCCAGTGGTTACGACTCAGTGCTTTCACTGCTGGGGGCCGGGGTTTAATTCCTGGTTGGGGAACTAAGATCCCACAAGTCACATAGTGTAGCAAAAAAAGCAAGAGCCAACCATTCAAATCCGAATTTTTCTTTTTCCCAACCTTTAAATCTCTAGTCTGATATCAGCAGGGCCCTTCGCAGGATATCAAAGCATTTTGCTATCAAGAACATCTGAATCTGTTTGCCCAAATTTCCAACAACCCATCTTAACCACAAGTTAATTGTGCCTTCTCTAGGTGTCTGCATTATTTAAGCAGTTTTATTGTACTCTTTTGACTTTCTTATCAACTAGAACAATCTGTGCTCTCTCTGAGTCATGGGCTCCTTCTCTTATGAACATTAGCTTGTGATTAATTTCAGTTATGAAGTTTAGCCACATATGGGTCAAAGCTAAATAAGAGGGATTTTAATCAGATAGCATGGCTTTTAGCATTCATAAATTGAACAGATATTTATTTAAAACCTATTACATGCCAAACACTACTGTAGGTCCTAAGGAAAAAACAATGAACAACATGAACTTCTTCCTCTTGAGAAGCTGGCATTCTAGTACAGGGGGAGACAAAAATAAAAATGACCAAATATACAGTATAACATCAGACAGTGATAAGTGCAGCAAGAAAGGATAGGATATAGATAGGATCATCAGAGCAGGTCTTTCAGAAAAGATGATTTTTTTTTTTTTGAGCAGAAATCTAAAAGAAAATGAGAGTATGAGCTCTTTAGATACATAAAGGAAGAGATTTCCAGAAACAGAAAGAACAATAAATGCAAAAGCTATGAGATGAGAATGCTCTGGATGAGTTAGGGACCAGCTGGAGCTGGTGTGGTCATAGTGTAGTGAGTGAAGAGTGGACAAGAGATGGAGTCAGGGAGGTCCAAGGAACTGGGTTATTCAGAATCTGTGAAGGACTATGGATTTTGTTTCTCTTTGAAGAGAGACAAAATCTGACATAGTTTTAAAAGGCTTCTCTGTCCATTGTATAGATGCAGGAAGATTTGTTGGAAGACAAAAGAAGAGCCAGGCCTGTGATGATGGTGGTAGAAATGAAGAGGGTTGGAAGTTCTCAGATGCCGGATATATTGTGAAGGCAGAGCCAATGGGATTTGCTGATAGATTGAATATGGAATATGAAAGGAAGAAAGGAGTCATGGGTGATTCCAGTGTTTTGGCCTGGGAATTGTAATGTTTGCAGAAGAGGCTACAGAATCAAGAGTCCATTTGCTAAGTCTAAGATGCCCTTTAGACCTCCAAACACTAATACCAATTGGTGTAGGCAGTTTGGAATACAGTGAAAGATTTGGATGGGAGATACATCTCTGGAAGCATTCCAGAAACCTGTCAAACTATGCAACTATTAATAGATAAGTGTGGCTGGGAAAGAGAAGAAGTCTGAGTACTGATCCCTGGAATGCTCCAATTTTAGAGGTCTTTAAGAGCAGAAGATTTTGGTCAAGGAGACTGAGAAAGGGCAGCCAATGAAATAGGAAGAAAACCAAAAGAGTGTATTGTTCTCTGGGCCAAATGAAGACAGTGTTTCAACGGGGGGATGTGAACTTTCTCAGCACTCTTGAGAAAGCAAGATGAAGATGGAGAATTGACTTAGTATCATGGGGTATACAGTGACCTTGACAAGAGTGATTCCAGTGAGGAGTAAAGAACGAGGCTTATTTGGAGTGAGTATAAGGAAAAAATGTCAGGAGATGGGAACAGAAAGGATAAATACACATTAAAGAACTTTAGGATAAAGAAAAACAGAGAAATGGGAAATTGGCTGGGGATGGACCTGGGATCAGGGTTTTTAAGATAAGGGAAATTACATGTTGGTATGTCGGGTGTTAATAGAAATAACCCACAGTGTACCATAACAATAACAAAATTGATGATGCAAGGGGTGGCAGAAGTTTCAGGAGCAAAGCCTTGAAGTGGGTGAGTGTTCCAGGAAGGAAGAGGCCAGCCTTACCCAAGAGCAGAGACCATCCATCCAAGTATGTGGGTTGACTTGATAGTGGGAACAAATGGAAGCTCTCTTTTCATTTCTTTTCCTTTTTCAGTGAAATGAGAGGCAGGTTCATCAACTGAGGTTGTGGGTTTGAGGAGAGAGGAGGTGTTAAAAAGTCAGCAGTAGGATCACTTACAGTGGTTTGAAAGATTTGGGTGTGTTTTTTTTTTTTTGGCTTGACACTTTTGAAAAAGAGAAATAAAATAATTTCTCTCCCTCAACATTATTATATATCTCAATAACTTTTTGGAGAGATATGATTCCACAGGCTTGCCTCCTCCTTGACTCCACATCCCTTAGACTTTTCCTTTTCCTTCTCATTTGAAATGATGCTTCTGTAATCATGGTCTCTTGGCCTCACAAGCTCAGAATTAGTTTCAGTTACCCTCTTTCCTTCACACTATTTATGAGTAAGTCCCCTATGTATGAACGGGTTAAATCCCCTATGTGTGAGTTACATTCCGAGAGGGAGCTCGTAAGTCCAATTTGCTCATAAATCCTCTTCGTTGTACCTAGTTAGGCTAGGTACTCAACTAATACAATTGGCTATATAGTACTGGACTGTACTAGGTGATGATATTTTTCACACAAATAATACTTTAAAAACAAGCACATAAAAAGCATTTTGAGAAGATCATGTATACACTGCTATGTTTAAAATGGATAACCAAAAAGTACCTATTGTATAGCACATGGAACTCTGCTTGATGTTATGTGCCAGTCTGGGTGGGAGGGGGGTTTGAGGGAGAATGAGTACGTGTATATGGGTGGCTGAGTCCCTTCACTGTTCAATGCTATGACAACATTGTTAACTGGCTATACCCCAATACAAATATTTTGGGTGCTAAAAATTAAAAAAAAATTAAAATAAAACATTTTTAATCTTACAGTATAGTACCTTGAAAAGTACAATAGCACAATACAGTGAACAGTTGGCATATAAGGGCACATTCACATCTTTGAAAGTTTGCAACTTGAATGTTCGTATGTAGGGGACTTACTGTATCCAGTGGTGGTGAGAAGTCTGGCTGAGGAATTAATCTGGTTACTAGTTATACAACTTTAGGCATGTCATTTAACTTCTCTATGCCTTAGGTGCCTTAACTATAAATCTGAGTTGATAGAATTCCCTCCTAGATCATAGAGACCAAGTATTGTAGATAGTCTATACAGCTCTATCACAAGACTTCCACTGGGATTTTTTAAATACTGAGAATGCAGTGAGATCCTCATGACAGTCCTTATAAACTACTAAGGATCTGGCAACCCCAGAGATTGGCCAAGAGGAAGAGAGAGACGCTCCAGTCTGTTTTTCCTGATGCACGGACGTAAGTCTCAAAGCTTCTATGATAAGATACTTCCCTCTCCTTCTTTCCACAGGTGAGGGCTTGACCAGTTCCACGAAGACGATTCTCGGGCAGCTGGGAAGCAGCGTGCTGTTGCCCCTGGCATCTGAGGAGATAAGTAGGAGCATGAATAAGAGCATCCACATCCTTGTCACAATGGCAGAATCACCCAAAGACACTGTCAAGAAGAAAATAGTGTCCTTAGATCTGCGGAAAGGTGACTCTCCACGTCTGAAGGACGGCTATGAGTTTCATCTGGAAAACCTGAGCCTGAGGATCCTGAAGAGCAGGAAGGAGGATGAAGGCTGGTACTTTATAAGCCTGGAGGAAAATGTTTCAGTCCAGCACTTTAGCCTGCAGCTGAAGCTCTATGGTAATGACGGTGGCTTCCTTGGCCCACAAGGAATGCCATAGTGCCTTGCCTAAGAATTCAAGCTTCTCTCAGAAGCAAAGGGTGTTCAGAATTGGAAGCAACTTGAAAGACATCTCAGTCTAGGGTTAAACAGGGTTTCAGGGAAAAGTTTTAGAGGTTCACTAAATTGGTCCAAATTGCACATTAGTAATAGCTGATTAGCACTAGTTACCTTTATTCCCATTTTCTAAAGGAAAGGAGCCCGGCTGCCTGTATGCTAGAGGGCCCGGAGCCCCAAGAGTCTCAATTTACAAATAAGATTTTGTTTGAAAATAGTGGGTTTTTCTTCTGATTTTTAAAAGTTTGAATACCACTGATCAAGCAAAACCTCTCTTTCATAGGCGAGGACACTGAAATAAAGAGATAAGTGGTTTGCACGTGCCTACTCACATCTGTGTAGGTGGTTCACTCCACTAGGGGTCCTGGGAGAAGGAGAGCTGAAACTCAACCCACACACCACTCACCAAGCCCTGCATCCTGGCAGAGGATTGCATCTACCTGGTGGAAGAAGCATAGTTTTCTCACTTAAACAAAGGCCCTGGTTGTGAAAAAAAAAAATCGCCTAGTTGCAGAACTTAAACTAAAACCTAGGTCCATCTGAATCCAAGGCCAGTGGTGGTGTTTTGTTTTTTTTTTTTTTTTTTTGAGCCTCTTTAACTGCCAGCCCCTCTTGAGTGCACCCAGAGTTTGTCTCTTCAGTCTCAAAGTTCCTTTGAATTCCCAGGGATCCTGGCAGCTACGTGTGGTGTCCTGCTTCTAGGTGGAAGCATTACAACATTTCTTTAAAATTCTCAGGTACCACAAGATGGCACGTCCCTCCCCGGCCTTCCCTTGGTATCTTCCCTTTAAATGTCTGCAGAATTCCCACAGCCCTTAACCAGGTATCAGGGTGTTCTGATCACTCCAGTAGTGTCCCCAGGGCAAGGCTGCTGTAAGCACATAGGTTTTCTAGAACGATTCACTGTCTTTGTCACATCTTATCATATTTTATGATCAAATTCTCACCTTAGAAAATATGTTCTCTGCAACCATGGTATTCTCTCAAGTCAAAGAAAGAGGCTGGATTTTGGAATCAGACAGACATAATTTCAGATCTCAGCTTGGCTGTTAAAAGTTGAGTGGAATTATGTAAGACACTCTACCTCTCTGGGACTCAGTTTCCTCATCTATAAAATGAGAATAATTAGAACTAGGATAATAGTTGTTGAGAAAGTTGTTGAAAAGATTAAAGAACATGATGAGTGTGAAATTCTAGTATTCTGCCTGTCCTATAGTAGTTACTAAATAAAAAGGACTTTCCCTTTTACCTTGCCAATTTTACATCCTTAGAGTGAAAAAGTTTGGTAAGGCCTATGGCTATCCCAAGTTCAGACATCCTAAAGCACTTGCTATACACACACACACAACACACACACACACACACACACACACACACACACACAGAGTACAGATGAAATCCCACCACTGAAAAGTCATTCTTTTAGATATAGAAGGTAATACTTTAGCCATGGACATTCAAACCCATGGGGGAATAAGCTGAGAGCAAACTCCCCAGATGGAATACAGGAGAGCAACCTAAATTAGAAACAAGAGGAATGCAAGGGGAGCCCTAACAGTCTTGGTGGGAGGGAACTAAAAGACAATATTTCTCTTCTTTGTTTTATCCCTGGTCCTGGAAAGGAGTATAGAGGGGTAGTAGGGGGAGGGAAGGTGCGAAATAGTAGGTTCCTATTAGAAATATATTACACCACAGATCTATAGGGAGGGAAAGATGCTGTTAGGTTGCATTTTTTCTAACAAAAAGGTTAAATCACCATTCCAGAGGATTCATTTCAGTGATGGCTCTCTTCCTCCCCCTTTTGACAGAGCAGGTCTCCACTCCACAAATTAAGGTGTTGAACACCACCCAGGAAGATGGGAACTGCAGTCTCATGCTGGCCTGCATGGTGGAGAAAGGGGACCACGTGACTTACAACTGGAGTGAGGAAGCAGGAGTCCCCCTGCTGAGTCCCACCAATAGCTCCCACCTCTTGTATCTCACTCTTGGCCCTCAGCATGCTAACAACGTGTACATCTGCACTGTGAGCAACCCCATCAGCAACAGCTCTCAGACCTTCATCCCTTGGCCCAGTTGCAGCTCCAGTCCCCCAGGTAAGTGTCTGAGAGGCAGCTGTTACGCCACGTTGATATGGACTCAGTCTCCACCTGGACCAATGCTCTGCTTCCATAGCCATGGCCTTCACCTTAGGAACAACACTTTATATTTTCTCTATGGTTTGTAAAAGCCTCCTATGTGCATTCAGTGAGTGGCTACTCTTCATAATGAGCAAGGTGTCGTTATGCTCCATTCATAGTTGAGAAAACTGGTGAGAAATGATGGAACTAGACCCAGAGCCCTGGGTGAACCCTGCCGTCCCCTCCTGCCTTGGCGCCAACCTACAAGGCTGGTGGGGTAAGGGAGTGTGGGCAGCAGGTCCTGACTCCCAATTCATGCTCCACTAACAGTGGGATGGTTCTAGACCATCAATAAGTATTTATCAGTCACCTGTGCTGTAGGAAATTTGGAAGAGACATGACATACAACCTCTGCTGTCCAGATAATACATGAAACATGTGCTCAATACTGAAAAGCAAGATGTAACAAAGGGAAACATTTTATGAAATGGACTGTGGCTCCCGCAGCAGGTCAGAGGGTCAGGGGAGTCAGATCTCTGACTAAGACGTGGACTGTGAAGCTTAGGAAAGTGGTAAGTCATAGAGCACTTTATTGTTGAGACAGCATTTCAGTTGTATGATCTCTCTTGTTCCTCACAATGGCCTTATCAGATAGCTGTTGTCATCATCCTCATTTTATTACAGATTAGGAACTTGAAGCTCATAGCCTGTAAGAACCCTTCTCAAGTTTTTTCAGCTTATAAATGGTAGTCAGAACCTAAACCTAGATCTTCTGACTAATCTTTTTCTGGAAAGATAAAGCATTATTATTCTGTTATCAAAAGGAAGGAAGGGCTGATTAAGTAAGCCCATCTCACCACTTGAGACTGGAAACAGACCACTGAGCCTTTTCACTAAGATCTTGCGTCCGTGCCTCAGGTAGGTTCAGGGGCAGAAGAACCAGTGTGCTGGCCCTGCCAGTCATTACCTGTGCCCTGATATTCTTCCTTCTGCGTCCACTGAGGGTAAACAGGAATCATTCCAAGGAGACTCTTGCCCACAGTAGCCTTGATGTATATTTGGAAGGCTTTTCCAGATAACCAAGGATCTAGGGACAGGGGAATCCAGCCAGGTCATGCCCTTCAGCATAGCATATCCAGTCAGCAACTCCCCTGAGGTATTCCAGATGGACTGCTGGGGAAATCCACCTGCCTTCTGCATCTAAGAGCTCCTTGGTGAGCCTCGCCCACTGCATGTTACCTCCCCCAGCCACTCATGGCAGAGTTGGCCACCTGTCCACTCACATGAGGTGTCTGGCTGCTTGTCTACCTTGCGCATGAACCACATTCAGAGGTTCTCCCCCGGTTCAGACCTCTCTCCCTGCCCGCAGCTATTCAGAACGTGCTGGTGGGATCAAGACAGCAGTCTTTCATGAGTGTAGAGTTTACAGAATGTAAACTCTAGGGGATCACAGACCCTTCATCCCTGCCTGACCCTGATCTCAGGTGCCTGCACCCCGTGTCTCCACTCAGTGTCCCCACAGACACTGCGCCCACGCTGAGGGGGATACCAAAGTGTGCCATCACAGAGCTACCACCCTGACTCCAGCTACTGTCCTCTTTCACCTGGCTTTCTACAATAGCCTTCTTCCTGGTCTCCCTGCTGCCACCCTTGGCCCCCTGCAGTCGGTTCTCTACCAGTGGTCAGAACTAACCCTTGAAAACAGTACCACGAGGAGCATCGTTTTCTGTTTGGATTACTACTGGATCTCAGATGTCACAGACCAAGCCCGATATATAGCAGAGATCAAATCCTGAGCCTTTGGAGTGGGAGCATGTTCTCTAAGACCCTAGGCCAGAGAACTAACCCTAGGGAGTATCAAATAGTGAGAACTCACAAAAGGAAACCACTTGAATACAAGACCCAGCATCACCCAGCCACCAGTAGCACCCTGTGCAGGACACCTCATCTAAAGAACAAACAAAACAAAAATACAAACCCAATCATCAGAAAACAAGATTACTGCCTCACTCAGCCTTGCCCATCAGAGGAAAAACAAACAAAAACTCAGCACAAATCTCACCCTATATGAAGCTTACACAAACCACTGGACCAAGCTTAGGAGGGCAGAAATCAAAAGGAAGAAAGAATTCAACCTTCTTCAAGGAAAGAATTCAACTTTACTTGAAGCCTGGGAAAAGAAAACCTCAAACATAGTAAGTTAAAAGAAAATAATGAAAAGGCAGAGAAATACTACAGAAATGAAGCAACAAACTAGAAACACAGAAGTCCAAATAAATGAAGAGGAAATAGACAAACTACCTGAAAAAGAATTCAGAATAATGATAGTAAAGTTGATTAAAAACCTTGAAAACAAAATGGAGAAAATGCAAGAATCAATTCACAAAGACCTAGAAGAATTAAGGAATAAACCTACAAAGACAAACAACACAGTTACTGAAATTAAAAATACTCTGGAAGGAATCAGTAGCAGAATATCTGAAGCAGAAGAATGAATCAGTGAGCTGGAAGATAAAATGGTAGAAATAACTTCTGAAGAGCAGAATAAAGTAAAAAGAATGAAAAGAACTGAGGACAGTCTCAGAGACCTCTGGGACAATATCAAACACACCAACATTTAAATTATACGGGTCCCAGAAGAGGAAGAGAAAAAGAAAGGGTATGAGAAAATTTTTGAAGAGATTATAGTTGAAATTTCCCCAACATGGAAAAGAAAATAGTCAATAAAGTTCAAGAGGCACAAAGAGTCCCATACAGGATAAACCCAAGGAGAAACATGCCAAGACACATACTAATCAAACTAACAAAGACTAAACACAAAGAAAGAATATTAAAAGCAACGAGGGAGAAGCAACAGGTAACATACAAGGGAAACCCCATACACTTAACAGCTGATCTTTCAACAGAAACTCTGCAGGCCAGAAGGGAATGGCAGGATATATTTAAAGTACTGAAAGGGAAAAATCTACAACCAAGTTTACTGTACCTGGCAAGGATCTTATTCAAAATTGATGGAGAAATAAAAAGCTTTTCAGACAAGCAAAAGTTAAGAGAATTCAGTACCACCAAACCAGCTTTACAACAAATGTTAAAGGGACTTATATAGTCAAGAAATACAAGGGAAGGAAAAAGATCTACAAAATCAACCACAATTAAGAAAATAGCAATAGGAACATATATGTCAATAACTACTTTAAATGTAAATGGATTAAATGCTCCAACAAAAAGACACAGAATGTAAACTCTAGATCCGGTGTTACCCTTGTTACTTACAAAGATAAGCTGCTTATCCTAAGACTCAGATTCTTCATCTAAAATAATGCCTGAAAATTTTTCTTGACTATGTATCAATTATGTGGACTCTCATTTAATCCTCACAGCAACCAAATAGTATTAATATCCCCACCTTACAGATGAGGAAACAAAGATATGCAAAAGTCACACACTGAGCAAGTGCCAGAGTTGAGTTGTCTGATCCTGAAATCCTCATGGGTAATATCAGAATAGATAATACACTTTTAAAATGCCTTATAAATCATAATAAATATGTGTGTTTTTCCTTTGTGGCTGAGAAAGTGGTAGCCCTCACCTCAGCACAGCCTTCTCTGGTCATAGCAACCCTCTTAGGGCACCAAATGTTTTACCCTGACCCATCTCAGAAAAGAAGAATAATTCTCTTCATGTTCCTCAGTATGCTTTAACAAGAATTTACTTAAAGTATCTCAGAGTCTTGGCCATAAAGCTTCTGCTAGAGGCACTTAGCTCAGGACATTCTTAAAAAAAAATATAAAGGGACTTCCCTGGTGGTCCAGTAGTTAAGACTGCACTTCCACTGCAGAAGACATGTAGCTCAGAGGATAAAGCATCTGCCTACAATGCAGGAGACCCGGGTTTGATCCCTGGGTCAGGAAGATGCCCTGGAGAAGGAAATGGAAACCCACTCCAGTACTCTTGCCTAGACAATCCCATGGACAGAGAAGCCTGGTAGGCTATAGTCCATGGGGTTGCAAACAGTCGGACATGACCGAGCGACATCACTTTCTTTCTTCCTAGGGAACTAAGATCACACATGGCACATGACATGGACAAAAAAATAAAATAAAAATTGAATATAAAATTTTTAAAAAGGAAAGAAAAAAGAAACATGTAAAGATGCTTGAGTGGTCCATCTAAACCACTTTGAGGACTGAGTATGCACTAGTGTGACCAGATTTACTGGATATGGAGCAGGCCTTCATGAGATGGGGGAGGTCAAGAAGCAGCAGAAACATGGAACCATGGGAAAACCCTGTCAGGACCTCAACTCAGGCATTAAGGCAACTACTCAGCAGCCATTACACTTTCTTGGACCTCTGTTTCATTATATGTAAACTGAAAAGGGTGAACTCCTGAAGTTCTTTCCAGAGTAAATAGTCTATAAGTCCATTTGTATGTACATTGATAAGAAATGCTAATGAAGGATTACCAAGGTGTATATTTGCTAGGGGTGTTGTAAAAAGGTGCTGTAAACTGAGTGACTTACATAACCGAAATCTATTGTTTCACAGTTCTGGAGGCTAGAAGTTCAAAATCAAAGTGTCAGTAGTGTTAAGTTTCTTCTGAAGGCCATGAAGGAAGGAGCCATTCCATGCTTCTCTCCTTGGCTTGGAGATAGCTGTCTTCTCCTTTTGTCTCTTCACATTGTCTTCCCTCTCTGCGTATATCTGTCCTAATTTCCCCTTATTAAAATGACACCAGTTATGTTGGATTAGGACCCACCTGTAATTACTTTCAGAGAAGGCAATGGCACCCCACTCCAGTACTCTTGCCTGGAAAATCCCATGGATGGAGAAGCCTGGTGGGCTGCAGTCCATGGGGTCGCTGGGAGTTGGACACGGCTGAGTGACTTCCCTTTCACTTTTCACTTTCATGCATTGGAGAAGGAAATGGCAACCCACTCCAGTGTTCTTGCCTGGAGAATCCCAGGGACCGGGGAGCCTGGTAGGCTGCCGTCTATGGGGTTGCACAGAGTCGGACACAACTGAAGCGACTTAGCAGCAGCAGCAGCAGTAATTACTTTGCTAGGGTTGCCGTAACAAAAACACCACAGGTGAGGTGGCTTAAATAACAGAAATTTACTTTCTCACAGGAGAAAGGAGGCTAGAAGTCCAAGATCAAAGTGTTGGAAGGGTTGATTTTTTCTCTGAGGCCTCTCTCCTTGGCAGTAGATGGCTGTCTTCTTGCTGTATCTTCATGTGGTCTCTGCATGCTCATCCCCAGCGACTCTTTGTATGTCCAGATTTCCTCTTACAAGGACATTAGTAAGATTAGATTCAGATCCACCCTAATGACCTCATGTTAACTTGATTACCTCTGTAAAGACCCAGTCTCCAAATAAGGTCACATTCTAAGGACTTCAACACATGAATTTTTGGGGAAACACAGTCAACCCATAACACAAATAGAGATCCCCTGCCCTGCCTCCAGGGATGGGGAACCACAGCATTCGAGAACCAAATCACACAGCTAGACTGTGGCATGCCATTTTCAGTACACCAGATTGCCTAAATATGGAAAACAGAATTTTATTATTTCGTTGATTTGGGTTTGCAAAGGAATATCACTAATTTTTAAAATACCATGCTTGGTTCAACAAACAAAATATTACTGAGATTCTGCTATGTTCCAAAGGTGTGCTAGGTGCTGAGAACACAAAGACAAAAAAAAGACACACTCTTTGCTCTTAAGAAAGGGAATAGCTCTATAAGTAACTATTATTCCAGGTTAAGTAGTACGATAGGGGCAAAACAGAAATATGTGCAAGTGAACCCAGAGGACGGAATGATTGACGCTGTTTCAGGGAATCAGAAACAGCATCACGGAGAATGTGACACAAACTAGGTTTTGAAGAATAAATAGAAATTACCCAAGCAGATAAGAGAAAGACACTCAAGGCAGAGAGAAAAGCAGATATAACTGGGCCTTGTTCTGTATTGTCCTATGGTATTCTGATGGGAACTAATAGATAGTTTTAGATAGAGGAGTAATGTGATTAGTTTTGCATTTCAGAGAGAATTTTCAGTGGTGTGGACAGTAGACTGTGGTGGGGAAGAAGCAGAAGGAAAAGAAACTAGCTGTGGGGAGGGCCCATTATTGCAGTCACCCATCAAGAGATGATGAGTCCTGAGCCAGAGCACTGGCTGTTCCTTTAACAAAGATCCCATTCAAGGGAGGGAAATCCCGGTCTTGGGATGATATGGTGGGGTATGAGGATTTACTAGAGGTCTGTTTGTCATTTATAATAAGGACAGTGATCTTGAGACATATTTCACTTTTGTTAATGAAAAATTCAAATGGTAATGATGTGATGAAAGCAAATGTGTCATGATGTCAGCACTGGTTCCCATCAGGACTCAGACTAAACCACACAAGAACATATTTGTTTCTCAAGATCTTTTTTCCTAACAATTGTCCAGGCTCTCCATCATATATTCATCTTTATTCCAATTGTTATCTCACTGTTTTACAGCAAGAAATACCTTCATATCTATTGTTATGAAGCCTCTTTACTACAAAGTACTTTCTTAGTGGCTCAGTGGTGAAAAAAAAAAAAAAAATCCACCTGCCAATACAGGAGATGCAGGTTCAATCTCTGTGTCAAGAAGGTTCCCAGGAGAAGAAAATGGCAACCCATTCCAGTATTCTTGCCTGGGAAATCCATGGACAGAAAAGCCTGGCAGGCTACAGTATACAGGGTCCCAAAGAGCTGGACATGATTTAGCAACTAAACAACAACAACAAAAACAAATCCCGGGGTGCTACCAAGCCTTCTCCTAGATCATGTCAATGTGGGCCAGTTCTGGACTGTCAGTGACTTGCTGCCATCCTTCATGACCGTGATCTGAAACAGTTCGGTCTGTGCAGTAATGAGTAATACTAAACCTTAAACAGTTGAACTCAGAGGGAATGCCCCTGGGAGCTCATTTTGAAAAGAGGACCCCTTTCAGTAGATTAGCAAAAGGTTGGCTCAGCAAGTCTAGGTTAGCTCCGTGGAAGGAAAATCTGACGCCTGCCAGTGAGCTCCGGGGGCTCCCCCTTTCTAACAAGGCCATCTCATCAAAAGGGAGCTCCCACTGTTACTGCGTCATCTAGCTGTTCTGTGTATAGGCAAGTCCCTCTCCCTGGTACTCCCAACCCAGGAAGTGTGGCAACAATCCTGGAAGGATGAAACCTGTCCCCTCTCACGGACCAGAGCCCTGTCACGTGGCCACACCTGCTACACAGGAAGCTGAGAAATGTAGTCCTTAGCTGTGCAGTCATGTGACTGGACAAGACTTGCTTTGTCGGGGAAGGATGAAAATGGGTTACACCCAGTAGTCCCTGCAACATGATGCTGGGTGGTATAGGCAAGTGTGAGGGATTTTTCTGGAAGCTGAGAACTCTGTGTAATAATCTTTACTTGGGTGGTGCTATATCTTAAATTAGTGTATGGTTTGGGACCACCCTTCCCCCACTCCCAATTCTGAGAGGAAACTGCCACCAACAAAAAGGTGTCTCTTGAAGACGATTGACTTCTTCAAGTTGATGTGCTTCAGGCAGAAGGCCTTACTGACAGAACCACATGAAAGGCAGGAAAGAGATATGGCACTCTCAGACCGTTATATTAGCATCTCCATATCTCCTCGGGTGAGCTACATTTGTTTCTCAGATTCTTTTTATTTTCTTCTTTATCTCCCTAAACAATTAGAGTCTGGGGACTTGAGAGAGACTTTTGTGTTTCTGTGGCAGCAGACTTTCAGAGATACATGAAAAAGGCCCTTCAGCCTTTTCCTTAGAAGTGTGGCTACCTGCCAAGTTATCAGGTTTAAACCACAGCCAATCAAATAGAAGACCAAAGGATGGAAACTCATGCAAAGAACTCTTCATAAATGGCACTGGAGTTCTCAACCAGCCTGCTCAGCTGTCTCTAAGAGGTTCCACGGAGGGGGAAAGTCCTAAGTCTCCTCTTTAAGAATGTTCAGGGACTTCCCTGGCAGTGGTTAAGACTGCCTTCCAATACACGGAGTGTGGGTTTGATCCTTGGTTGGAGAGCTAAGATCCCATGTGCCTTTGGCCAAAAAACCAAAACAAAGAACAGAAACAATGTTGCAACAAATTCAATAAAGTTTTTTTTAATGATTTTTTAATTTTTTTAAAAAAGAAGACTGTTCAGATAAGGATTTTTTTTGGACAAAGAATGGGACCTGTGGACCCCAGAACAATGTTGGTCTGATTTCTGAGCATCGTCATCCTGAGGGGCCTCACTATATGACTGAGCAAAAAGAGGGAGAGCAAAAAGAGCCAGAGTCTCTGCTACAGGAAGTGGTGGTTTGAAAATGGGAACACAGATGGTGCTGAGAGCACAGATGCACACCTTCTTCCTGGTTCCATTTGGCTATAATAAAGCACTGCCAAGTAGGTCATTGATTGTTCCTGTCTACTCCTGCCTTGGGCCATTCAGAAGGTGACCCTGCATTCCTTCTGAGACCTTCTTATACTTTTGTGTATATGCATGTATGCTCAGTCATGTCTGACTCTTTGCAACCCCACAGACTGTGGCCCTCCAGGCTCCTCTGTCCATGGAATTTCCCAGCAACAATACTAGAGTGGGTTGTCATTTCCTTCCTCAGGGGATCTTCCCGACTCAGGGATCAAACCTGTATCTGCTGTGTCTCCTGCACTGGAAGGTGGATTCTTTACCACTGAACTTAGAGTTCTGATAATTCTTAGCCAAAGGGTATATGAAAGTCTTCTCCAAACTTCATTCTATGGCTCCTAATTTAATTTAACTTAAATCACTTGTCCATCATGTGCATATTGAGTGCCCCCTGCCCTATACTGTGTCATGTGGAAAGGGGAAGGCATGTGAAGTATAAGGTACAGGGTCTACCTTCAAGGAGTTTACCATCTAGATAGGACTCCTACACTTTACTGGGTTAGAAAAACATGATCATATTAAAGAAACCACTATTAGAATTCCTCTTTGGGAGGGAACAGAGCTTCTTTAGGATAAAGAGCTTCATAAATGCTTTATGAAGAGTGTAAGCTGCTCTTTATGGAGAGCAGAAGATAAGACCTCCCTCCCCCAAAGAATCCAGCTGTAGGTTAAATACTTCTGTGTTATAATGGGGGAAGGTGTTGCTTGTGTAGGTATAGAAAGAGAAAGATAGGGTCTGAGCCTCTCGTGTGTTAGAAAGCTTCCCTTTTCACGATGGAATCTGCTCCTTGTGAACTTTCAAATCTACAGTAGAGGATTCGAACCCATGACAGTCTCTTTGTTTGTTTTTGCTACACCACACAGCATGCAGGATCTGAATTCCCAGACCAGCTACTGAGCTCATGCCCCTTGAAGTGGAAGCATAGAGTCTTAACCACTGGATCACCAGGGAAGTCCCCCAACAAAATTCTTAGTATAGGCTTTTTGGTTTTATTTTTTTTGTGTGTGGAAATGGGTGAAGGCACTGAACCTTGCACTCAGGACAGCTCAGACTAGAGGGCTGCAGGAGAGAAATTAAAGAGATTGTGGGCATCCCGACCCCCACAAGCTGTAGAAGTAGCTTTTTGTTGTCCATATTTATTTAAATTGCCAAAGGCAGTCCGTGACATTTAGTTTCCATATGCATATCATAATTGAATAAGAGCACCAAAAAGGTGAACACCAAGTGTAGAAGCTACACCTGGGAAGCGTGTGGTGAATAAACATCAATTCCACTTGCCTTGGGAGTCCCAGGTGGTACTAATGGTAAAGAACCCGTCTGCCAATGCAGGAGATGCAGGTTTGATCCCTGGGTCAGGAAGATCCCTTGGAATGAGGGCATGGCGACCTACTCCAGTATTCTTACCTGGAGAATATCCATGGGATGGAGAATCTCATGGACAGAGGAGCCTGGTGGGCTACAGTTCTTAGGGCCACAAAGAGTCGGACACAACTCTTTGTTGTGATAAATCGGAAGTGATTTATCATGCACGCACCACATGCTAGATTCTAGGCATTACTCTAAGCACTTTCCATATGTTATTTCTTTGGTTCATCAGAACAACTCTGCGAACTGAATATTTTTATGTTTGAGGAAACAGGGACCCCAAAGGGTATGAGGCCTCTGGAGGTCACAGAGCTATCAAGTGGTAGACCCAGAATTTGAGTCCATCTGTCTGGCTCCAGGTGCCCTCCCTGAAGACAGTCTCCACAGCAAAGATAATTTTCAGATGTAGGACATAAATCAAGGGGCTTCAGAGTCCAAAGGAGATGGAAGAATGGGAGCTGGAGTGGAGGGAAGAGTTACACAGAGGAGTTAAGCTTGGCCTGGGGCCAGGGCTAGGCAGGCGATGGGACTGGTGAAGGTGCAGTGGGAGGAAGCAGAGGAGAGACACCTGCAGATGTGGGATGAAGGTTGGTGAGGGGTGAGCTGGGACCTCAGAGAGCTTTTGACTCAGAACATCTGCCAGGCGTCCTACCCTTCCGCTGCTCTCATTGTAAGAGGCCTCACCTCCATAGGCTAAAACAAACTGTGAAGCCTTCAGGTCTCTTCTCACCCGTTTTGGCCATTGCCTTCTTCTGTGACTCTAGGTATGCTTGCCTGGGTCTCTGTTTTCTCAACATCAAACCAGTGAGCTGAGCCCGATAAGCTCTGTAATTCCTTTAAAGTTAAAAAACAAAGTCTGTGGTCCTATAACTTACATCCTCCAATAGATTCATATTAATTTGTATCCAAAGATTAAGGGGGAAATTAGGGCTTATGAAATGTCTTTCAGGACTGTGACCAGGTTGCCTTTCCGATGTGGCTGACCTGGCAGAAGTGGGTCATGTATGTCATAGGACAAGAGGAGCAGATAGCTTTCATCTTCCTGAGACCCTGAAAAGAAAGAGAGAGCACTTGCTATTGTGTCCTCTGGGCCATAATATGCCCCAGTTATTTTTAGTTTATGTGAGTAGGTAGGTGGCTGGGCTGTCACAACACAAGAAACTCTCATTTGGCAGCTGTGACTTATGCACTTATGTCATCTTCTATTTTCTAGTTTTACTTTAATTTATTTAGCTGTCTTGCTATTTTCTAGTTTTAGGTACACCACCTTATTGGTTTTATTTTTATATAAAAGAAATTTGAAAGAAATGCTATTTTTTAAATTCACTTATGTAGTTGCAGTGCTTGTCCTGTTGTTTTAGAAGATCTCAAAATACACGAGGGAAGAAAAAGAGGAAATAGTCTTGAAATACTACGTGCTACTATAACCGTTTACTGGGTCCATCCCATGGGTTGAAGAAACCTGGCGGTACTTAGGCTGTGGGCCCTGCTTCTTTATCTTAGGATTTGAAAGGTTTCCCTATGAGTTTTCTGGTGTTGGCAACATAAGCACTAAATAATCAATCTGTCACTGTTCCTCAGATACACACACACACACATACACACACGTGAAGTGGGCTCTCAGCAGCCCTCAGCCATTCAGGCTAGAGCTGTTCATAGGGCAACTCCAGCTTCCGCAGTGACTTTGTACTCACATTTCAGGCTTTATGTAAATTTAGTAGCCTTCTTACAACTCTGCTTGCACCCTTGCTTTTTGACTGGGGGTCATGAGACTGCTAAAATTGTTATCTGGCTGAGTTAAAATATGTTTAGTTCTGGGAAGAAACTCTATAATCAAGATGCTTACAAAACCCCAGTTCGGTGGGACTCCCTGGGATGACTTGGTGTGTTAAAGACCTAGAAAGAAAAAAATCTTTTCAAATCTTGGAGGCAACTTCTGCTCATCTATCAGGCCCAGTTGGATCTTGGCAGGATGCATTTTATCAGTTTGTTGCAACTTCAGGCTATATCTCTGGCCAACTCTGTAAATGTCTGAATTGTGTCTGTAAGTACCCTGCCCTTCTGTCCTCTACTTATTCCTTTCTTTCAGTTACTTCCCAACAAATCTATCACAGGTTTAACAACAATCAGCCTGATTTCACAATCATCTTTACAAGTTACCCTTACTCATTAATGTAACAGTACCTCCTGATGTCTTTCTATTTAGAATGTGAATGCTATTACTTCACTTAGAAACCTAGTGCTTTGGGTTGTCAGCCACTGTTCATTACCCTGATGTAACTTAACCCCAAGCCCATACATCTCCCTGAGTCTCCAAGAAGTCTGTCTTCAATATTCAGCCATGTTTCTACTCTTAGACCAACCTATAGTTCTCAAGGATCTCTGTGCCCTCTTCCTTATCCACAAAATGGGAGTAATGAGTATCTACCTCATAGGATTGCTTTGAGGATTAAATGCATTAATAGACAATGCACTAAAAAATGCTTGGTCCATTGTAAATGCTCAGTAATTATCTATTATTATCTTTTTGAGCTAAATGTCTTATTTATTAAGATGCTGCTCCTGGTTCAGAAGGATTTGGTAAAGGAGGGAGAGGAGAGAAAACAATGAAAACTGGCTCTCTGATTTTTAACTTAGTGACTGGTGGTCTAGTGCTAATATTAAATGCGGGAATGATTCAGAGGAAAACTACATGCTTTTCTTTCAGTTCAGGTCTAGTTAGTTCAATACAATTATTTGCATGGAAGGACAATAATAGCACTACTGTGTTTATTTTAAAAGTAAAGTAGATCCTCCTTCCTCGTGGTGTCTCATGAGAACTGTGTGGGAGTGTGGGGACAGCATGTGGAGCCATTGTGTTCTTTTTACCAAAATGGATACAGGACACATTAGAAATTTACAAACAGAGAAACCTAGCAGAGAGATGGACTTAGGAAAAAACAAAGATAAGTTTAGCTTTAGTCATGTGGTAAAATGTCTCAAGTGAAGTGAAAAATAAAACATCTGAGTAGAAGAGTCTTTACAGAAACTAGGTGTATGGAAGTCAAGTATAGCGACGGAAATCAGGATAAGGAAACAGATCTGGAACTCTTCAGTGGGCTAAATTTGATCTCTAAAGCTATGAGCATTAATGTCTCCCTTGAGAAAAAACATAGGCAGAAAACATGAGGCTAGGTCTCCCCACTTCTGCGTGGGATGTTTTTAAACTCACAGCACTTTTGAGTTTGCCCTTTAACTTTTTTTTTTTCCAGAATCAAGACAATGGGGACTATATGCTGGGCTCTTCTTAGGGGGCATCGTTGGCATTATCATGATTCTCCAAGTGGTGATACTACTGTTGAGAAGAAGAGGTAGGTGCCTGACAACAAAGAGATTCTTATCAGACTCCCTGTGGTAAGCAAGGGACCTCTCCCCATGAGCACTTGCTCTCACCACTTTGGCTTTCTGCAGGGAGCAAGCACCTTTGCAAAAACACTAAATAAACATATCCTGAGACTTTGTTTAATTCAGTCTCATTCAACATGTCTTGCTTGATCCACCCCCGCCCCCCCCCCCCACCACGCTAGTCTATAGGGATGAAAGGAAAGATGAACCACAGATATCTAACACAGGAGACATTACACAGATAATTTAAATTCAGTATAACTAGCACTGCATCTGAAGTGTGTATAGGATGCTGAAAGGGGCCAGATAAGAGGCTTAAACTAGGAGCAGAATTCAGAGGAGTCTTGGATCTTGTTCAAGGGAAGCTATATCTACTGACTGATAAAAAGAACCTTATAGTAAGATGTTTTTACCCAAGGGTTGAAACCTTTCTATAATTTCTTTTTACACTTAAGATATGTCTCTCTGAGACTTAGCAATGGGGTAACCAAGGCACAGAGAGGCTAAGTGACTCCTGCAAGGTCACCCAGCTGGTTGGTGAGGGAATCAGAACTGCAAACATGTGTTCCAACTCCCAGGGTATGTTCCTCTGGGAAGGCCCACAGGTCATCAGAACACAGCAGAGGGAACACAGTTTACTACGATTTAGCACATGTTCTGACTCACCTTGGTCAAGCGTGCAATCCATGAGGTCACTTAAAGCCAAACTAAATAGTTATGGAAAGTCACCCAGGGTGGACTGAAACAATTAAGGTCCAATGATTCCCTTGAGGTTTCAATGCCAAGCGTTAGTATCTCCTGGCCTCCACGCTGTCCTCTGATTCAATATCTCAAGGCCATGTGCTCTCCTTGGCCACACTACCCACCACCCGCCCACGCTAGCAGCAGAAGCTCCTGCTCCGCAATCGGGACAGGTCCCCGAGTCGGTCCGCCCACGGGGAAGATGGAACTTGATCTTCACACCAGAGATCTGATGGCCAATCTCATTCTCAAGCAGATTAATGTTCTCCACATACAACCTTCTTGGAAAAGCCCTACCTCAGCACTCTGATGTTGGTTTTGCTTATATTAAATAATCTAGGTCATAGCAGGCCACCTACCTTGTCTCATTTCCTCCATCTAAGAGGTAGCTGGGGAGGAACTGGGAGGGGGTGGGGCGATTCAGACAGACATCACGATGAAAGCTTATGGGGATGAGGCAAGGTAGCCACTATTGGCTAAGACGATGAAACAGCACTGAAATACTAGCAACGAGAAAACTGAGATTAACGTATCTGCATTAACCCTGCTGGCGAAGGCTCTGGGATCCTAACCCACACTCTTTCCTCCGCTACATGCTGCTATCACGTGGTTGCCTCTGAAGGGACTAGTACTCCCCACCCCGCAATATTCTCTATCACTTTTCCCAACACACATACCCATCCTTGTTTCTGATCACTGTGTATTCTTTGTAAGCCAGGAACACGCAAAAATCTTGCCTTAAATCTGTGGTTAAAACCTATGCTTAATTACCGTAACCCCATAAGACTTTGTTCAAGAGATTTTATTGGCAACTTCTACCAGCGTCATTTCCAGAATGCAGTCCATGTGAAGCTTTTCAAATGGACTCTCTGGAAATTCCGGGCTCGGGAGGTACATTGGGTAAGAACAGAGATTTTAGCCTTCAAATGCAGACTCTGCCACTTATGAGTTCTGTGATCAAACAGATAATCTAACTTCTCCTCTGCAAAATGGGGATAATAATACATACTTCATGGCGTTTTTGTGGGGATTCAAGAGTCAATACCAGAAAGCACTGATAAATGATGGATGATGGATAAATAGATGCATCGATACATAACATACACAAATAAACAGTGTTTAATGCAGGTTGCTGCTGCTGCTAAGTCGCTTCAGTCGTGTCCAACTCTGTGCGACCCCAAAGACTGCAGCCCACCAGGCTCCGCTGTCCCTGGGATTCTCCAGGCATTACTATTTAAATCCTGTTGCCAGCAGAGGGCAGCACTGGAAGGCTCTGGGACGGGCACAGAGAGCGGATTTAAAGTATCAATACTTGAGGTTAGGGTAGCATGAGACAACTTAACGCCAGTCCAGGTTCGATGCACGATACTGGATGCTTGGGGCTGGTGCACTGGGACGACCCAGAGGGATGGTATGGGGAGGGAGGAGGGAGGAGGGTTCAGGATGGGGAACACAAGTATACCTGTGGTGGATTCATTTCGATGTTTGGCAAAACCAATACAATATTGTAAAGTTTAAAAATAAAATAAAATTTAAAAAAGAAAAAGAATAGTAGACAGTCCACTGCTTTATTTTACAGTGATGGTAGAAGAGATCCATTGAGATGACATGCGTTATCTAATGCCACACAACCACTGAGGACTAGAAGGTAGATGCCCCAATTCTAAGGCCAAGAACTTTTTCATTAGATCTTAAGGTCTCAGTGACTAGAGTTGAGCTGGCTCATGAAAACTTGTCCCTGCATTGAGGAAAAAATGCATGAGACTGAATTATCTTGATCCAGCAGTCTTTTTGAGAAGCAACATACAGCCTTTTGCATCCCTCTGACCGTTTAAGACTGTCCCCTCTATTGTAATTTTCAGCTTGAGCTGACCTGAAAGACTGCAAGTCCTTAAGGGCCAGAATTTATTCTGTACCGTCTCTGTTCCCCTACAACACCAAGGATAGTGCTGAGTGAGGGTTATAACTGTGCAGACACTCCAGATTTGAACTGAAAGGATGTATTTCACAGAACTAACTTGCAATCCTTCTGTTATCTCCTCTGATCACTCCAACCTCTATTCTCCATTCCCGTATCCAAACATATGCACACTCCTCAGCCAATTATCCACTCAGACCAAAAAAGAGAAGTTGCAACCACCAGGAAGGTAAGCACTCCATGCCCACACCCACACAGGAAAACCATATTTTGGTTTCTTTGAATTCTCTGAGCTTCTCCTGGGGCTGCCCATCATTTCCTCCCCAAGGGTCACACCCTCAAGCAGCACGTTCCACCACCTTTATCACGAACATACACACAAGGCCTTTTCCTTCCAAATAAAAATATACCTCTCCTAAGTGCTATTTCCTCAGAGACATGTCTAGTTTTTTAAGAGAATAAATTAACTGTTGTTAAAATAAGTCTACCCTAAAGACTGTGATTTCCTCTGTGTTAAGCCCCATTGCTTTTGCTTGGACTTTGCAATAGTCCCCAAAACAGGCATCCTTGCTTCTGTTTTTTCCCTCCATCATTCTCACTGCTACATGTTGCATGCAAGGAATGCCATGAAACATCAGAAAGAATGAGATTGATCTACTGCCTTAGCAAGGAAAATGTCCTCAATATATGGTAAGGGAGAAGGTCGTGTTACAGAGAAGTGTGTATGGAATGACCATATTTGCATTAAAAAAGTCTATACAAGTGTCCAGAACCACACTGTCTAATTTGGTGGTCACCAGCCACATGTGGCTATTTAAATTTAAATTAATTAGAATTAAATGCAATTGTTTTAAAAAAAAAATTTGAAGTATAGTTGATTTATAATGTTGTGTTAATTTCTGCTGCACAGCACAGTGATTCAATTATGCATTTACGTATATTCTTTTTAATAGTACTGAAAGCAATTTAAAATTGAACTGAGTTGAACTGAAGGTTCAATTCCTCAGTTGCATTAGCCTCAGCTCAAGTGCTCAGTAGTCACGTGAGACTTGCGGCTACTTAGATTGCTGACAGGGAATATTTCCATCATCAAAGATGAAGTTCTATTGTACAGAGTTCATCTGGAAGGAGATACATCAAACTGTTGAAAACTATTACTTCTGAGAATGAAATCATACTGGTTACTGAGTGAAGGAGGAAGGAGGAAGTACTTTTTGCTCTCTACTATTTAAGTTTTTGTAGCAATGAATTATTTCTATAGATTTAAAAAGAAAAAAGTTTAAAACTATTTAAAAATTTAAATGTTCTGCAGCATATTAATTTTCAGAGACCCTGGACTTTGAGGGGGGGGGGGGGAAGATGGTAGGCATTAGAATGACATGGCAGCTTTATTCCAAATAGTCCCTGACCGATCATCCCTCTTACACCCCTCCCACTACACATCTACCAGTTCCCCAGAAACTAGGAGTTGAGAAAGCTGTGAATTAACCTCTATGAACTGAAGAATACAAAAGAGGTATAAATAACTTTCCATACCCTTAAAAAACTTGAAATTCTAATAGGAGACTAGATATGCACATCAAACAATAGAGAGATCAAAATAATCAAATGGCATATCAATTACACTTAACAATTACATGTAACACTATGTGCCAGGCACCGTACTATACACTTTACAGGTAATATATCATGTAATCATCACAACAGCCCTGAGAGACAGGTATTTCCATTTCATTTTACAGATAAGGACATTAGGCCCAGAGAGATAGAGTGACTAACCTAATGCCATAGGACAAATGTGCACGGGATTTGGGACTCGATGCTTTTCTCTATGGTACTTCTGGGGTAGGTGGTATGCATCAAGGTGCAAAGACCAGAGAAGTCTGAGCAGAGAGTTCATGCTGGAAACCAGAGAGAGAGACATAACAATTATGGTTTCTTTTCCCCAGGTAAAACAGACAATTACCAGCCAACAACGGAAGCAAAAAGCCTTACTATCTATGCCCAAGTCCAGACATCAGGTGTAAGTTCTATACTTTCTTTGTCTGGGGTGGACCTGTCATGTTTCCCATGGACTCCCTGGCCAGTCAGTTCACTTTGCATGCCTGACATTCGTTGTTGTACATGAGTTATGAGGCAGAAGAAATTTGGAAAGCAGAAGGCAAGAACAAGAGCTCCCTAAAAGGGCGTTAAACTTCAGTGTCAGATGGGATGATTTATTATTTGAAATGATGGGAAACACTGGGTATTTTTCTAGCCATCTGTTTCTTCATAGGAAAAAAATGAGGACACTAGAAACATGTAATGTATGGCTCCTTCCCTCTCTGGCATTTTGGGAGTTTACAGTTCCATGTTATCAAACTCTTTCCTTCTCTAAGGAAAAGGATGCAGCTTAAAGAGAGAGGGAATGGTTGAGAAAGGCTATTGTGTGCCATGTTGGTTTGATCCAAGTTTAAGAGTTTGCAAACATCAAAGAGATAAAGAAGGAGGATCTTAAGGATTCTGCCTAGAGAGTGGTTGGTGAGATGGAAGAGGGTATGTAGGCAGGAGATGAAAGCAGAACTGTTATGGAGTGATGGTTGGATTGAAATGGAAGAGCTGGATTTTAAAAAAGAGTCAAGATAAAGTTGAGGAGCAGATATGTTAGAAGTAAGAGGGTGGCTAAAGGATAATGGTTAAATATGAAGATAGTACATCTCTGGGAGTTGGTGATGGACAGGGAAGCCTTACGTGATGCAGGGCATGGGGTTGCAAAAAGAAGGACACGACTGAGTGGCTGAACTGAACTGATGAAGATATTATAGTTTTTCAGAACTGAAAGCGATTCTAAGTGATGTATAGGCCAGAATCTGACCTTTAGGCTATAGGGGAAGGCAAATTCTTGAGTAAAAGATGTGAAGGTAAATACAGTTTTGATTAACACCTTGGGAAATTGCATCAGATGACAGTAAATGCATTTCTGTAAGCCAGAGATTAACTCTTGGACAAAAATCTTCTTTCTGCTGTCCCCTAGAGGCCTGGAGGATTTGTTTCACAGGCCATGACTACCACTGAGAACCAAACTCCATTTAAATATATGAGTCCCAAGAGAACCTCTTTTGCATTTATACTTTTAGGTAATCAGGTTCAAGTTTACCATGGTGCCTTCCCTATCTATTCGATCCCATGTTGTTAGCATCTCTTTTTACTCCCTGGTGGCTCAGATGGTAAAGAATCTGCCTGCAATGCAGGAGACCTGGGTTCAATCCCCGGGTTCAGAAGATCTCTGGGAGGGGGAAATGTCAACCCACTCCAGCATTCTTGCCTGGAGAATTTCATGGACGGATGAGCCTGGCGGGTTACAGTCCATGGGGTCGCAAAGAGTCAGACACAACTGAGTGATTAACAGCATAACATGCATACTAGACAGTGCACAATCTGTAAATGTCACCTCAATGAGGTATCCTATCTTCATATCCAATAAAGCCTTCTCATCTTGTTTTCCTTCAAGAGTTTTGACTATCCTTGTCCCTTTCTACTTTCATATGTATTTTAGAATCAGCTTCTCAAGCATCACAAAAAGAGGAAAAGTCCTATTAGGATTGCACTGAATCGGCACATCTATTATATTTGAGGAGAAATTATATCTCTCAGTGTTGAGTCTTTTAGGACCATAAAACTAACCCCTAGATCAAGGAACAGAACATCATCCGGACCCCTAGAAGACCCTCTTGTATGTCTCCTAATCACTCTCTTCTCTCTCCTCCTCAAAGATTCCTTATCCTTACTTCCTAGAAATAAAGTTTACTCTTTTTTTTGACTTTATAAAAATGGAATCCTACAGTATTTTTCCTCCTATGTCTGGTTTCTTTTGCTTAATATTACCTTAATAAGATGCATCCATGTCTTTGAGCTTAGATACAATGCATTCATAGTCATTGCTTTATGGTATATCAATATATGCATATACTAGAGTTTATTTTTCCAATCAACTATTGATGGACATATACTTTATTTCTAGTCTGAGGGATTATGAAAACTACAGCTATTCGTATTCATATGTGTGCTTCTTGGTAGATATGTGTACATATTTTTTGGGGGATGTGTCTAGACGTAGAATTGCTAAGTCATACAGTATACATGTCTTCAAATTGACTAGACAAGGCCAAGCTGTATTTCAAAATATGCATATCAATTTACTTTTTTGCACCTGTATACCAGAGTTTCAGCTGTTACACATTCTAATCAAAACTTGATGGCGGTGTTGTTCAGTCGCTAAGCTGTGTCTGACACTTTGCAATACCATGGACTATAGCATGCCAGGCTTCCTTGTCCTTTGCTATATCCTGGTGTTTGTTGAAATTCATGTCCACTGAGTCAGTGATGCTATCTAACCATCTTATCCTCTGCACCCCCTTCTCCTTTTGCCTTCAGTTTTTCCCAGCATCAGGGTCTTTTCCAATGAGTTGGCTCTTTGCATTAGTTGGCCAAAGGATTGGAGCTTCAGCTTCAGCATCAGTCCTTCCAATGAATATTCAGGATTGATTTCCTTTAGGATTGACTGGTTTGATTCTTTGCAGCCCAAGAAACTCTCAAGAGTCTTCTCTGGCACCACAATTTAAAAGCATGAATTCTTTAGTGCTCAGCCTTCTTTATAGTCCAACTCTCACGTCCATACATGGAAAAACCATAGCTTTGACTATATGGACCTTTGTTGGCAAAGTGATGTCTCTGCTTTTTAATACATTGTCTAGGTTTGTCATAGCTTTCCTTCCACGGAGCGAGTGTCTTTTAATTTCATGGCTGCAGTCACCATCTGCAGTGATTTTGGAGCCTAAGAAAATAAAATCTGTCACTGTTTCCACTTTTCCCTACTATTTGCCATGAAGTGATGGGCCTGGATGCCATGATCTTAGCTTTTTGAATGTTGAGTTTTAAGCCAGCTTTTTTCACTCTTCTCTTTCACCTTCATCAAGAGGCTCTTTAGTTCCTCTTCTCTTTCTGCCATTAGAGTGTTGTCATCTGCATATCCGAGGTTGTTCATATTTCTCCTAGCAATCTTGATTCCAGCTTGTGATTCATCTAGCTCAGCATTTCTCATGATGTACTCTGCATATAAGTTAAATAAGTAGGGTGACAATATATAGCTTTGATGTACTCCTTTCCCAATTTGGAGCCAGTCCATTGTTCCATGTCCAGTTCTAACTGTTGCTTCTTGATCTGCATAC
Organism: Bos javanicus; assembly: GCF_032452875.1. NCBI lineage: Eukaryota > Metazoa > Chordata > Mammalia > Artiodactyla > Bovidae > Bos > Bos javanicus. Next base: position 9,128,669 of record NC_083870.1, read on the forward strand.
AGGTTTCTCAGCAGACAGATAAGGTAGTCTGGTATTCCCATCTCTTTAAGAATTTTCCACAGTTTGTTGTGATTCACATTGTCAAAGGCTCTAACATCATCAGTGAAGCAGAAGTAGATGCTTTTCTGGAATCCCCTTGCTTTCTCTAGTGTTGGCAATTTGATCTCTAGTTCTTCTGCCTTTCTAAACCCAGCTTGTACATCTGGACATTCTCTAGCAAGTTTCACCTTGCTAGCATGTGAAATGAGTGCAACTGTGTGGTAATTTGAACATTCTTTGGCATTGCCTTTCTTTGGGATTGGAATGAAAACTGACCTTTTCCAGTTCTGTGACCACTGCTGAGTTTTCCGAATTTGCTGATGTATTGAGTGCAGCAGTTTAACAGCATCACCTTTTAGGATTTGAAAGAGCTCACCTGGAATTCCATCACCTCCACTAACTCTGTTCATAGTAGTGTTTCCTAAGGCCCACTTGACTTCACACTCCGGGATGCCTGGCTCTGGGTGAGTGACCACACCATCATAATTATCCAAGTCATTAAGACTTCTTTTGTATAATTCTGTGTATTCTTGCCACCTCTTCTTAGTCTCTGTTAAGTCCTTGGCATTTCTGCCCTCTCTTGTGCCCATCCTTTCATGAAATGTTTCCTTGATATCTCCAGTTTCCTTAAAGAGACTTCTAGTCTTTCCCATTCTATTGCTTTCCTCTATTTCTTTGCATTGTTCACTTAAGAAGTCTTTCTTATTTATTCGCCTTTTAAATTTTAGTCATTCTGCTGGATACCTTTTTATAGTTTTATTTTGCATTCCACTAATTATTAAGCAATTGAACAATTTTTCATATTGTTTATTGCCGTATTAATATCCTCTTTCTTAAAGTGGCTGTTAAATCCCTTACCCATTTTTCCTTTGAGTCTCAGTCTATTCGGGGTGGGATTATCATAAGATACTTAAATATTTTGGGCTTTTTGGCAGTTGTATGTTAGCAGATACCTTCACCCATCTTATGGTTTGCCTCTGAAATTTCTCAGATACATTTTGATAAAGGAACATTCTCAATTTTTCCATAGAACAATTTAGTAATCTCTTCCTTTGTAGATAAAACTTTTTGTATTCTGGTTAAGAAATTTTGAAGATATTCCAGTTAAGAATATTAGAAGATATTCTTCTACAGTCTTCTACAAACAGTGTGGTTTATCTTTTAAACTTATGTCTGTTATGTATCTGAAAATGATTTTTTGAGTATGGTATGAGATGGGTTGTTTTATATTTTTCCATATGTATATCTTATTGATTATATTTAAAAGACTGTTCTTGACCCACTGCGGTGCCACATCATTATAAATCAAGGGTCCGTATATGTGTGGATCTATTTTGAAGTTCTCTATTCTGCTCCACTGTTCTAGTTATTTACACTTGTACCAGTACCATACTGTCTTTACAAACCTGTGCTTACAGATTCATTATAAATCTGTGGTTCACATGGTAAAGAATCTACCTGCAATGCAGGAGAGCCAGGTTCCATCCCTGGGTCAAGAAGATCCCCTGGAGAAGGGAATGGCAACCCACTCCAGTATTCTTGCCCAGAGAATCCTATGGACAGCAGAGCCTGGCGAGCTACAGTTTGAGAGGTTGCAGAGTCAGACACGACTGAGTGACTAACACTTTCTTTCTTTTCACTTGTTCTCCTTCAAGTTCTTGGCCATTTTTCAGTTCAGTTCAGTTCAGTCGCTCAGTCGTGTCCGACTCTTTGCGACCCCATGAATCGCAGCACGCCAGGCCTCCCTGTCCATCACCATCTCCCGGAGTTCACTCAAACTCATGTTAGTCCTTTGCATTTTCATCTATATATTTTAGATTCAATTTTCAAGACCCTTAAAATTTTGCTGGAATTTTAATTAGAACTGCAGTGATCGACTTGAGAAGACCATGTATGTTTTAATACTGAATTTTAAATTCACAAAATGTTATGTCCTTTCCTTTATTTAGATCTTCTTTAATTTCACCCAGTTACTGCTTGAATTATCTTCTACAACATTACTTCCAAAGTGCTGGCTAGCTCATTTTTACTAAAACAGTCTTTTACTAAAAGCATTACCTGGGACCTAATTAGAAATGCAGAAAGTTCCCACCTCAGATTTTCTGAAATAGAACCAAACTTCTAACAAGATCCTTAGGAAATTCTTATGCACATTAAAGTGTGAGAATTCCTGCTGTACCCCAACCACTTCCAGTAGTGGGTAATTCACTGCCTCTCTCCAGTACTCTTGCCTGGAAAACCACATGGATGGAGGAGCCTGGAGGGCTACAGTCCATGGGGTCGCTAAGAGTCAGACACGACTAAGTGACTTCACTTTCACGTTTCACTTTCATGCATTGGAGAAGGAAATGGCAACCCACTCCAGTGTTCTTGCCTTGAGAATCCCAGGGATGGGGGAGCCTAGTGGGCTCTCGTCTATGGGGTTGCACAGAGTTGGACACGACTGAAGTGACTTAGCCGCAGCAGCAAGACAATTCATCCCACATTTGAGCACCTCTTACTTCCCTGGTGGCTCAGATGGTAGAATCTGCCTGCAATGCAAGAGACCTGGGTTCAATCCCTGGGTCAGGAAGCTCCTCTGGAGAAGGGAATGGAAACCCACTCCAGTACTCTTGCCTGGAGAATATCATGGACTGAGAAGCTTGGAGGGCTACAGTCCACGGGGTTGCAGAGAGTCAGACATAACTGAATGACAAACATTTTCTTTCTTTTCTTTTACTATTAGAAAGATCTTCATTATACTGAACCAAAATCTTACCCTAAAGCTTCCAACCTTGGTTTAAAGCTAAAGTATTTTATAGAACAAATGTAATTCCTCTTCTACGTGGCAATTCATCAGACATATGAAAAGAAAGATCATGTCACACCTTGAATCTTCTTTCCTCTAGTAAACTTTTCCAATTTCTTATCACTTCTATCAGATGACAAGATTCCAAGTGTTCTCCCATTAAAACCCATGGGCTTCATTGTTAAGTCTTTCTCTATGTTCAGGAAAGGGAGAGTATAATATTATTCTACATCAGGGCCGCTATGTATGTTGAAAGGATGACTTTCTAGGCATCAGATATGTCATCTCCATCTTAGAGAAATGTGGTCTCAGTTGACACCTACACTGATTTTGTCCTGGTATCATGGATTTTAATTCATTCTTAGTAACATTAACAAACATCGACTGAAGGTTCTTGTGGGCCCAGCACTGCTTTGTAGGGAATGAAAAAAAAAAAAAAATATATATATATATATATATATATATATATATATATAGGCTATTTGTCAAGGAAATGATGGTTTGTTTGGAGAAGCAACGTATAAATATATCAGAGTGTCTTGTATACAGTGCCATAATGTGAGAATTAGACTTTAAGTACCTAAGGAATTTAAGTAAAGGAGAGGTCATTATAAGTTGGGGTAACCAAAGAAGAATAGCATGATGGAAAGTACATGTGCTTTATGTTAAAATCCTGGCTTTGATACTTCTTGTATGTGCCATAAAGAAAGCACTAAATCTTTCTGGACTTTAGCATCTTCATCTATGAAATGTGAGTAACAATAGTATTTAACATATAGAGTGGTTGTGAGACAAATGGGAAGATATATGTGAAGAACTTTGTACACTTAAAACACTTGCATATGTATGGTTATTATTAACTTCGATATTTAGTTAGGAAAGAGAACTGATGAGAAGCCATGATAGTGAGGAAGAGCAGGACCTCTGCATGTTGTGAGTGGTGTGTGTGTGTGTGTGTGTGTGTGTGTGTGTGTGTCACTCAGTCGTGTCCAACTCTTTGCAACCACATGGACTATAGCCCACCAGGCTTCTCTGTTCATGGGATTTCCCAGGCAAGAATACTGGAGTGTGTTGCCATTCCCTTCTCCAGGGGATCTTCCCAACCCAGGGATCAAACTTGGGTCTCCTACATTGCGGGCAGATTCTTTACAGTCTGAGTGTCAGAGAAGTCCTATGTAGGTGATACGAATGAGACTAAAATACTATATAAGTCTCATTCTCATCAACTATCCATGTAAGAGCCACACCAATTTCAGTTCACTATGAGGAAGACTTTTAACACAGCTGGGAAGTGGTAATGGTAAGTCAGGCTGCCTCACAAGGCTGTAAGCTCTAAGATGTCACTCGAGGAGTCTTAAGCAAAGCCCAGGGAGTTGAGTTCCAGGGGATCTGGGGGAAAACTTTCACCTGAAAAGGACCAAATGACTCCAAAGAACTTTTCAGCTCCTAACGTCTTGACTCTGCGCTTCTCCATGAGGAGAATTAGATGGGAAATAACTTGCTGCTCAACTAATGGCTTATTTACTTTGTTTCCCTTGTAGTCTGTTCAGAAGAAACCTGACCCCCTGCCAGCACAGGACCCCTGCACCACCATTTACGTCGCTGCCACAGAGCCTGTCCCAGAGCCCATCCAGGTGAGGTGTCACTCTGTGCTTCCTCTCTGTAGAGAGGGAATCGGTGGAGGTCGGGAAAGGGTGGAACCTGTGTGGAGCTGAAATGGAGAACGCAGGTCCTGGCAAGCAGGCAGCAAGGAGCATCTGCAGCCTCGATTGCAGGGCTTCTGGGAAAACCCTCATGGCTTCTCACCTGCTCGCTTTCTCTTCACTGGTGTTTCTCTGAGAGCTGTCTAAGGACCACAGCAGAATCAGCTGGGATATTTCTTAAAAATAAAGATTCTGGGAACTTCTCTCTAAGATCTGTTCAATCAGAATGTCTATAACAGGTCACCAGGCATCTGCACATTAAAAAACATCTTCCAAGTGATCCTGATGCATGCTTAAGTTCGGGAATTGCATCTTGAGTCCAGGACTTCTCAAGTCCAGCTGCATATAGCCAGGGGAGCTTTGTAAAAATATCCATGCCTAGTTTCCATTCAGCCCTATTTATCAGAATATTTAGGAGTAGAGCTCTGCAAACGTGTAAAGAATATGACGCCTAGCCCACCTGTTTTATCCCATTGCAAGATCAGAATGGAGTAAGTTTACTTGAAAAAAAATCTTCCTTTTACTAAATGAACAGAAGTAAATTCTGTGCTGAAGTCTTGGCTCCAGTTGGGCTTTATAAAATAAAGCATTTTAGGAGATAATGGAGGATCAAAAGACCACAGAAATACCTACTTTTACCTATTTTCCTCAAGCCTACTGTACACATACCCAGCAATGCCTGGAAGGATGCCTTGTCTTCATTTTGAGGTTTAGTTACAGAACACTCCTATCCAAAGGGAAGTAAAAACATAAATCTGACTTTTAAAGGTTTAAAAAATCATGTAGATTTTTAATGATGCTTTCTTGGGGAAGAAACACAGCACTTGGCATATATTCACATTTTGCAGCAAAACCACCTGAACTCCCCCACTCCTGTCTCTTTGTGTCTCTGACTCTTGAATCTCCTCTCCTTATGAGAATTCTCTTCTCAGTCTTCATCTCCTCCCCATCCCTCTCCCACCTGAACTGCTTCTTCCTTGTCCCTTTAGGTCTCACTGATCTTCCCTTTTTTTAAATTTGGTAATTTAGAACTTTCTTGGCTGCTCTAAATTGAGTGCTTGTCCTCAGATGACTGGGTCAGTTGTCCTAGTCTCCCTGATGGCTTGCATATGCTTGAAGGAGACTGTAGCCCATCTGTGGGCAGGCAGACAGTCTGGGGACCTGAGTGCTGCCTCTAGCTCTACAGTTTCCCAGAGGTCTTGTGGTTAGCACTTTGCCTTCCAATGCAGGGGATGTGGATTTGATCCCTGGTTGGGGAGCTAAGATCCCACATGCCTCATGGCCCCAAAACCAAAACATAGAACAGAAGCAATATTGTAACAAACTCAACAGAGACTTTAAAAATGATTCACAGCAAAACAATCTTGACAAACCCAGCTGTGACAGACGCTGAGCAAGTTGCAATGCTACCTGATTCTTGAGAACCTTTCCTTTTCCTAAGCATCACACTTTCCATTTATAGCCTGTAAACCTAGTGCTGGTCCCTCCCCTCACAGACTTGTTCTGTTTTTCCCCCAGGAATCAGGTTCCTTCACGGTCTATGCCAGTGTGACGCTTCCAGAGAGCTGACATCACAGACTTAGTGAAAGGACTTTCCGAAGGAATATAGAAGAGCCAAAATAAACACTGAACTTGGTCCCGGATCCCAAGTATTTTGTGACATCTGCACATCTGCATTCTTCTCAGTTTGGCTCCCTGGTGACATTGCTTCCACATATACCTGTGAAATGGATACGGAAGTGAGGCTTCCCAAGCACTTAGCCTGCTCTGCACATGGCCCAGGCTCAGAGCAGAGAGCTAGTTGATACAGCTTTACATCTCCGGGGTGTAGCCGATGAAATGGATAATGCTGGTCCAGTGAGTCTGGCAACCATCAAGTCTTGCCGCAACTTGATGATGAAAGCTAAAGGCAGAAAGCCAGCACAGGACATCTAGGACCTATCTCAGACAGCTGACCATGGAGTCTGGAACCGCTTACACCTTGGCTGCCTGTACGCAGTCTGGGAGCTGCTCCCGATCACCAAGAAGACTTGATCAAGGCTCTGTGCCTCAGTTTCTCTCTCTGAATAGACAGTGAAGGATGAACTCCTCATTGTATGTAAAACACTCTGACATTATTCTATCAAAGAAGCTAATAAAGTATTTTATTTGTAAAACCTGGAAGCTAAAGAGTCAATAAACTGAAAACATGATTTTGAGGTCTCTGAGCTTTGAATAACGGAATGAAAAAAACCTAAGATTCTTAAGAGTACTGTTCTGTGGAAATGGCAGTCAGATTTAAAGAAAATTGGCCAGTGTTTGCTATTACAAAGGAACTTGACTTTCACTTCCCAAAATGATTTTTAAATCCTAGTTCTCTATTTACTCCATTGAGCAATGAACCTGGAGCCTCAACTAAGACTGCAAACTGATTGTGAGACCATTTTACATCCATGGCCTCATGTCTTCAGGGTCTCTATCAAACATGTCTTAATCTTTGCATACCTCTCCTCACCACTAAACCTATCCTGAAGTAGAAAATTAACATATTTTGGCCCAACAGTTTCAACTAATTGAATACTTCATAGTTTAAATTATAGGCTGCAGACAGAAAGAGCCTCTTCCAGTGAAGTCCTATTTCCCATCTATTCTCTGCTTTCAGACAGGCCTTCTTGAATTTCAGCACTTCTTCTTTCTGATAGGGTCTTGTATGACCTCAGCAAACACTTTAGGAAACTGCCAACAGTCTTACAACCATAAAACAAGAGTCACTAACTTCCCAGCTCAAAACTCTGAGGTCCTCATAGCCTTATACTTTACCCTCTCTAGTCAATCAATTCACATTTTAGTTCTGTTGTTCAGTGCATCTCATTTCTTAGAACCAATTCCAGGTGTATTCCAATTTGTGATGAACAGAAACAGACACTGAATTGTTTATATAGAAAAGGAATCTCCTGAAAAGATGCTGGTTAGTCCCAATAACTACTGGGAGGTTCTGTAAGATGATGGTTTGAAAATGAGCAAGAAGAGGGGAAACTTTGGCTGCGGCTAGGAGTACAGCCCAGGGACGACAACACTGGCTACCAGTTGTATTCCTGTTGTCCTCCGAGCACTAGACCCAGACTCCAGCACTCCCTCCCTGCCTCAGCTAGACCTGGACCCCAAATTGCTGTTGTACCTTCTGTACCAAAGTGACTTCTCCAGGGTCCGTTCTTCATCTTTTCTTCTCTAGTTTCTAAATCAGAAGCTAAGATCAAGTGACCAATCCCAGGTCATACGTCCATGTTCTACTTCCAAGGGAGGTTGGGAATTGAACTTCTGGCATTTTCCACTTTCATAGTGGTGGCTGGGTCTTCCACAAACACAACGACTGGGATTCCATGCTGGGCAGGCGCATGCACACACGCACGCACACAGACAGACAGACACACACACACACACTTCCCACTATACCACTTTTGTATAGTCTTAAGCTCATCAGTTGCCTATACTCAAAAAACCAGGATTTGCAAACCCCAGGGCGATGAGCAATCACTTGTTTACTATAACTCAGACTTTTTAGCAGCTCAGTTCCCAGCAGTTGGGTTTTTCCTGTGGCTGAATTCTACCGGATGGAAGGGCAGAAACAAATGAGGGAAAGAAAAGGCTATCCCTTCAAAATTCCCTTACCAAGGCTCGTGAACTCACTGGGAGAATGGCTGCATCTTGGAATCTTTTTGGCTGCCCTTGAAATAACATTCAGTGTACGTTTTACATCACCAGGTCCCAGATTCAAGTCGAAAATCAGAGAACCCTTCAGATCACCCTTTTACTGCTTCCCAGTTTTCCCCTAAGACATTGTGGGTGAGCTGGAGCTTTCTTTTTCCTCAGTCTTAAAAAAAATAAAAAATTAAACTGATATTTTAGAATCTGGTTTCCCCAAGTTTCTCTGCTGTTTTCTTTTGACTGAGCATATCTGAATTCTGGAGAACTCAGGAGGAACAGACCCATTCTCAGTTTTAAGGGGCTGGGGTTCTGAAATAAACTGGGCGTAACCTTAAGCTTCCTTAGGTCACTTACTCTAGTCACACAACCAGGATCTGATTGATAAAGAGTCCGATTGCTGACTGTGAAACCATTGACTACAGTAAGTTACTTCTCTTCCTCAAGATTTTGTTTCTACCTCCTGGAAAGAGTAAAATACAGACAGTCCACCCAAGAAATTGTACTTTTGTCTTTGTTACCCAGAGAATACGTGATATAGCAGTGTGGCAAAACAGGTTTCATGACCTTGTGTCTCTATAGCTATAGTCGTAAAGCCCTGAAGGAGGCTGATTTGATTTGATGAACTGCGAGGTTGTCCTTTTCCTAGGGGAAAAGTCAGGAGTCACACTCCACACCGAGAAGCAACAATTTTTAAAGGATTAATTTTTGTCACTGCCAAAGTTATTGCCTTCCCTGAATTTCTTCAACTTCCCCCTGTGGAGCAAATCTAGATTGTGTTTCTCAACTGCAGCAGCACTATTGATAATTTGGTCCAGATAACTGCTTGACGTGGTGGGCTGTTCTATATATCATATGATGTTTAGCAGCATCCCTGGCCTCTGCCCATTAGATGCCAGTAGCACATCCCCTGTCCCTGGTCATGACAATCAAAGATGCTTCCTGACATTACCAGATATTTTTGCAAGGCAAAATCTTCCTACTGACTGAGAACCCCCAAATTGAGAACCCCCAAACTGATCTAGAAACATACTGGCCACCTAGTCATCTTTGCATAGACTAAATATACATGAATATACCAAGAAGTGGATCTATCAAAAATCGTATTTTCTATATACATTAAAGATTAACTACAAGGGGAAAAGAGCAGTAGGAAAGGGAAAGAAGGCTGTGTGGCTCAGGAAACTCAGACAGGGGTTCTGTATCAACCTAGAGGGGTGCGATGGGGCAGGAGACAGGAGGGAGGTTCATAAGGGAGGGGATATATGTATACCTATGGCTGATTCGTGTTGAGGTTTGACAGAAAACAGCAAAACTCTATAAAGCAATTATCCTTCAATAAGAAAATAAAATTTTAAAAAATCATATTTTGAGAGTGGCCACCTAGTCACTTAAGAATGGCCCGCATCTACCAATATTATGAAGGTTATCTATATTCGAGCTCTTTGCCCAAACCCTACCTCAAATCTGAATGATGTCTGGGTGAAGATCTATAGAAGCAGCAACTTAGAGGCTATGATTATAGCCAGACAGGAGTCTGTGAAGAGTTCCACATAGCAAACACTAGAGGGCGATATAGCAATTCAGTCCACCCTACACCAGCATCCTCAGCACCACTTTGCCAGTATTTGAAGGACGTGATCATGGACTGGCTGAAATTGGGGCTAAATTCTCACCAGTTCACAGCATTTACATGCTGGAGGGAGAGTTGATCCTTTCCCTTAGAGCTAATGAGGTCCAATGTGGGTTTGTAACAGACTTTAATCAAAGCTGACTGCAAAACTTTATTTCACAGAACTCCTAATTCTACTCAGTGGCATACTCATTCAACAAATAGTTTTTGGGCTTCCCTGGTGGCTCAGTGGCAAAGAATCTACCTGCCTGCCAATTCTGGAGACATGGTTCCATCCCTGGTCTGGGAAGATCCCACAACTTCTGAGCCTGTGTTCTAGAGCCTGGGAGCCACAACCACTAAGCCAAGTGCTGCGACTGCTGAAGCCTGCATGCTCTGGAGCCTGTGCTCTGCAACAGGAGAAGCCACCACAATGAGAAACCCATGTACTACAAGTAGAGAGTTGAGCCTGCTCACCGCAGCTAGACAGAAAGCCTGTGCAGCAACAAAGACCCAGCACAGCCAAAAATAAGTTAATAAACACACACACACAAAAAATAGCTATTAAGTTTCTACTAAGTGTTAGGGATTGTCATCCAGTGGGTGTGTGCTCAGTCACTCCGACTCTTTGCAATGCTATGGACTGCTGCCCACCAAGTTCCTCTGACCACAAGATTTTCCAGGCAAGAATACTAGAGGGAATTGTCATTTCCTTCTCCAGAGGATCTTCCTGACCCAGGGGTTGAACCCGCATCTCCTGCATTGCAGGTGGATTCTTTACCTCTGAGCCACTGGGGAAGCCTCTGTGGTACATATATACAGTGGAATATTACTCAGCCATAAAAAAAGAATGAAATAATGCCATTTGTCGCAATGTGGACCTAGAGGTTTTCATACTAAGTAAGTCAGACAGAGAAAGACAAATGTCATATGATATCACTCATAAGTGGAATTGAATATTTTAAAAAGATGCAAATGAATTTATTTACAAAGTAGAAATAGACTTACAAATATTGAAAACAAACTTAATGATTACCAAAAGGGAAACATTGTAAGGAGGAGGGATAAATTGGAAGCTTGGTATGACTACTACCTTATAAGATTGATAATCAACAAGGACCTACAGTATAGCACAGGGAACTCTACTCAATATTCTGTGATAACCTATATGAGAAAAGAATCTAAAAAAGAATAAATATATGTATATCTGAATCACTTCGCTGTACACCTGAAACCAACAATGCAAACCAACTATACTCCAATAAAATTAAAATAAGTGAATAAAATACTGCCATAGGTAGACAACCGCCTGATCTACTGGGACCACTTGAAAGTTAAAGGAAGTGCTATTAATAATTATACTGTGGCAATGGCCAGGCAAATTAGAATCTGGAGTCACCCTAATGACAGAGAGGGTAAGGAATGTACAGTGAGTACAGAGGAGATGCCCAAATCTCAGACTTCAGGAGTGAGGAGAGTAAGCTTCTTTTAGTTTAAAAGTTTTAAGTGACAATGAAAATAAAGGTCTCCTTGTCCTAAAAGTCTATTATCTAAGTCTCTGTCTCTTCGATTACCTGTTATATGACACAAGCCTTTGACATGCCCTTCCCATTGTTCTGACTGGTCTCCTGAACGCAGTCTGATTTGTCAATGCTCTCAAAATTTGCTGCTCAAAATGGAACTCTGTTTCAGATGTAAATATACCAGTGTAGACTAAGAATTGTTATCTTCCGTGATAGGAGCAATATACAATCATTTTGGCTTTTAAGTTAGACGCAAGTCTACAGAAATGGATGAATATGATCAAGCATATTCCTCAGTTCATGGTGGATAATCATCAGTGGTCCAGGTACTGCATCTCTTATATCTTGTTTTAATTTTTTTCTTATTTTCCCCCTTCATACCATGACCCTGTTCTCTTTCCCGCCTTCATGCCCCTGAATAGAATCTAATATGGGCCCTCTTAGACCATTTTCTATATATTTATGTGTGTGTTTGCAAAAGTATGTGGATATCTAGAATTGTTTTTTGAGTTACATAAATACAGACATCTCATTCTGTTTCTCAGCTCCATTTTCATTTTCTCGCTCAATGTTGTGATTTTTAGATCCTTCTAGGTTGAAACAGGAAGATTTAATTCCATCTTTTTGAATAATGTCTAGTGTTACATCCTTCAGACATGCTACATTTCATCTGTCTAATTCCCTTTTGATAGACATTGAAGTTTTTCTAACTCTCTGTTACTATAAATAATGCCATGATAAACAACCTTATTCCCATTATTTTATATCTCTTTTGCCACCCATGTAAGTGATTCTCTGGATAGTACAAGGAGTGCAATTTCTGGGTAATAAATTATGTAAATACTTACCTCTCTGCTGCTGCTGCTGCTGCTGCTGCTAAGTCGCTTCGGTCGTGTCCAACTCTGTGTGACACCAAAGATGATAGCCCACCAGGCTCCCCCATCCCTGGGATTCTCCAGGCAAGAATACTGGAGTGGATTTCCATTGCCTTCTCCAATGCATGAAAGTTAAAAGTCAAAGTGAAGTCGCTCAGTCATGTCCGACTCTTAGTGACCCCATGGACTGCAGCCTACCAGGCTCCTCTCCATCCATGGGATTTTCCAGGCAAGAGTACTCACCTCTCTAGATATATGCAATTGTTCTCAGTTCAGTTCAGTTCAGTTCAGTCGCTCAGTCATATCCAACTCTTTGCGACCCCAAGAATTGCAGCACGCCAGGCCTCCCTGTCCATCACCAACTCCCAGAGTTCACACAAACTCATGTGCATAGAGTCAGTGATGCCATACAGCCATCTCATCCTCTGTCGTCCTCTTCTCCTCCTGCCCTCAATCCCTCCCAGCATAAGGGTCTTTTTCCCATGAGTTAACTCTTCGCATGAGGTGGCCAAAGTACTGGAGTTTCAGCTTTAGCATCAGTCCTTCCAAAGAACACCCAGGACTGATCTCCTTTAGAATGGACTGGTTGGATCTCCTTGCAGTCCAAGGGACTCTCAAGAGTCTTCCAACACCACAGTTCAAAAGCATTAATTCTTCGGCGCCCAGTTTTCTTCACAGTCCAACTCTCACATCCATACATGACCACTGGACAAACATAGCCTTGACTAGACGAACCTTTGTTGGCAAAGTAGTGTCTCTGCTTTTGAATATGATATCTAGGTTGGTCACAACTTTCCTTCCAAGGAGTAAGCGTCTTTTAATTTCATGGCAGCAATCACCATCTGCAGTGATTTTGGAGCCCCCCAAAATAAAATCTGACACTGTTTCCACTGTTTCCCCATCTATTTCCCATGAAGTGATGGGACGACATGCCATGATCTTCATTTTCTGAATGTTGAGCTTTAAGCCAACTTTTCCACTCTCCTCTCACTTTCATCAAGAGGCTTTTTAGTTCCTCTTCACTTTATGCCATAAGGGTGGTGTCATCCACATATCTGAGGTTATTGATATTTCTCTGGGCAATCTAGATTTCAGCTTGTGCTTCTTCCAGCCCAGTGTTTCTCATGATATACACTGCATATAAGTTAAATAAGCAGGGTGACAATATACAGCCTTGAGGTACTCCTTTTCCTATTTGGAACCAGTCTGTTGTTCCATGTCCAGTTCGAACTGTTGCTTCCTGACCTGCATACAGGTTTCTCAAGAGGCAGGTCAGGTGGTCTGGTATTCTCATCTTTTTCAGAATTTTCCACAGTTTATTGTGATCCACACAGTCAAAGGCTTTGGCATAGTCAATAAAGCAGAAATAGATGTTTTTCTGGAACTCTCTTGCTTTTTCAATGATCCAGCGGATGTTGGCCATTTGATCTCTGGTTCCTCTGCCTTTTCTAAAACCAGCTTGAACATCTGGAAGTTCACGGTTCATGTATTGCTGAAGCCTGGCTTGGAGAATTTTGAGCATTACTTTACTACCATGTGACACGAGTGCAATTGTGTGGCAGTTTGAGCATTCTTTGGCGTTGCCGTTCTTTGGAATGAAAACTGCCTTTTTCCAGTCCTGTGGCCACTGCTGAGTTTTCCAAATTTGCTGGCATATTGAGGGCAGCATTTTCACAGCATCATCTTCCAGGATTTGAAATAGCTCAACTAGAATTCCATCACCTCCACTAGCTTTGTTTGAAGTGATGTTTTCCAAGGCCCACTTGACTTCACATTCCAGGATGTCTGCCTCTAGGTGAGTGATCACACCATCATGATTATCTGGGTCATGAAGATCTTTTTTGTACAGTTCTTCTGTGTATTCTTGCCACCTCTTCTTAATATCTTCTGCTTCTGTTAGGTCCATACCATTTCTGTTCTTTATCGAGCCCATCTTTGCATGAAATGTTCCCTTGGTATCTCTAATTTTCTTGAAGAGATCTCTAGTCTTTCCCCTTCTATTGTTTTCCTCTATTTCTTTGCATTGATTGCTGAGGAAGGCTTTCTTATCTCTTCTTGCTATTCTTTGGACCTCTGCATTCAGATGCTTATATCTTTCCTTTTCTCCTTTGCTTTTCACTTCTCTTCCTTTCACAGCTATTTGTAAGGCCTCCTCAGACAGCCATTTTGCTTTTTTGCATTTCTTTTCCATGGGGATGGTCTTGATCCCTGTCTTCTGTACAATGTCACGAACCTCCATCCATAGTTCATCAGGTACTCTATCTATCAGATCTAGTCCCTTAAATCTATTTCTCACTTCTACTTTATAATCATAAGGGATTTGATTTAGGTCATACCTGAATGGTCTAGTGGTTTTCCCTACTTTCTTCCATTTAAGTCTGAATTTGACAATAAGGAGTTCATGATCTGAGCCACAGTCAGCTCCTGGTCTTGTTTCTGCTGACTGTATAGAGCTTCTCCATTTTTGGCTGCAAAGAATATAATCAATCTGTTTTTAGTGTTCACCATCTGGTGATGTCCATGTGTAGAGTCTTCTCTTGTGTTGTTGGAAGAGGGTGTTTGCTAAACCCCTCCTTGCAAAACTCTGTTAGCCCTTGCCCTCCTTAATTCCATACTCCAAGGCCAAATTTTCCTGTTACCCCAGGTGTTTCTTGACTTCCTACTTTCGCATTCCAGTCCCCTATAATGAAATGGACATCTTTTTGGGTGTTAGTTCTAGAAGGTCTTGTAGGTATTCATAGAACTGTTCAACTTCAGCTTCTTCAGCATTACTAGTTGGGGCATAGACTTGGATTACTGTGATACTGAATGGTTTGCCTTGGAAATGAACAGAGATCATTCTGTTGTTTTTGAGATTGCATCCAAGTACTGCATTTCAGACTCTTTTGTTGACCATGATGGCTACTCCATTTCTTCTAAGGGATTTCTGCCCACAGTAGTAGATATAATGGTCATCTGAGTTAAATTCACCCATTCCAGTCCATTTTAGTTCGCTGATTCTTAGAATGTCGACGTTCACTCTTGCCATCTCCTGTTTGACCACTTCCAACTTGCCTTGATTCATGGACCTGACATTCCAGGTTCCTATGCAATATTGCTCTTTACAGCATCGGACCTTGCTTCTATCACCAGTCACATCCACAGCTGGGTATTGTTTTTGCTTTGGCTCCATCCCTTCATTCTTTCTGGAGTTATTTCTCCACTGATCTCCAGTAGCATATTGGGCACCTACTGACCTGGAGAGTTCCTCTTTAAGTATCCTATCATTTGCCTTTTCACACTGAGGGTATACAAAGTTTCTCCTTCCCCACTTCCTCAACAGTACTTGATAGTATCTGGATTTTGTTTTGTTTTTGGCCAGTCAAGTATGGGATCTAACATAGTTGTTTTAAGGTTCACTCCTCTGATTCCTATTAAAGGATTCTGCTTCTCTCCATATGTTTGCTTGCTTTTCTAGTTTCCACTTCAATGAATTTCATATGCATATTATTGACTCATTTTCCCATGAGATATTCTGTTCTTGATAATATTCAGGTTATTCCTATTTATTCAGGATATTCAGTCTCAGCTGGTTACATACATGCACCTGTCTTTTAACACTGTGAATAGTGTCTTTCACAAAGTGTAAAACAATTTTGATGTATTTATACATTTTCACTTTTTGATTATAGTTGATTTACAATGTGGTGTTAGTGTCAGATGTATAACAAAGTGAAGCTGTTAAACATACACATATATCCACTCTTTTTTAGATTCTCTCCCCATATAGGCCATCACATTTTTTTTCTTTTCTAAAAAAATTTATTATTTTATTTGGAGGCTAATTACTTTACAATATTGTGGTGGTTTTTGCCATACACTGACATGAATCAGCCATGGGTGTACATGTGTTCCCATCCTGAACCCCCCTTCCCACCTCCCTCCCCATCCCATCCTTCAGGGTCATCCCAGTGCACCAGCCTTGAGCACCCTGTCTCATGCATTGAACTGGGACTGGCGATCTGTTTCACATATGATAACATACATGTTTCAATGCCATTCTCTCAGATCATCCCACCCTCACCTTCTTCCACAGAGTCCAAAAGACTATTCTATATATCTGTGTCTCTTTTGCTGTCTCGAGTATAGGATTATCATTACATTCTTTCTAAATTCCATATATATGTGTTAGTATACTGTATTGGTGTTTTTCTTTCTGGCTTACTTCACTCCGTATAATAGGCTCCAGTTTCATCCACCTCATTAGAACTGATTCAAATGTATTCTTTTTAATGGCTGAGTAATATTCCATTGTGTGTATGTACCACAGCTTTCTTATCCATTCATCTGCTGATGGACATCTAGGTTGTTTCCATGTCCTGGCTATTATAAACAGTGCTGTGATGAACATTGGGGTACACGTGTCTCTTTCCCTTCTGGTTTCCTCAGTGTGTATGCCCAGCAATGGGATTGCTGGGTCATATGGCAGTTCTATTTCCAGTTTTTTAAGGAATCTCCACACTGTTCTCCATAGTGTCTGTACTAGTTTGCATCCCCATCAACAGTGTAAGAGGGTTCCCTTTTCTCCATACCCTTTCCAGCATTTATTCTTTGTAGATTTTTGGATAGCAGCCATTCTGATAGGCATGAAATGGTACCTCATTGTGGTTTTGAATTGAATTTCTCTGATAATGAGTGATGTTGAGCATCTTTTCATGTGTTTGTTAACCATCTGTATGTCTTCTTTGGAGAACTGTCTGTTTAGTTCTTTGGCCCATTTTTTGATTGGATCATTTATTTTTCTGGAATTGAGCTACAGGAGTTGCTTGTATATTCTTGAGATTAATCCTTTGTCAGTTGCTTCATTTGCTATTATTTTCTCCCATTCTGAAGGCTGTCTTTTCACCTTGCTTATAGTTTCCTTTGTTGTGCAAAAGCTTTTAATTTTAATTAGGTCCCATTTGTTTATTTTTGCTTTTATTTCCAATATTCTGGGAGGTGGGTCATAGAGGATCCTGCTGTGATGTATGTCGGAGAGTGTTTTGCCTATGTTTTCCTCTAGGAGTTTTATAGTTTCTGGTCTTATATTTAGATCTTTAATCCATTTTGAGTTTATTTTTGTGTATGGTGTTAGAAAGTGTTCTGGTTTCATTCTTTTACAAGTGGTTGACTGGTTTTCCCAGCACCACTTGTTAAAGAGATTGTTTTTTCTCCATTGTATATTCTTGCCTTCTTTGTCAAAGATAAGGTGTCCATAGGTGTGTGGATTTATCTCTGGGCTTTCTATTTTGTTCCACTGATCTATATTTCTGTCTTTTTGCCGGTACCATACTGTCTTGATGACTGTGGCTTTGTAGTAGAGCCTGAAGTCACACAGGTTGATTCCTCCAGTTCCATTCTTCTTTCTCAAGATAGCTTTGGCTATTCAAGGTTTTTTGTATTTCCATACAAATTGTGAAATTATTTGTTCTAGTTCTCTGAAAAATACCGTTGGTAGCTTGATAGGGATTGCATTGAATCTATAGATTGCTTTGGGTAGTATACTCATTTTCACTATATTGATTCTTCCAACCCATGAACAAGGTATATTTCTCCATCTATTAGTGTCATCTTTGATTTCTTTCACCATTGTTTTATAGTTTTCTATATACAGGTCTTTTGTTTCTTTAGGTAGATATATTCCTAAGTATTTTATTCTTTTCGTTGTAATAGTGAATGGAATTGTTTTCTTAATTTCTCTTTATGTTTCCTCACTGTTAGTGTATAGGAATGCAGGGGATTTCTGTGTGTTAATTTTATATCCTGCAACTTTACTATATTCATTGATTAGCTCTAGTAATTTTCTGGTGGAGTCTTTAGGGTTTTCTATGTAGAGGATCATGTCATCTGCAAACAGTGAGAGTTTTACTTCTTCTTTTCCAATCTGGATTTCTTTCATTTCCTTTTCTGCTCTGATAGCTGTGGCCAAAACTTCCAAAACTATGTTGAATAGTAGTGGTGAGAATTGGCACCCTTATCTTGTTCCCGACTTTAGGGAAAATGCTTTCCATTTTTCACCATTGAGGATAATGTTTGTTGTGGGTTTGTCATATATAGCTTTTATTATGTTGAGGTATGTTCCTTCTATTCCTGCTTTCTGGAGGGTTTTTAAAAATCATAAATGGATGTTGAATTTTGTCAAAGGCTTTCTCTGAATCTATTGAGATAATAAAATGGTTTTTTATCTTTCAATTTTTAGTGTGGTGTATTATGTTGATTGATTTGCAGCTATTGAAGAATGCTTGCATCCCTGGGATAAAGCCCACTTGGTCATGATGTATGATCTTTAAACATATCATTATATTCTGTTTGCTAGAGTTTTATTAAGGATTTTTGCATCTATGTTCATCAGTGATATTGGCCTGTAGTTTTCTTTTTTTGTGTGGCATCATTGTCTGGTTTTGGTATTAGGGTGATGGTGGCCTCATAGAATGAGTTTGGAAGTTTACCTTCCTCTGAAATTTTCTGGAAGAGTTTGAGTAGGATAGGCATTAGCTCTTCTCTAAATTTTTGCTAGAATTCAGCTGTGAAGCCGTATGGTCCTGGGCTTTTGTTTGCTGGAAGATTTTTGATTACAGTTTCAATTTCCATGCTTGTGATAGATCTGTTAAGATTTTCTATTTCTTCCTGGTCCAGTTTTGGAAACTTGTACTTTTCTAAGAATTTGTCCATTTCTTCCAAGTAGTCTATTTTATTGGCATGTAATTGCTGAGAGTAGTCTCTTATGATCTTTTGTATTTCTGTGTTATCTGTTGTGATTTCTCCATTTTCATTTCTAATTTTGTTGATTTGATTCTTCTCCCTTTGTTTCTTTTTTTTTACTTTTTTAAAATTTTTATTAAATAAATAAATCCCTTTGTTTCTTGATAAGTCTGGCTAATGGTTTATCAATTTTCTTTATCTTCTCAAAGAACAAGCTTTGAGCTTTGTTGATTTTCGCTATGGTCTCTTTTGTTTCTTTTGGATTTATCTCTGCCCTAATTTTTAAGATTTCTTTCCTTCTACTAACCCTGGGGTTCTTCATTTCTCCCTTTTCTAGTTGTTTCATGTGTAGAGTTAGGTTATTTATTTGACTTTTTTCTTGTTTCTCGAGGTAAGCCTGTATTATTATGAACCCTCCCCTTAGCACTGCTTTTACAGTGTTCCGTAAGTTTGGAGTCATTGTGTTTTCATTTTCATTCATTTCTGTGCTTATTTTGATTTCTTTTTTGATTTCTTCTATGATTTGTTGGCATTTCAGAAGCATGTCGTTTAGCCTCCATATGTTGGAATTTTTAATAGTTTTTTTTCCTGTAATTGAGATCTAATCTTACTGCATTGTGGTCAGAAAAAGTGATTGGAATAGTTTCAATTTTTTTTTAAATTTACCAAAGCTGGATTTATGGCCCAGGATGTGATATATCCTGGAGAAGGTTCCATGTGCACTTCAGAAAAAGGTGAAATTCTTCAGAAAAAGAAAATTGTTTTGGGGTGAAGTGTCCTATAGATACCAATTAGGCCTAGCTGGTCCATTGTGTCATTTAAAGTTTTTGTTTCCTTGTTGATTTTATGTTTAGTTGATCTATCCATAGGTGTGAGTGGGGTATTAAAGTCTCCCACTATTATTGTGTTATTGTTAATTTTCCCTTTCATGCTTGTTAGCATTTGCCTTACATATTGCAGTGCTCCTATGTTGGGTGCATATATATTTATAATTGTTATATCTTCTTCTTGGATTGATCCTTTGATCATTATCTAGTGTCTTTCTTTGTCTCTTTTCACAGCCTTTGTTTTAAAGTCTATTTTATCTGATATGAGTATTGCTACTCCTGCTTTTTTTTGGTCTCCATTTGCATGAAATATCTTTTTGCAGCCCTTCACTTTCAGTCTGTATGTGTCCCCTGTTTTGAGGTGGGTCTCTTGTAGACAGCATATATTGGGGTCTTGTTTTTGTATCCATTCAGCTAGTCTTTGTCTTTTGGTTGGGGCATTCAATCCATTTACATTTAAGGTAATTATTGATAAGTATGGTCCTGTTGCCACCTACTTTGTTGTTTTGAGTTCAAGTTAATACACCCTTTCTGTGTTTCCGGTCTAGAGAAGATCCTTTAGCATTTGTTGAAGAGCTGGTTTGGTGGTGCTGAAGTCTCTAAGCTTTTGCTTGTCTGTGAAGCTTTTGAATTTTCCTTCATATCTGAATGAGATCCTTGCTGGGTACAGTAATCTGGGTTGTAGGTTTTTCTCTTTCATAACTTTAAATATGTCCTGCCATTCCCTTCTGGCCTGAAGCGTTTCTATTGAAAGATGAGCTGTCATCCTTATGGGAATCCCTTTGTGTGTTATTTGTTGTTTTTTCCTTGCTGCTTTTAATATTTGTTCTTTGTGTTTGATCTTTGTTAATTTGATTAATATGTGTCTTCGGGTGTTTCACCTTGGGTTTCTCCTGTTTTGGACTCTCTGGGTTTCTTGCACTTGTGTGACTATTTCCTTCCCCATTTTAGGAAAGTTTTCAACTATTATCTCCTCGAGTATTTTCTCATGGTCTTTCTTTTTGTCTTCTTCTTCTGGAACTCCTGTGATTCAAATGTTGGGGCGTTTAACATTGTCCTAGAGGTCCCTGAGGTTGTCCTCATTTCTTTCAATTCTTTTTTCTTTTTTCCTCTCTGCTTCATTTATTTCCACCATTCTATCTTCTACCTCACTTATCCTATCTTCTGCCTCCATTATTCTACTGTTGGTTCCCTCCAGAGTGTTTTTTTATCTCATTTATTGCATTATTCATTATTGATTGACTCTTTTTTATTTCTTGTAGGTCCTTGTTAAACATTTCTTGCATCTTCTCAATCCTTTTCTCCAGGCTATTTATCTGTAACTCCATTTTGTTTTCAAGGTTTGGGATCATTTTTATTATCGTTATTCTGAATTCTTTTTCAGGTAGACTCCCTATCTCCTCCTCTTTTGTTTGGTTTGGTGGGCATTTATCATGTTCCTTTACCTGCTGAGTATTTCTCTGCCTTTCATCTTATTTAGATTGCTGTGTTTGGCGTGGCCTTTCTGTATTATGGTAGTTTGTGGTTCCTCTTTATTGTGGAGGCTCCTCCCTGTGGGTGGGGTTGGACGAGTGGCTTGTCAAGGTTTCCTGGTTAGCGGAGCTTGCATCGGTGTTCTTCTGGGTGGAGCTGGATTTCTTCTCTCTGGAGTGAAATAAAGTGTCCAGTAGTGAGTTTTGAGATGTTTATAGGTTTGGTGTGACTTTGGGCAGCCTGTATATTGAAGCTCAGGGCTATGTTCCTGCATTGCTGGAGGATTTACATGGTATGTCTTGCTCTGGAACTTATTGGCTCTTGGGTGGTGCTTGGTTTCAGTGTAGGTATGGAGGCTTTTGGATGAGCTCTTGTTGATTAATGGTCCCTGGAGTCAGGAGTTCTCTGGTGTTCTCAGGTTTGGGGCTTAAGCCTCCTGCCTCTGGTTTTCAGTCTTATTCTTAGAGTAGCCTCAAGACTTCTCCATTCATATAGCCCTGATAATCAAACTTCTATGTTAAGGGTGAAAAGATTCTCCACAGTGAGGGACACCCAGAGAGGTTCACAGAGTTACATGAAGAAGAGGAGAGGGACATGGGCGATAGAGGTGACCAGGAGGAGGAGGGGTAATCAAAAAGGGGGAGAGCAATCTAGCCAGTAAACAATTCCCTATGTACTCTCCACAGTCTGGAACCCTCAGAGAGGTTCACGGAGTTACATAAAGAAGAGAAGAGGGAAGAAGGAGATAGAGGTGAGGAGGAGGAGCAAAGGAAGAATCAAAAGGAGAGAGATAGATCTAGTCAGTGCTCTGTTCCCTAAGTGTTCTCTGCAGCCCGTAACACCCGCAGAGATTCACAGAGTTGGGTTGAGAAGAGAAGGGGGAGGGAGGAGATAGAGGTAACCTGGGGGAGAAAAAGGAGAGTCAAAAGGGGGAGAGAGTAATCAAGCCAGTAATCACACTCCTAAGTAAAAATGGGTACTGAAGATTGGATTCTTAAATATACAAAACTGATAACAAATACTATAAAGCAAAGATTAAAAATCTAGAGCAGAAGTTAGACTCTCAAAAATACAATATTAAAAAAAATCACAAAAAGTATAAGAAATATATATGAAGTTTGCTTTAAAAATAAGGCCTTATTTTTTTTGCAAGGTAATAGTTATACAAAGAAGGCAATGGCACCCCACCCAGTACTCTTGCCTGGAAAATCCCATGGATGGAGGAGCCTGGTCAGCTGCAGTCCATGGGGTCGCTAAGAGTCAGATATGACTGAGCGCCTTCCCTTTCACTTTTCACTTTCATGCATTGGGGAAGGAAATGGCAACCCACTCCACTGTTCTTGCCTGGAGACTCCCAGGGACGGGGGAGCCCGGTGGGCTGCCATCTATGGGTTCGCACAGAGTCAAACACGACTGAAGCAACTTAGCAGTAGGTTATAAAAATGAAAATTAAAGGAGTAATTGAGGGCTTAAAAAAAGAAAAAAAATTAAAAATTAAAAAAAAATGATAATGGTAAAAATATATCTAGGAATTGCTCTGGTGCTGTTGCAGGCAGTGTGGGGTCAGTTCAGTTTCAGATAGTTCTTGTTTCAGCTTATACTTCTCAAGATCTATAGGCCCCTTCTGATGTAGTCGGTGTTAACTACAGGGTTTTAATCTGTTGCACCTGTCACTTCCAAAGCGGTTCCCTCTGTTTATTCAGTGTCTTCTGTTTGCAGGAGTCTTCAGTGTCTAATTTCCACCCTGACACAAGGGGGCGGAGGTGGTCTCTTGTTTAGGCTCACTTGTTCAGTCGTGCTGTGGGGAGGGAGGAACACTGCAAACAAATATCACTGGCGTGTGTGGGGAGTGCTCGCAGTGTCTCAGCCAGACTGGGTTTGCCCCCGCTCACGGCGTGCGTACTTTCCCAGTCTACACTGCTTAGGCTTCAGGTTGCTCTGCGGGGAACGGGCCCTGGATTGTGTGCACTTCCCAGGTCTAAGCCGGTCAGGTTCAGGTTCTTGGGTACTCTACAAAGGCGCAGACTCGGTTGGGCCTGCGTTTTGTGCCATTCCCCAGTTAGAGCAGCTCAGGCGACCAGGTGCGTGGCGAGCACACTCTCCTCAGGTGCAGTGCATCTTATCACCTCCCTGGTCCCAGCTGCTCGGGTTTCCGGGAGTGCCCGTCTCTGGTGTGCCATGTGTCTCTTCTGGGGAGCTGATCTCTGGCTGCGACCCTCCCAGCGGATGTCAACGGTCCAGAATCCCAGGAAGTCTTTGGTTAGAAACTGGAAGCCGGTTTGTAGTTTGGTAGGGGATGCCCTCTCTGGGGCCAAGTTTGCCCCCTTCCTGCTCTGGCTGGTGCCCGCCTGCCCCCTGTGTCCGGTGGGGGATGGGCTGGTCTGCAGCCGGCTAGCTCTCCTCTGGTATTCACTCAGTCCTTTGTTCTGTGAGAGACCTGGCAGTGCCTTAGGTTAGGGCTTTTCGCAGGATAGTTCTCTCTCCCCCCCCCCGCCTCTGGCTATCCTACAGTTTAGGTTGCTATCCCACGTTAGCTCCCTCAGATTGCCCTCAGGGCATTCAGGCCCAGTCCTTACCCTAAGCAATGCCGCCCACTCTTCTCTGTTCAGCCCCCACTGGCTGGTGGCAGATGCGAGCATCTGGGCTACTTCTTTGCTGGGAGTTGCCTTTAGGCATGTAATCTGTGGGTCTTATTTATTTATTTTTCCTCCCTGTTATGTTGCCCTCAGAGATTCGAAAACTTACCCCAGACCCGCCCATGAGAGGGTTTCCTGGTGTTTGGAAACTTCTCTATTAAGACTCCCTTCCCTGGACGGATCTCCATCCCTAACTCTTTGTCTCTCTTTTTATCTTTTACATTTTGTTCTACCTCCTTTTGAAGATGATGGGCTGCTTTTCTGGGTGCCTCATGTCCCCTGCCAGTGTTCAGAAGTTGTTTTGTGGAGTTTGCTCAGCGTTCAAATATTCTTTCAATGAATTTGTAGGGTAGAAAGTGGTCTCCCTGTCCTAGTCCTCTGCCATCTTAGGACCCCCCCCCCCCCATTACAGAGTATTGAGTAGTTTCCTGTGCTATTCAGTAGGTTCTTATTAGTTATGCATTTTATATAGAGTAGTGTGGTTATATAAGTCACAATCTTCCAATTTATCACTCCCTTCTCCTAATCTCCTGGTAACCATAAGTTTACTATCTACAACTATACCACTTCTGTTTTGTAGATAAGTTCATTTGTACTTTTTTTTTTTTTCACAATCCACATATAAGTGATACTATCTGATATTTGTCTTTCTGTGTCTGACTTACTTCACTCAGTTTAACAATCTCTAGGTCCAACCACATTGCTGCAAATGGTATTATTTTGTTCTTTTTACAACTGAGAAGGAAAGTTATGACCAACCTAGATAGCATCTTCAAACGCAGAGACATTACTTTGCCAACAAAGGTCCATCTAGTCAAGGCTATTTTTCCAGTAGTCATGTATGGATGTGAGAGTTGGACTGTGAAGAAAGCTGGGCGCCGAAGAACTGATGCTTTTGAACTGTGGTGTTGAAGAAGACTCTTGAGAGTCCCTTGGACTGCAAGGAGATCCAACCAGTCCATTCTGAAGGAGATCAGTCCTGGGTGTTCTTTGGAAGGACTGATGCTAAAGCTGAAGCTCCAGTACTTTGGCCACCTCATGCGAAGAGTTGACTCATTGGAAAAGACTCTGATGCTGGGAGGGATTGAGGGCAGGAGGAGAAGGGGACGACAGGATGAGATGGCTGGATAGCATCACCGACTCAATGGACTTAAGTTTGAGTGAACTCTGGGAGTTGGTGATGGACAGGGAGGCCTGGCATGCTGCAATTCATGGGGTCGCAAAGAGTCGGACACGACTGAGAGACTGAACTGAACTGAATATTCCATTGTATATATGTACCATATCTTCTTTATCTATTCCTCTGTTGATTGAGTTCAGTGGAACAGGTTAGAAAGCACAGAGATAAACCCAAGCATCTATGGTCACCTAACCTATGACAAAAGAGGTAAGAAAATATAATGGAGGAAAGACAGTCTCTTTAATAAGTGGTGCTGGGAAAACTGGACAGCTACAAGTAAAAGAATGAAATTAGAACACGTCCTAAATTCAAAATGGATTAAGGGCTTAAATGTAAGGCTAGATACTACAAAATTCTTAAAGGGAAACATAGAACACTCTTTTTTAAAAAATAATTTTTATTTATTTATTTTTATTTTTGGCTGCACTGAGTGTTGCTGTGCAGGCTTTTTTCTAGTTTCAGAGAGTGGGGGCCACACTCTAGTTGCAGTTTGCGGGCTTCTCACTGCAGGGGTTTCTCTTGTTTCAGAGCCTGGACTTTAGGGTGCACAAGCTTCAGTAGTTGTGGCACATAGATTCAGTAGTTTCAGCTCTCAGGCTCTAAATCACAGGCTCAGTAGTTGTGGTGCATGGACTTAGTTGCTCCATGGCATGTGGGATCTTCCCAGATCAGGGAATGAACCCCTGTCTCCTGCACTGGCAGGTGGATTCTTACCACTGAGCCACCAGGGAAGCCCTGGCAGAACACTCTCTGACATAAATCACAAGAAAACCTTTTTTTGACCCACCTCCTATAGTAATAATAAAAAAAAAAAGATAAACAAATGGGGCACAAACTGAAAAGCTTATGTACAGCAAAAGAAATCACAGACAATATGGAAAGACAACCCTCAGAATGGGAGAAAATATTTGCAAAAGAAGTCATTGACGAGGGATTAATATCCAAAATACACAAATAGCTCATGCAGCTCAATATCTAAAAAACAAACAACCCGATCAAAAAAGAATTGGAGACCTAAAGAGACATTTCTCCAGAGAAAACATGAAGATGGCCAAAAAGTACATGAAAAGATATTCAACATCATTAATTATTAGAGAAATGAAAATCCCAAAGCTACAATGAAGTATCACCTCACACCAGTCAGAATGGCCATCACCAAAAAATCTACAAACTATAATACTGGAGAGGGTGTGGAAAAGGGGAACCCTGCTACACTGTTGGTGGAAATGTAAACTTGTGCAGTCACTATGGAGAACAGTATGCTATAAAAAGCTAAAAAGAGAGTTACCATATGATCCTACAACATATATCCAGAGAAAACCATGATTCAAATAGATACATGCACCCCAGTGTTCACTACAGCGCTATCTACAATAGTCAGGACATGAAAGCAACCTAAATGTCCATCAACAGAAAAATGGATTAGGAATGTGTGATATAGATATATAGCTGGAATATTACTCAGCCATAAAAAAGAACAAACTCTTCACTTTATTATTTGTGCTTTTTATATTTTGGTTAAAAAATTTCCTCACTCTCAGAGCTATAAATATATTCTTCTATTTCATCATCTAATAGGTTTAGTACATCAAATTAATTTTTAATAGATTCAAATTCTCTATTGAAGTTCTTCATTTTTTCACCTATTATGTACATTTTCCCCTCTACTTTCTTCAAAATATTAATCATAGTTGTTTTTAAGTCTTTAACCTATATATGTAGATCTGTTTCTAATGTCCACTTTCTCTCTTTATTATCAATTATAGCTGTGTCTGCCTAGAATTTTTTCAGTGTCATGTATTCTCGTTTAGTTGCTAAATGGTGTCTGGCTCTTTGTAGCCCACCGGGCTTTTCTGTCCATGGAATTTCCCATGGAAGAATACTGGGCTGGCTTGCCATTTCCTTCTCCAGGTGAACTTCCTGACCCAGGGATCAAACTTGCATCTCCTGCATTGGCAGGCTGAGCCACCAGTTTTTGTAAAAGAACCAAAGAGGCTTCAGATTATGTTATCTTTCAGCAGAAAGGATTCCCTTGACTTCCTGTTAGCCAGGCAGGGTAAAAGGCTGATTACCTCAGTGCAATCAAGGAGTTAGTTTGTTTGGGCTGGATTTCAATTTAAACAAGACAATTTATCTCTGCTCTACCCTATTCTTGGGTGTGGCTCCTACAGGTCTCTGATCGAGGGACTGTCAGGTATCACTCTGCACCCCATGGACTGTAACATACCAGAAAGGACAGGAGTCACAAAGAGTCGGATACAACTGAGCGACTGAACAACAACAGGTATCAATCTCCTCAGATCCGAGAGACAATCAGAAGATCTAGTTTTCAGCCTCCATCCCACTCAGTTTCAAAATCTAGAAAGTGAATTAGGGAAAAGACCATCACAGTAGGTCTCTTTCATAGAACTGCAGGACTGAAAGAGTTCACTCTTCTTTAAGAAGATGTCAGTCTAACTCATCATCATCCAAGGCACTCCTGGAAATAAGCAAATGTCTGTTGAGAAAATCAGCCATGTATTAGAGACTGCCTCAGTTTTCCAATTTTCCATTTAGATTTACAGAGTAAAAAAAAAAAAAAAAAAACTTTCTGTCCCTAGCTTGCTCAACTTGGACCAAATTCAATATTTAGCTTGTGAATGGAGTAGGTCAATCTACCCTACCTCCAGGTAGAAAAATGGCTGGTGATGATCAGCTCACCTCAGAAAAGTCCTACCTCTCTGGAATTTTATGTCATGGAATCCCATTGTTTTCACAGTTCACTGATACCTCTAAGAATAAGATTTTTGTAATTCATCTGGCCTTTTAAAATTTGTTTAAAATTTTTGCAGCATTGACCTGGTTCAAACTGCTACATCCCACTTAGCGATGTAAGGTGGAAGACATGTTTTGTAACGTCCTCACTTCTACAAAGAATTTCTGAGTCAAATTCTTATTTTCAATTGGATATATTTTTACTATACCAGACTCGAATGGAATTAATAAAGCCTATAATTTTGTAGCATTTAACTTGAGCAAAATAACCAAAGACTTATAACCAGACACAATGTATTTGACATTATATCATTCTGTACTCCAAGGCCAAATTTGCCTGTTACCTCAGGTGTTTCTTGACTTCCTACTTTTGCATTCCACTCCCCTATAATGAAAGGGCATCTTTTTGGGTTGTTAGTTGTAGAAGGTCTTGTAGGTCTTCATAGAACCATTCAACTTTAGCTTCTTCAGCATTACTAGTCGGGGCATAGACTTGGAAAACAAATAGGTCTTTCAGAAGGGACAATACAGTGAGTTAAAAGTCAATCTTCATTCTTGTTCTCTGGACTCTATCCTTTTCTCCCCTCCCCAGCCTGCATCATCAACTTCTGCCTCATTACTGAGGTAATGTAGACACACAAATATGCTTTATAAAAAAAAATCACCACAGTATCATATCCTGACCTCATATCCTCTACCATATACCATTTCATTTTCTTTCCTCCTATTAAAAACAAAACTTATTGAGCTATGAAAATATTCTACTTAATTTCCATGATTATGTCTTTTTTGTAAGTCACATAACTATAATAACATATAGAATAATTATTCCTGGTACATAGTCACAAAATTTCATCAGTTTTTCATTTGTATCTGTTTCTAATTCCAGGTTGCTGGAATTTTTTAGAAGAACATATATTCTAAACTAGCATTGATCTTATGGTTTTAAATTAGTTCTTTTCTCTTCAAATAATTTTTGAAAAAAATAGAAGAGAAAAAGAATAAGAGAGATGAGGAGAGAAGAAGAAAAAACTAGTTTTACCTGAGAATTGAATCTGTCCCTATGCACTAAAAGTACGGATTAGATGCTAATAATGGACTCTGAGCAAATACCTTAAGGAGGATGTGCACATGAGTGTGTGTATATGTTTGTGTAGGGGGGCTTGCTGTTTTTCACATGAATTTTTCTCAATTAGAGAGAGCACTTGTGAACTTTAGGTGTTTCACACACTCTCTCTCTGATTAATAGTTAAACATAAGCATCTTTGTTTTTTATGACCCTAAAATAGATTTCAATATGTTGATATAAAAAGTTATTGATTCTTTTCTATTTCAGCCTGAAAGCTGAGAATATCAAAATTGTTGCAGAATTTATCCCCTCCTCCACTGATATTTATCATTTTAGGTTACCCACAGGCTGCTGATGATTTTTAAAGCCAAGTTTAAAAACAAAATCTATTAGATAAACAACTTCTAAGTTCATGGCATCACACACTAGGTAGCTGGGAGAATTTCATAACAATGAAACAGAGAATTTAAAAACTTTGGGTACATTCATGATTCAACTACAAAATGAGACATTTCCACAATTACATCTGCCTTCCAGAGGTCCAGGTGAAGTCCTTGTGGAATGAAATGCTTGTAAGTAGACACGGGGTTGGGGGGAGGGGGGAGAGGCGATCTGAATGTTGAACTGAAGTCAGCTTCCTGGAACCAGATCCTTTGTGACTAGTTTGGCCTTATAGACACACCTTGGTGCCATCATCCAAACAAAAGTGTTTCAAATATCTGACCATAGTTATTATGCTGTTCCGCTTGTTGCCTCAATCCTAGCCCTTCTCACCATATTTCCTCTTTTCCAAGCTAATCACCTCCAATTTCTTCAACTGTTTCTCACTAGGAAGTATTTAACATAGCTTTGAAACAAATTCTACAATAAATAAACGATAATTATCTTTCTTAGTGTTACCAGTGCCTAATATTTCACCATCAGTTACCCTCTGGTGGACAGTTTCCTGATCATTAATGTTGTTCAAATGCTATTTATTTTTCATTTCTTATCATGATAATATTAAGAACTAACATTTATGGAAAGTTGACAGTGTATCAAGCACTTTGCTTGTAAACAATTTGTTTACAGACAAATTGTAAAAACATTGTGTTTACAAACATTCTAAATGAATGTGCAGAACACACATGGGGTACTATTATTGTTGTCCTCATTTTACAACCAGGAAACCAAGGCCTCAGTTCAGTTCAGTTCAGTCACTCAGTCGTGTCCAACTCTTTGCGACCCCATGAATTGCAGCATGCCAGGCCTCCCTGTCCATCACCAACTCCCGGAGTTCACCCAGACTCACATCCATCGAGTCAGTGATGCCATCCAGCCATCTCATCCTCTGTCGTCCCCTTCTCCTCCTGTCCCTAATCCCTCCCAGCATCAAAGTCTTTTCCAATGAGTCAACTCTTCACATGAGGTGGCCAAAGTACTGGAGTTTCAGCTCTAGCATCATTCCTTCCAAAGAAATCCCAGGGCTGATCTCCTTCAGAATGGACTGGTTGGATCTCCTTGCAGTCCAAGGGACTCTCAAGAGTCTTCTCCAATACCACAGTTCAAAAGCATCAATTCTTTGGCGCTCGGCCTTCTTCACAGTCCAACTCGCACATCCATACATGACCACAGGAAAAACCATAGCCTTGACTAGACGAACCTTTGTTGGCAAAGTAATGTCTCTGCTTTTCAATATGCTATCTAGGTTGGTCATAACTTTTCTTCCAAGGAGTAAGTGTCTTTTAATTTCATGGCTGCAGTCGCCATCTGCAGTGATTTGGGAGCCCCCCAAAATAAAACACTGTTTCTACTGTTTCACCATCTATTTGCCATGAAGTGATGGGACCACATGCCATGATCTTCGTTTTCTGAATGTTGAGCTTTAAGCCAACTTTTTCACTCTCCACTTTCAATTTCATCAAGAGGCTTTGTAGTTCCTCTTCACTTTCTGCCATAAGGGTGGTGTCATCTGCATATCTGAGGTTATTGATACTTCTCCCGGCAAGCTTGATTCCAGGTTGTGTTTCTTCCAGTCCAGCGTTTCTCATGATGTACTCTGCATATAAGTTAAATAAGCAGGCTGACAATATACAGCCTTGATGGACTCCTTTTCCTATTTGGAACCAGTCTGTTGTTCCATGTCCAGTTCGAACTGTTGCTTCCTGACCTGCATACAGATTTCTCAAGAGTCAGGTCAGGTGGTCTGGTATTCCCATCTCTTTCAGAATTTTCCACAGTTTATTGTGATCCACACAGTCAAAGGCTTTGGCATAGTCGATAAAGCAGAAATAAATGTTTTTCTGGAACTCTTGCTTTTCCCATGATCCAGCGGATGTTGGCAATTTTCTCTGGTTCCTCTGCCTTTTCTAAAACCAGCTTGAACATCTGGAAGTTCACGGTTCACGTATTGCTGAAGCCTGGCGTGGAGAATTTTGAGCATTACTTTACTAACGTGTGAGATGAGTGCAAACAGATGCTAAAGCTGTTTGAGCATTCTTTGGCATTGCCTTTCTTTGGGATTGGAATGAAAAGTGACTTTTTCCAGTCCTGTGGCCACTGCTGAGTTTTCCAAATTTGCTGGCATATTGAGTGCAGCACTTTCACAGCATCATCTTTCAGGATTTGAAATAGCTCAACTCGGATTCCATCACCTCCACTAGCTTTGTTCGTAGTGATGCTTTCTAAGGCCCACTTGACTTCACATTCCAGAATGTCTGGCTCTAGATGAGTGATCACACCATCATGATTATCTGGGTCGTGAAGATTTTTTGTACAGTTCTTCTGTGTATTCTTGCCACCTCTTCTTAATATCTTCTGCTTCTGTTAGGTCCATACCATTTCTATCTTTTATTGAGCCCATGTTTGCATGAAATGTTCCCTTGGTATTTCTAATTTTCTTGAAGAGATCTCTAGTCTTTCCCATTCTGTTGTTTTCCTCTATTTCTTTGCACTGATCGCTGAGGAAGGCTTTCTTATCTCTTCTTGCTATTCTTTGGAACTCTGCATTCAGATGCTTATATCTTTCTTTTTCTCCTTTGCTTTTCATTTCTCTTCTTTTCACAGCTATTTGTAAGTCCTCCCCAGACAGCCATTTTGCTTTTTGTGCATTTATTTTCCATGGGGATGGTCTTGATCCCTGTCTCCTGTACAATGTCACGAACCTCATTCCATAGTTCATCAGGCACTCTATCTATCAGATCTAGTCCCTTAAATCTATTTCACACTTCCACTGTATAATCATAAGGGATTTTATTTAGGCCATACCTGAATGGTCTAGTGGTTTTCCCTACTTTCTTCCATTTAAGTCTGAATTTGGCAATAAGGAGTTCATGATCTGAGCCACAGTCAGCTCCTGGTCTTGTTTTTGCTGACTGTGTAGAGCTTGTTCATCTTTGGCTGCAAAGAATATAATCAATCTGATTTTGGTGTTGACCATCTGGTGATGTCCATGTATAGAGTCTTCTCTTGTGTTGTTGGAAGAGGGTGTTTGCTATGACTAGTGCATTTTCTTGGAAAAACTCTATTAGTCTTTGCCTTGCTTCATTCTGTATTCCAAGGCTGCAACCGGCGCACTAAGCATGGCAGAAAAGAGCTACCCCACGTCCGAGGTCAGGGGCAGAAGCCGGGAGGACCCCATTCCTGAAGGGCGGCAGCCAAGAGGAGTTACCCCACGTCCGAGGTCAGGGGCAGTGCCCAAGAGTGCCAAGCTGAGATGGCACAGGAACGGCTAAGAAGTGCTACCCTGCGTCCGAGGTCAGGGGTGACGACGAGAGGAGTTACCCCGCATCTGAGGTCAGGGGCGGTGGCCGGGAGGAGCTACCCCACGTCCAAGGAGCCGTGGCTGCGTGGGCACAGGAGGGCCTAGAGGAGCTATCCCACATTGAAGGTTAGGAAGGGCAGCGGTGAGGAGATACCCCTCATCCAAGGTAAGGAGCAGCGGCTGCGCTTTGCTGGAGCAGCCATGAAGAGATACCCCACACCCAAAGTAAGAGAAACCCAAGTAAGACGGTAGGTGTTGTAAGAGGGCATCAGAGGGCAGACATACTGAAACCATACTCACAGAAAACTAGTCAGTCTAATCACACTAGGATCACAGCCTTGTCTAACTCAATGAAACTAAGCCGTGCCCGTGGGGCAACTCAAGATGGGCGGGTCATGGTGGAGAGATCTGACAGAATGTGGTCCACTGGAGAAGGGAATGGCAAACCACTTCAGTATTCTTGCCTTGAGAACACCATGAACAGTATGAAAAGGCAAAATGATAGGATACTGAAAGAGGAACTCCCCAGGTCAGTAGGTGCCCAATATGCTACTGGAGATCAGTGGAGAAATAACTCCAGAAAGAATGAAGGGATGGAGCCAAAGCAAAAACAATACCCAGCTGTGGATGTGACTGGTGATAGAAGCAAGGTCCGATGCTGTAAAGAGCAATATTGTATAGGAACCTGGAATGTCAGGTCCATGAACCAAGGCAAATTGGAAGTGGTCAAACAAGAGATGGCAAGAGTGAACATTGACATTCTAGGAATCAGCGAACTAAAATGGACTGGAATGGGTGAATTTAACTCAGATGACCATTATATCTACTACTGCAGGCAGGAATCCCTCAGAAGAAATGGAGTAGCCATCACGGTCAACAAAAGAATCCAAAATGCAGTACTTGGATGCAATCTCCAAAATGACAGAATCATCTGTGTGCGTTTCCAAGGCAAACCATTCAGTATCACAGTAATCCAAGTCTATGCCCCAGCAAGTAACGCTGAAGAAGCTGAAGTTGAACAGTTCTATGAAGACCTACAAGACCTTTTAGAACTAACCAAGGCCTAGAACTGTTAACAGAGAAGGCAGTGGCACCCCACTCCAATACTCTTGCCTGGAAAATCCCATGGATGGAGGAGCCTGGTAGGCTGCAGTCCATGGGGTCGCTGAGGGTCGGACATGACTGAGCAACTTCACTTTCACTTTTCACTTTCATACATTGGAGAAGGAAATGGAAACCCACTCCAGTGTTCTTACCTGGAGAATCCCAGGGACAGGGGAGCCTGGTGGGCTGCCCTCTATGGGGTCGCACAGAGTCGGACACGACTGAAGTGACTTAGCAGCAGTAGCAGCAGCAGAATCATTAAAACAAAACAAAACAAAAAAGACTGTTGAGGTAACATAGCCAAGGGGGTGCAACTGTAGTCTTCTGCATCTTCTCCCATGCTTTCAACTATTTGTACAGCATTGCTATCTTATAACTTTCCCCTTGTTTCTCACTTAAATTGTGGTAGCCTCCATTCTCTTTCCACTTAACAGTGTTTTTGCTAAGGTCAAAACTATGGCCATATAGATAGATGGATTTGGAGCCTTTTTATGCTACTTGGTTATTTGGCTTATTTCTTTCTCAGAATCTAACTTTTGCTTGTGGTGCATGCATGCTCAGTCATGTCTGACTCTTTGTGACCCCATGGACTGTGGCCACCAGCCTCCTCTGTCCATGAAATTTTCCAAGCAAGAATACTGGAGTGGGCTGCCATTTCCTTCTCCAGGTGATCTTCCTAATCCAGGAATTGAACCCAGGTCTCTTATGTATCATGCGTGAGCAGGCGGGTTCTTTACCACCAACACTACCTGGGAAGCTTACATTAGCTTAAAAATTGCATATACTCTTTCATTTCTCTTTTAATTATCTGCAGAATTAAAAATGTTTCAATATTCCTTTCTTATGTAAATCCTTCTTTATTTGAATTTTATGACATTTCCTCTCCTGTTTTCCTCTGACTACTGTAACAACTTTATCTCAGTTCCCTTCTCTTCCAATCATAGTTCTTTCCCTCAGGATTTTGTCAGTATGTTTTATTTTTTAGTCTACACTTTCATTAGCATAGAGAATTTCCAAACATAGAATTAAAGATAATCATAAATCAAGAATTAAGTGTGACTGGAGGCTAAGAAAAGACTCTTGGAAATAAATTTATATTAGCAAAATTTAAAACTCAAGCAAAAAGCTGAAGATCAGTATGAATATGGTTGAAACCCATGTTTGGAAGATGTCCCATAATATATCTATAAATAAATATATCAGATAGAGGCTGATGCATGTTGGTGTACGGCAGAAACCAACATAATATTGTAAAGCAATTATCCTTCAATTAAAAATAAGTAAATATTAAAAAGAATCATGTTGGAATGTAAAATAGAAAGACAAAAAGAGAAAACCAGGATGTAGTAATTAATCAATATGGAAGATACCTACAGATAATTTAATAGTAATTTCAGGAAGAAAAATTAGAGAGGCCAGAAAAGAAGTAATAATCAAGGAAATAGAAGAGAATTTTTCTTTATTGAAAAAAATACAATCAATGCCATACAAGAATATGTAACACACTTGAACACATTCTGGTGCAATCTTGGTTACATTCAAGTGTAACCAAGTAGGACCATACAGGCCCTTCTCAGAACAGTTCCCATCTCCACATCCTCTTCCTGCCTTTTGTCTGTAGAAAAACTTTAATCAAAGATCAAATTTAATCAAAGAATTAATAAAACATAGAAAAAAAGGAAAATAGTCAAGCAAGACAAAATATTAATACTTTAGCCATTTAGTTCCAAAAACTCAAGAACCTTTAGTTCTTCCCCAAGCACTACAGATAATATTCTGAGCCAAGTCCTTTGAGTTGTTTTGCAGATGCTGAAACCCCCACTAGGTGGAAGAAGTTAACTGTATGCTGCCCACAAGCATGTAGACCTCAGACCATTTGGAACCAGAAGGTTGATGATATTGACTCCCAATTACCTCACCACCAACCAATCAAAAGAATATCCATGAGCAGATCCCATGCCCTACAATCCTTTGCTTCACTCAGTCTTAAAAAACCTTTCCCCGAAAGCCTTCTGGGAGTTTAGACGTTTTAAGTACTAGCTACTTAGACTCCTTGTTTGGTCAGTCAGTCAGTTCAGTCGCTCAGTCATGTCCAACTCTTTGTGACCCCATGAATTGCAGCATGTCAGGCCTTCCTGTCAATCACCAACTCCCGGAGTTCACTCAGACTCACGTCCATTAAGTCGGTGATGCCATCCAGCCATCTCATCCTCTGTTGTCCCCTTCTCCTCCTGCCCCCAATCCCTCCCAGCATCAGAGTCTTCTCCAATGAGTCAACTCTTCGCATGAGGTGGCCAAAGTACCGGAGCTTCAGCTTTAGCATCATTCCTTCCAAAGAAATCCCAGGGCTTATCTCCTTCAGAATGGACTGGTTGGATCTCCTTGCAGTCCAAGGGACTCTCAAGAGTCTTCTCCAATACCACAGTTCAAAAGCATAAATCCTTTGGTGCTCAGCCTTCTTCACAGTCCAACTCTCACATCCATACATGACCACAGGAAAAACCATAGCCTTGACTAGACGGACCTTTGTTGGCCAAGTAATGTCTCTGCTTTTGAATATGCTATCTAGGTTGGTCATAACTTTTCTTCCAAGGAGTAAGCGTCTTTTAATTTCATGGATGCAATCACCATCTGCAGTGATTTGGGAGCCCCCCAAATAAAGTCTGACACTGTTTCTGCTGTTTCCCCATCTATTACCCCTGAAGTGATGGGACAAGATGCCATGATCTTCGTTTTCTGAATGTTGAGTTTTAAGCCAACTTTTTCACTCTCCTCTTTCACCTTCATCAAGAGGCTTTTTAGTTCCTCTTCACTTTCTGCCTTAAGGGTGGTGTCATCTGCATATCTGAGGTTATTGATATTTCTCCCGGCAATCTTGATTCCAGGTTGTGTTTCTTCCAGTCCAGCGTTTCTCATGATGTACTCTGTATAGAAGTTAAATAAGCAGGATTACAATATACAGCCTTGATGTACTCCTTTTCCTATTTGGAACCAGTCTGTTGTTCCATGTCCAGTTCTAACTGTTGCTTCCTGACCTGCATACAAATTTCTCAAGAGGATACCTTGTTTGATATCCTGCAATAAATGTTGCATTTCCCTTCACCACAACCCAGAGTCAGTAAATTGGCTTTACTACACACAGGCACGTGGACCCAAGTTTGGTTTGGTAACAATGTTGGCAACCCAGATGGGGCAGAAGTCCCAAGTGGGCATCTTGTCCATGACACATCAATTTCTGGATGATGGTAGTTCTTGCATACTGTCCAGAAGCTGCCTGAGCTGCTCACCTTTGTCTTGGGGACAGCCCCAAATGCTTGCCATTGACCAGGCATTGCTGGCTCACAGTGCTTTCAATTCTGAGATGAAGGAAGCAAGGCCCTGGTTTTGATTTGTCTCTACAAATGAACATTAGCAGACATTTAGGGGTTGACAGACTCAATGTAGGAGGGTAAGTCGCTTTTGTGTGTACAACCAAAACCTCCCTTCCTCTCTACCCTGGGCTTTCCTCCTCAAATAAGCCTGTTTGTTTTGTATTCATGTGGGGTACCCTGTTGGAAAGAAGAATAGCTATTGGACTTCTATCCTATTTGTGAAATGATTCCTTGCTTATTTAGATGCTAATGTTTGGCTTTGGAGCCACCATTTATGCTTTGTTTTTCATTTCTGGGGAGCATGCCCTCCAGGTCACATTTTGGAAAAATAATCTTATTATAGCTATGAACCTATGACTAAGAAATATTATTTAAAACTGTGTGGTCACAATATTGTTTAGACTCTGGAAAAAATTGGTTAAGATGAAACTCCTTGGAAATTCCAAAACTGGTTCTTTTTGCAAAAAGAAAAAGCTAGTTTGATAAAAATCAGAATTCTGACCCTGAGACAACAAAAATATTCCTAGGAAAAATCTTGAAGTTTCAATTCTAATCATGTCTTTGAAATACAAACACAGCCCACTTTGCCTGAGAACTTTGGCCTTAGAACTGCAAACCAAAGGTAAAATGTGTAAAGCGACTCTTTAAGCTCAAATAAGTAAATTTAACCTGTTCTGAACGTTATTTTTGGTTTTGCATTTGCCAGTTAAATTGCCATTATCCATGGTCATGATTCCCCTATCTTTCTATTTACATTTTGTTTGTTCTTTAAAAGAGGGCTTCTTGCTTGAAAAACTTGAAAAAATTGTTCAACTTCGCCCTTTTGTTTTTGTCCTGAAGAAATTAGATTTTGGTCTTTGTGTGTTGCCGGGGTCCAGCCCCGGCTGGATCCAGGGATTCCCTCGGGAGGACGGCATTGGCAAAAAGGATAGAAATAAAGAAAGAGATAAGGAAAGAATTTTGCAGTTGAGAAAACAGAGGAGAGAAAAGAGGCTGATATTCCTTGGTTTACGCAGAAAGCCAATAAAGCCCCAGCACGGGACTTGCTCTGTTCACGTAGGCCGCAGGCGCCCTCTCGAATCACGGGATGTGCCCCACCTTAGGCACCTTCTCAAGTGGGTCTTAGAAGCCCAGGCAGGAAAGTGAACGCAGAGGGCCCCTGTGCTCCAGGGGATCAGCCTGAAGAGGAAAAGGAAAGAGAAAGAACAACACGGGGAGACCAAGCCTGATGAGCATGGCCCACACTTTATTTTCCAAAGTAGTTTTTATACCTTAAATTGTGCATAGAGGATAATGGGGCGGTGGGGAGGGGTAGAGTCATGCAAGGTCAGCAGTCGTTGATCCTTATCGAAGCCAGGCTTTCTTTCTGCAAACTTATCATATGCAAAAGCTTTAGGTGATTTACATCATCTTCTGGCCAGGAGGCCTGTTAACATTTTATGACCCTTTCTTCAGAAAACTTATTTTTCTCTAAAGGTGATTATTCTAAAGTCAGGCGCCACCCTCCGAAAGCATTAGATAAAGTTGCATTCCTATAGAGCAAAAGTGTGGTGGGCTATAACAAGAAAAGAATTAACTCAAGGGTCCAAGGTTACAAACATTAAAGCTACTACTTACATTTCTATACACTAACTATATTAATCAATACACTCTCAGGGACACAGTAGGTAAGGGATATGGAACCTTGGCAGCAAGCATTAGCTCAACAAAGAAATCCTCTACTAGTTCTATTCTAACAATTGTAACTCTCTGAGAAGCTCTGCATTGTTAGAATATCTTAAGCTTCCCATGCCTCTTGTGGTTGGGAGGCTGTGAATCTGAACAACCTGTCAGGCAAGCTAGAAAGTCATCAGAGGGGTTTGAATTGAAACACTCCTATTATGCCCAGGAGAATTATTAACTAGAGCTCTAAGTTAATTTTCTTCAGAGAAAGGTGGTCGGGGATAGCCCCCTGTTAATGTCAGGGGAGTTGGTAAAAGTCATAAAATAGTAAAACAGACAGATTCTGGTTTTGGGGTAGACGCTCAGGCAGGTCCGGGGGGCGGGGGCCCTCGAGCTCTGACTCGCCTTGCCCGTCAGAGCTCTCCCACATGACTTTGTCTTGAGTGGGGACTTCCGTGCTGGCTCCTGGCGGTGTGTATGTCTGCATTTGTCTATGTGTAAGTGTACCAGCCATGGGAAACTCAAATTTGTTTCCCAATTCAACCCCTTGAGGTACATTTTCCAGAAATGGAGAATTTCAGCTGTAAGCCAATGAAATATGAAAAGATGATTTTCCTTTGTAATATATCCTGCCATAATACTCCCAGGATTCATGGGGAAAATTGGCCTAAAATAGATCTCTGAACTAAGTTTATCTACTTTTGCCTTTGATTAAGAGAAAAAATTTAAGATATTTGGATTTATCAGATACATGTCTTACATCACATTAAAAATTATTCTATAAAAATGTATGTTTTTAGAGTTAATGATATATGTTTGTTTGTTAATCCTGAAATACTGGTATGACATACAGTTCACAATTACTTGCTTCTTGATTTTAAATTGATATTAAGGCTTTTACAGGTTACAGTGATAATATATGTAATTAAAGCTACTAAAATGATAAAAAAAAAGTATCTTGATGTCTAAAGAAATCAGTATATATGTTGTCAATGATAGAAGATAGGAAGACTGGAAATATATTTGTTGGAGAATGGGTGGAAAAAAATGGGAGCAATTAAAATGGATTTCAAAAGCTATGAAAATTTTGTAGAAAAAGAATCTTGAAAAAAGAATTTTGTACATGGCCAGAACTTATTATGATTAGACTGAAATTAATTAGTTAAATGAATATTGCTATTAACAGTAAGCTAATACAGGTTGGAATTTGGTTCTATTATGAACACAAAGTTCTGTTAGAATGCTGCTTTTGATAACACACTGAATTTCTTTCTCTAGCTAACTTTAAGATACTTCAGGCAACTCAGAAAAAATATTAAACTAACTGGGATTATTTGGTAGATTAAATTACAGGGGAAACATCATCAAGTAAAAGGTAACATTAAGCCTTCTTTATGCTATGTCTATAAAAATGTATTTTATAGGTGTTCCAGAAATTATATGAAATTCCTGGAGATCATATATGTCCTGATATAAAATGTTGTCTGTCATCAAAATTGAGGCCCACACTAAATAGACTGAACACAAGTCTTAAGAAAATGTCCTAATTGGCTTTCATGCAAAGGCAATAACAGAATCTGTTAAGATTGTGGCACAGGTAGATAAAGTCCATTATACTCATTAAAAAAAATTAACCCCTCATGTCAGACTTTTGCCATCCTGATATCCTTGAATCATAGCAACAGTTTCTCCTAAATCAGAGGAGTTAGGATGGGTAAACAATAGCTGTGAATTAAACAGGGCTATGGCACACCCAGCATTTCTCATGATGTACTCTGCATGTAAGTTAAATAAGCAGGGTGACAATATACAGCCTTGACGTATTCCTTTCCCTATTTGGAACCAGTCTGTTGTTCCATGTCCAATTCTAACTGTTGAATGCTTTTTGACTTGCATACAGATTTCTCAGGAGGCAGGTCAGGTGGTCTGGTATTCCCATCTCTTTCAGAACTTTCCAGTTTATTGTGATCCACATTGTCAAAGGCTTTGGCATAGTCAATAAAACAGAAATAAATGTTTTTCTGGAACTCTCTTGGTTTTTCCATGATCCAGTGGATGTTGGCAATTTGATCTCTGGTTCCTCTGCCTTTTCTAAAACCAGCTTGAACATCTGGAAGTTCACGGTTCACATATTGCTGAAGCCTGGCTTGGAGAATTTTGAGCATTACTTTACTACCATGTGAGATGAGTGCAACTGTGCGGTAGTTTGAGCATTCTTTGGCATTGCCTTTCCAGTCCTGTGTCCACTGCTGAGTTTTCCAAATTTTCTGGCATATTGAGTGCAGCACTTTCACAGCATCATCTTTCAGGATTTGAAATAGCTCAACTAGAATTCCATCACCTCCACTAGCTTTGTTCATAGTGATGCTTTCTAAGGCCCACCTGACTTCAAATTCCAGGACGTCTGCCTCTAGGTGAGTGATCACACCGTCGTGATTATCTGGGCCATGAAGATCTTTTTTGTACAGTTCTTCTGTGTATTCTTGCCACCTCTTCTTAATATCTTCTGCTTCTGTTAGGTCCCTACCATTTCTGTCCTTTATCGAGCCTATCTTTGCATGATATGTTCCCGATATCTCTAATTTTCTTGAAGAGATCTCTAGTCTTTCCCATTCTGTTGTTTTCCTCTATTTCTTTGCATTATTGCTGAGGAAGGCTTTCTTATCTCTTGTTGCTATTCTTTGGAACTCTGCATTCAAATGGGAATATCTTTCCTATTCTCCTTTGCTTTTTGCTTCTCTTCTTTTCACAGCTATTTGTAAGGCCTCCTCAGACAGCCATTTTGCTTTTTTTGCATTTCTTTTCCATGGGGATGGTCTTGATCCCTGTTTTCTGTACAATGTCACGAACCTCCATCCATAGTTCATCAGGCACTCTATCAGATCTAGTCCCTTAAATCTATTTCTCGCTTCCACTGTATAATCATAAGGGATTTTATTTAGGTCATACCAGAATGGTCTAGTGGTTTTCCCCGCTTTCTTCAATTTAAGTCTGAATTTGGCAATAAGGAGTTCACATGCTGCGATTCATGGGGTCGCAAAGAATTGGACATGACTGAACGACTGAACTGAACTGATGGCACACCCAAGACAGTCAATTGATTCTTTCCAGCTCCCTGAACAACTCCATTTTTCTATCTGATGGGTTAAATCCTTCCCGTGATGCAAAGCCAATGCTCTCACAGTGAAAAAGGAAATGACTTTCTACTTGGGGTATACTTTCTACAATCTCCAGTGACCAAGGCACTCACTTCACTGGACAAATTACACAAGCCTTAACAAAAACCTCACAAACTTATTAAAATTATCTGTCATTATCATCCT
Organism: Bos javanicus; assembly: GCF_032452875.1. Classification (NCBI taxonomy): domain Eukaryota; kingdom Metazoa; phylum Chordata; class Mammalia; order Artiodactyla; family Bovidae; genus Bos; species Bos javanicus. The sequence goes on from NC_083870.1 coordinate 9,170,751, forward strand.
CAATCATGAGGCAAGGTCAACAAAACTAATGGAAAGAAACAGACTTGAGCAGAACAAAAATTAATTACATAGGATTGAATGAACTAAAAAATATAACTTGTATGACATTTTGTCTGACATATTACTGACTTGATCCTTGTTTTTCAGGTTTAAAGGAACATTTGCCCTTAAGCTGATTATGATTTATAGCAACTTGGTAAATTATACCTTGTAAATAGAATTAAAATGTTTCTCTTTCCTCCCTACCTGATCCCTCCAGAAATTAGAAACTCTCAGGTGCCAGAAGCCTTATTAGTGAGTAAGGAAGGTCACCTCCTAACAAGTTCAAGAATCTCAAAGGAATTCCCTGATGGCCTAGTGGTTCGTATTCAGTGCCATCACTGCTCTGGCCCAGCTTTGATCTTTGGTTGGGAACTGAGATCCTGCAAACTGGGATTATACATAGTACAATTATGTGTGTGTGTGTGTGTGTCTCTGTGTGTGTGTGTGTGTCTGTGTGTATATCCGAAGATATTTTGAGGACCTTGAGAAGAGAAGAATTCACCCAAATCTATAGATACTGCAGGCAGAATCTGTTACAAGCCATTGGTGTGGCTTGACTGACCTTGACACTCCTTTTAAAAGTTCATTCTGAGAGGCTTTTAAAAGCTCAGTGTGAGATTCCTTATGAGTTTCAGCACAGCCAATATTTTTTCAAAGTCTATGTGATCAGATAACCAGATTTATTTTGCAAACAAACTAATATTAACTTGGCTATTTTTGGTAAAAATTAGGGTAATTTTAGAGAAAAAAAATGATTGTGCTTCAATATAAAATTCTGCTGCTGCTACTGATGCTGTTTAATCACCGAGTCATGTCCAACTCTTTGTGACCCCATGGACTGCAGCCCACCAGGCTCCTCTGTACGTGGGAATTTCCAGGCAAGAATACTGGAATGGGATGCCATTTCCTTCTCCAAAGGATCTTCCCGACCCAGGGACTGAACCCATGTCTCCTGCTTGGCAGGGGGTTCTTTACCACTGAGCCACGTGGGAAGCCCATGTTAAATTCTAGTTTTGCTCATTGAGATCTGTATTTACTGTCTAAACCTCATTTCCCAAGTAGCTATTTTTACTATGTTACATAGTTGTAAAGCTTAATTAATTGAGTTATTAAAAAGATACTCTAAATTTGTTTCTGAAACTGATCACTGTAATCTATTTTGGGGTGAAGATCAGATGCCCCCTGATCTATAATCAGGGGATTATGCATACTGGAAGAAGCATAATTTAAAGGATTGTCTCCAACCTAGATGAAAGATGACATCAGGTACCCTTAAGCACATCATGCACTAAGAAACTGAAGGAAATTAACTCTTAAACTTATATTTCCTACTTAAGAAGGGCCACTACATTGGGCTGGTCTGTAGAAAGGACTGCTGTCCCCAAACAATATTAATATCAGGATGAGAAGACAACAGCAGTGATATGCAACTGACGCAGACAGGCCTTAAGATCTGACATACAAATCTAAGTGAATTGTTGACCAAATGTTTTTCTCCCTATCAACACTGAAAGTTACTGTTTCAGTCATTTCAGTAACAACTATATGTTGTCACATAATGGAAGTCTAGAAAAAATTCCAAGTAAGAACTGATTAATACCTATCATTTACTGTTGTATATAGAATAATGACCCTCCAAAGATAATTATATTATAATCCCAGAATTCGTGAACGTGTGAGGTTACATGGTTAAGGGAAATTAAGATCACAGATGGAATTAAGGTTGTTCCTCATCTGACTTTTTTTTAAATTGATGTTATATGTATTTTATGACAATTTTAAACATTTAAAAATACTTTCAAATGACATACAATAAATTTCACATATTAAAACTATATAATAGATTTTACTTTTGGCATATGCATACAATTGTGACATCATCATCACAACAAACACAATGAACATATTTATCATCTCCAATATATTCAGTGTGTAATCCTGTGCTTCCCCTAGCCCCAACTCCTACTCTCAGCCAACGACTGATTTTGTAATTACTAGTGATTAATGTATGTTTTCTAGAATTATATATATATAGAATCAGTATGTAAAAAAAGAAAAGAAAGTTATTGTTTTACTTTTAAACCACACTGTTGCCCTCAGGAGTTACTACGATAGAAATAAAATTCTCTAATGAAGTTTTACAGAGTATTACCACCCACTATGATGTGTAATACTGCTGGCTAAAATTTATTGTTGAAAGCACAAGTACAATGCTCATGTGACAATTGAGTATGACTGATAAAATATATAGCCTATAAAATGTTTCCCCATTGACATACCTCTGAGCCTGTTTGCAATATCTGATTAGTTTTCCCCCAACATGGATAACTAGACAAATAGAAAGGAGGTCTAAAATAGAGGACATGATCTAACCCTGTGGCAGGCAGCTGAACTACCCCAGCATCAAGGGACAGATATTCTGATCATCAGTGATTTCTACTGAAAGATTCAGAATCAAAAGAGTAAAATGACGAAAGAAATTTTTACATATTGAGGTATGTAGGGTCATTCTGGCTTTAGGCTAACCAAAATGGCCTGTTTGTGGCCTGTTAAACATGCATTGTACATCTGCTTTAACCATTAAGAAAAAAAATGCATTTAAAAAATCAGAATGGAATAACTATGGTTCAAACATCCAAAATAGAGCTCGGTAGCCATTGTGGATATGAGTTCAGACACATTCCTACATTACCAAGAACTTGAGTTTTCTAAACTTTATTAGACTTAAGTATATCACCAGCTCTTCTCAAAACAATGTCTGCTAACAACTGCCAGCTGCAACCTTATGGTCTCAAGGTCTCCTTATCACTATAAAACCTTTCCCCACTTTAGAAATGGTAGTGGCAAATGGGACTACTACCAGGTTTCCTTGATGAATCAGAGGGTAAAGAATCTGTCTGCAATGCAAAAGACCCAGGTTTGATCTCTGGATCAAGAGGATCCCCTGGAAAAAGGAATAGCTACACATTCCAGTATTCTTGCCTGGAGAATCTCATGGACAGAGGAGCCTGGCAGGCTACAGTTCATGGGGTCGCAAAGAGTCAGACATGACTGAGTGACTAATACACTAGAAATAGTAGTGGCCAATGATCTCATGCTATAGTCTCCCAGAAAAAGTCACTAAATTCTTCAGTTATAGTAGCATTAGCTATTAAAATTAGTCTAAATTCTATTTTGACCAAAAAAGGGGAGAAATATATAGTGGCCAATAGCTCTTATTATATAAAATTAATACCCCTGGAAAAGTTAAAACCCAAATATACAATAATTCAAAAGGCTACTTGATTACTGAATTACATAAAGAGGAAACACTCCAAAACTTATTTTCCTGAACACCATCTAAAATAGGAGAACTCTTTTGAGAAATACTGCAAAAACATATTTTGATCATTCTCCTCATTGTAATATGTGTACTAATTTTCAAATGTTTATCCAGTGCTGCAACAAAACAATCAAAAAGAGAAGTAATGCTTTCATAATGCAAAATATTGATGCTAAGCTTGGAACTAGAAACTATTCCCAACTCTGTGTACATTTCCCAAATTAATTAGGCCTATGCCCCCATTTCAGCAGAAAGTAGCCAGAATGGTCATCACCTCATTCCCTCAAAGAGTTAGGGAAATTGAAACAGAAAAAGAAACTAAAAGTGAGCTCCTCTGTTGAGTTTATGATTAACCTCTCAATCCAAAACGGTATTCCCTTTCTTGTTCTACACATATTCACCCTCAAGACTGAAGAGTGTTAAAGAAAAGGGGAGAGTTGTAACTGAGCAAGACCTTGTGGGGCCTTCCCAGAATGGACCACTCCCATATTCTCTGCCTGCCTTTTGTCTGTAGAAAAACTTTAGTCAAAGAGTAAATTTAATAAGATAAATGAGAAAAGGAAGAAATAAAGGAAAACAGTTTGGTTCAGTAACATAGGATAAAGAGAAGACAGAGAAATTAAAGAACAAAATTTAAAATAGCATACTTTTCTTATCAGTTCAGTTCAGTTCAGTCGCTCAGTCGTGTCCGACTCTTTGCGACTCCATGAATCACAGCACACCAGGTCTCCCTGTCCATCACCACTCCCGGAGTTCACTTTTCTTATATGCAAGCCTAAATCCTAAATAAAATAAAATAAAATAATAATGGAGTCTATGGCTAGCTAAGTTATTTACATAAGAAAGTAAGTAAAGACATTTGCAAATATTTATGGACTCAGACTATATACTTCCTGAGTACACTTAATTTACTCCATGGCATACTCTAACAAAATTTAAAACAGATCAATAACCTCAGATATGCAGATGACACCACCCTTATGGCAGAAAGTGAAGACAAACTAAAAAGCCTCTTGATGAAAGCGAAAGAGGAGAGTGAAAAGTTGACTTAAAGCTCAACATTCAGAAAACAAAGATCATGGCATCCAGTCCCATCACTTCATGGCAAATAGATGGCCAAACAGTGGAAACAGTATCAGACTTTATTTTGGGGGGCTACAAAATCCCTGCAGATGGTGACTGCAGCCATGAAATTAAAAGACACTTACTCCTTGGAAGGAAAGTTATGACCAACCTAGATAGCATATTGAAAAGCAGAGACATTACTTTGCCAACAAAGGTCCGTCTAGTCAAGGCTATGGTTTTTCCTGTGGTCATGTATGGATGTGAGAGTTGGACTGTGAAGAAAGCTGAGCGCCGAAGAATTGATGCTTTTGAACTGTGGTGTTGGAGAAGACTCCTGAGAGTCCCTTGGACTGCAAGGAGATCCAACCAGTCCATTCTAAAGGAGATCAGCCCTGGGTGTTCCTTGGAAGGAATGATGTTAAAGCTGAAACTCCAGTACTTTGGCCCCCTCATGCGAAGAATTGACTCATTGGAAAAGACTCTGATGCTGGGAGGGATTGGGGGTAGAAGGAAAAGGGGACAACAGAGGATGAGATGGCTGGATGGCATCACCAACTTGATGGACATGAGTTTGAGTGAACTCCGGGAGTTGGTGATGGACAGGGAGGCCTGGCATGCTGCAATTCACGGGGTCGCGAAGAGTCAGACGCGACTGAGCAACTGAACTGAACTGAACTGAAAACAACAAATGACCTGATTTAAAAGTGGGCAGAAGTCATAAATAGACATTTTCCCAAAGATACACAGATGGCCAACAAACACATTAAAAGATGTTTAATTCACTAATCATCAAAGAAATGCCAATCAAGACCACAATGAGATATCATCTCACACCTGTCAGAACTGCTATTATCAAAAAGTCTACAAATGACAAATATTAGTGATGATGCGGGAAAAAGGGAACCCTGGTACCCTTTTGATGGGAATGTAAATTAATACAGTCACTATGGAAAACAGTATGGATTTTCCTCAAAAACCAAACTACAGCCAACATATGATCCCACAATTCCACTCCTGGGTATATATCTGAAAAAAAAATGCTAGTTTGAAAAGATGTCTGCACCTCAATGTTATTAACAGCATGATTTACAATAGCTAAGATATGGAAGCAACCTAAGTGTTCATCAGCAAATAGTTTTTTTTTTTTTAATTTTTTTAAAGTTTTTTAAATTTTATTTTGTTTTTAAACTTTATATAATTGTATTAGTTTTGCCAAATATCAAAATGAATCCATCACAGGTACACATGTGCTCCCCATCCTGAACCCTCCTCCCTCCTCCCTCCCCATACCATCCCTCTGGGTCGTCCCAGTGCGCTAGCCCCAAGCATCCAGTATCGTGCATTGAACCTGGACTGGCATCTCGTTTCATACATGATATTTTACATGTTTCAGTGCCATTCTCCCAAATCTTCCCACCCTCTCCCTCTGCAACAGAGTCCATAAGACTGTTCTATACATCAGTGTCTCTTTTGCTGTCTCATACATAGGGTTATTGTTACCATCTTTCTAAATTCCATATATATGCGTTAGTATACTGTATTTATGTTTTTCCTTCTGGCTTACTTCACTCTGTATAATAGGCTCCAGTTTCATCCACCTCATTAGAACTGATTCAAATGAATTCTTTTTAATGGCTGAGTAATACTCCATTGTGTATATGTACCACTGCTTTCTTATCCATTCATCTGCTGATGGACATCTAGGTTGCTTCCATGTCCTGGCTATTATAAACAGTGCTGCGATGAACATTGGGGTACACGTGTCTCTTTCCCTTCTGGTTTCCTCAGTGTGTATGCCCAGCAGTGGGATTGCTGGATCATAAGGCAGTTCTATTCCCAGTTTTTTAAGGAATCTCCACACTGTTCTCCATAGTGGCTGTACTAGTTTGCATTCCCACCAACAGTGTAAGAGGGTTCCCTTTTCTCCACACCCTCTCCAGCATTTATTATCTGTAGACTTTTGGATCGCAGCCATTCTGACTGGTGTGAAATGATACCTCATAGTGGTCTTGATTTGCATTTCTCTGATAATGAGTGATGTTGAGCATCTTTTCATGTGTTTGTTAGCCATCTGTATGTCTTCTTTGGAGAAATGTCTATTTAGTTCTTTGGCCCATTTTTTGATTGGGTCATTTATTTTTCTGGAGTTGAGCTGTAGGAGTTGCTTGTATATTTTTGAGATTAGTTGTTTGTCAGTTGCTTCATAGCAAATAAATTGTTTTAAAAAGATGTAGTGTAACCGAGGAAACCAGAATTGAAAGAGACACGTGTACCCCCAATGTTCATTGCAGCACTGTTTACAATAGCTAGGACATGGAAGAAACCTAGATGTCCATCAGCAGACGAATGGATAAGAAAGCTGTTGTACATACACACAATGGACTATTATTCAGCTATTAAAAAGAATGCATTTGAATCAGTTCTAATGAGGCGGATGAAACTGAAGCCTATTATACAGAGTGAAGTAAGTCAGAAAGAAAAACACCAATACAGTATATTAATGCATATATATGGAATTTAGAAAGATGGTAATGATGACCCTATATGTGAAACAACAAAAGAGACACAGATGTAAAGAACAGACTTTGGACTCTGTGGGAGAAGGTGAGGGTGGGATGATTTGAGAGAACAGCATTGAAACATGTATATTACAATATATGAAATGGATCACCAGTCCAGGTTTGATGCATGAAACAAGGTGCTCAGAGCTGGTGCACTGGGATGACCCTGAGGGATGGGAGGGGAAAGGAAGTGGGAGGGGGGTTCAGGATGGGGAACACATGTACACCCATGGCTGATTCATGTCAATGTATGGCAAAAACCATTACAATATTGTATAGCAATTAGCCTCCAAATAAAATAAATTAATTAATTAAAAAAAAAGATGTAGTGTGTATATATATAAGTCACTTCAGTCATGTCTGACTCTGTGCGACCCCATAGACGGCAGCCCACCAGGTTCCCCCGTCCCTGGGATTCTCCAGACAAGAACACTGGAGTGGTTTGCCATTTCCTTCTCCAATGCATGAAAGTGAAAAGTGAAAGTGAAGTCGCTCAGTAGTGTCTCACTCCTAGCAACCCCGTGGACTGCAGCCTACCAGGCTCTTCTGTCCATGGAATTTGCCAAGCAAGAGTACTGGAGTGGGGTGCCATTGCCTTCTCCCATATATATACACACACACATATACATGTGTGCATGTGTGTGTAATGAAATACTACTCAGACATAAAAAAAATATAAAGTTTTGCTATTTGTAACAATATGGATGGACTTGGAGGATATTATACTAAGTAAAATAAGACAAAGAAAGGTAGACACTGGAGATTAAGTATTTGTGGAATCCAAAAATAAAACAAATGAATACAACAAAACAGATTTCCTGGCATAGAGAATAAACTGGTTGGTTACCAGAAGGGAGAGAGAATTGGGGAGAAACAGGATGCGGCATGGATTGAGAAGTACAAATGTATAAAAACAGACAGGCTACAGGGATGTATTGTACAGCACAGGGAAATATAATCATTATTTTTTGGTGACTTTCAGCGGAATATAATCTATAAAAGTGTTGAGTTGCTATGATGTACACCTGAAACTAGTATGATGTTGTAAATTAACTACACTTCAATTTAAAAAATAGAGCAAAATAAATGTTTCCAAAAAGAGGGGGAAGCTATGGAATTCAAGATATACTAGTGACCAAAGAAAACAATAGGAGTAAATTCCCAAACTGTTGAGAATAAAAATTTTAACATAAGTATTACTAGGAGATAATTAATAAAGCAGGAAATGATTTTAAAAACTAATAAAGAAATAAAACTCCAGCTTATTTCAACAAAATGAAGAGATTGAGAGAGATAAATGCTAATATTTAATCTTGCTCAGAGTTAGGAATATCAACACTAATTAATTCTCATTAATTAATAGAAAAATGGAGATTTTATAACTGATAGAAAATAATAACTGATAGAAAAATATAAATTTTATATTTATTAAATGTTTTTGTGAAACCATTAATAGAATAGATTATTTTTGAGATTTAGCCCAGTCTGTTAAGGCATTATAACATATTGATGAAAGAAAGAACTTAGCAGTAAGAAAACTGACTTCTAGGTAACCAGTTTGTGAATATAAGGCTAGATAGCTCAACAAGATAGAAATCAGAATAAATCACTGCAGTGAGCAGGACAAGAGACACCATTAAGAGATTGTTTAATTGGCCAAGTTAACTGGAATGAAAAGAAATATAACCATCTTTCTGGCAATTTCCACTTGCATTTCAAGCAATGTTTGATTTAAGAATGTAAATGTTGTATCATTAGGTGACTAAAATTTTATGATAACTATGTCTTTTAAGTAGATTGCATATGTTTTTCCCATCATGCTTTTTCTGGTTCAAACCACACAGTACAATGTGCTTACTGCACAAAGCTCACATTAAAAATGAAATTTAGAAATTATGTTGGAGGCTTGGTGACACCCAGTGTCTTGACAATTTATTATAAATTTGAGGACTTAGAACTAAATGACGTACCATTTTCCAAGGAGAGGTGAAACTAATTACTTAAAAAGTCTACTAGTAATATTGAGAGTATGACAGGTGAGGATATTCAGTCAAATTTGCATACTTAAAAATGGAAAACTGTACATTGAGTTTCAGGTACAATAGTTGCTTTCTACTAGAGAAGATAGATGTTGGAGACTCCAAAAGTTCTTTGCTTAAATGTCTGGAAACAAATTTTCACACATGTATACACAGCAAAAGGGCATCCCAGGTGGCTCAGTGGTAAAGAATCTGCTTGTAATGCAGAAGATGTAGATTTGATCCCTAAGTTGGAAAGATACCCTGGAGAAGGAAATCCATTCCAATATTCTTACATGGCAAATCCCATGGACAGAGAAGCCTGCGGGGCTATAGTCCATAATGTCACAAAGTTGAACACAACTGCAGTGAGTTAGCACACAAACACACACACACATCTCTGATGAACACAGATGCAAAATTCCTCAACAAAATATTAGCAAACCAATTGAACAATACATTAAAAAGATCATATGCCGTGACCAGGTAGGATTTACCTCTGCAATGCAAGAATAACTTAACATCTGCAAATCAATCGGTGTGATGCATCACATTAATAGAGTAAAAATAATATGATTGTTTCAGTAGATGCAAAAATTTTTGAAAAAAATTATCATTACTTAATCATAAAAGTTCTCTAAAAATAGGCATAAAGGAAATTACCTTAACATTATACAGATCATATATGACAAGCCTACAGCTAGTGTCATACTCAACAGTGAAAACATGAGTTCCTCTAAAGTCAGGAACAAGCCACTGCCACCACTTGTATTCAGCATAGTAGTGGAAGTCATAGTACTAGCCAGAGTAATTAGACAAGAAAAAGAACTAAAACGCATTACAATTGAAAAGGAAGAAGTAAAATTATCTCTGCAGATGATATAATATTACATATAGAAAACCACAAACCCTTCACACACACAAAAAAACCAGCTAGAAATAATAGATTCAGTAAAAATGCAAGGTATAAAACCAATATACAAAAATCACTTGTTTTTATATACATTAATAATGAGCCATAAGAAATTAAGAAAATAATCTTATTTACAATTGAATCAAAAGAATAAAATATTAATATCTAGGGATAAATGTAATGAAGGAGGTGAAAGTTCTGTACACAAAAACCATAATACAGTGATGAAATAACTGCATTCATGTATATCTTAGAGAAAGCAGTGATACCTCCTTTCTTGAGGTCAGTTATTAAGGATTCTGAGTGACTGAGTGACTGAACTGAACTGAACTGAAACATTCAACATTTCAGTTCAGTTCAGTCACTCAGTCGTGTCCAACTCTGCAACCCCATGAATCACAGCACGCCAGGCATCCCTGTCCAGCACCAACTCCTGGAGTTTGCCCAAACTCATGTCCATCAAGTTGGTGATGCCATCCAGCCATCTCATCCTCTGTCGTCCCCTTCTCCTCCTGCCCCTAATCCCTCCCAGCATCAGGGTCGTTTCCAATGAGTCAACTCTTCGCATGAGGTGGCCAAAGTATTGGAGTTTCAGTTCTATTTAACATCAAAAAGTATGCTGTAAATGTCTTCAAATTTCCTGGAAGTAAAACGAACAAATCAGGAATGCTGCTATTTCTTTTCTTTTCTTTTTTTTTTTTGAAGTTTTTAAAGCTTTTCTTTTATATACAAAGAGCTAGTACTGTTTCTGCATAAGGCTAATGTGCTGCATAATGTTGATGTGTTCCTTCCATTTAAGGAAGTTCGGTTAGTACAACTTAATGAAGCCGATGTTCTTAGCATGCAGCTGGAAACACTGGCCGCACGTATTGTGGCGTATTTCCGAATCAGACCATGCTGGTTTGAGCAGACCCAGCAAGAGTGAGAACTCTGGCCAAATTTTCTCAGGTGGCTCCTGTAGAGCTGTTGGTGACCCATGTGGCTTTCTCAGCTGCAACGAGATAAAAGGTGTTATTTCTTATCAATGCATACAACCTATACAACTGGTAGGACACATCTGAACTAAATTTAAATGTTCCATCACATGTCCGGTACTTATATCTAACCAAATCATCCAAGCCAGATTCTGTGCCAAATACCGATATTCTACATCATGTTCTCCACTATCAAATAGAAAAACTTTCCACCATTTTCAAGAACATACTCGTCAGGAATCGTGATTTGACAGAGCTAAGGAAAGCTTCATTTTTCTTTTGTCTCCAACTTCTAATATTGCATGATACATTTGATAAAGATGGCATTAGAGAACAAGCAGTTGTGCCTAAAGTAGCTAAACAATTGAGAAATAATTCTCTCAAAGAGTGTTGTAAATTACTAAACACCTCTTTTATATTTGCTATAATTTGATAAACTTTTAGTTTTAAGGGGGATTGGGGATGACTGAGCTCATGGAAGGATTTTTCAATTTTAGTTTTTGACACAGCTTTTCTCAGGACTGTATCGTAACCATCACATTGATTATGAAGAACTAGACTATGGTAGGATCTATGTGTTTGTAATTTTTACTTGTTTGATATAATCAGAGTATTTTATCATATGTATTCAAAGAAACTTATATATTAATTTTAAAATATGATACAATGTTCAAAAAGAAAAAGAAAAAAAAAACCCTGCTGGGCTTTTGAGTGGGATTATGTTGAATCTATAGATCAATCTGGGGAGAAGTAGCACTTTTTAAAAATGTATTTATTTTTAATTAAACCAAATTGCTTTACAGTGTTATATTGGTTTCTGCCAAACATCATCATGAATCATATGTCCCCTCCCTCTTGAACCTACATCCCACCTCCCTCCTCATCCCACTCCTCTAGGTTGTTACAGAGCACTGGTTTGAGTTCCTGGAGTCATACAGCAGATTTCAGTGAGCTATCTATTTTACATATGGTGATACTGTTTCCATGTTACTCTTTTCATACATCCCACGCTATCCTTGCTCTTCCCCCTCCTCCCATCACTGTGTCCACAAGTCTGTCCTCTATATCTGTGTGTCCATTACTACTGTGAAAATAATTTCCTTAGTACTGTCTTTCTAGATTCCATATGTATGCGTTGGAAGTGGAAGTGAAGTCGCTTAGTCGTGTCCAACTCTTTGCGACACCATGGACTGTAGCCCACCAGGCTCCTCCATCCATGGGATTCTCCATGGGATTCTCCATCCATGGGATTCTCAAGAATACTGGAGTGAGTTGCCACTTCCTTCTCCATGGGATCTTCCTGACCCAGGGATCGAACCCATGTCTTCTGCATTACAGGCAGACGCTTTAACCTCTGAGCCACCAGGGAAGCCATGGTGTATGCGTTAATATACAATATCTGTTTTTTCTCTTTCTGACTTACTTCACTCTGTAAAATAGGCTCTAGGTTCATCCACCTCATTAGAACTAACTGAAATATGTTCCTTTTTATGGCTGAGTATTATTCTGTTTGTGTATCTGTACCACAGCTTCTTTATCCATTCATCTGTCAATGGACATCTAGGTTGCTTCCATATTCTAACTATTTTAAAATGCTACAATGAATATTGGGGTACATGTGTCTTTTTCAATTTTGGTTTCCTAAGGGTATATGCCTAATAGTGGGATTGCTGGGTCATATAGTGGTTTTATTCCTAGTTTTTAAAGGAATCTCCATACTGTCTTCCATAGTGGCTGTATCAATTTACATTCCCACCAACAGCGAAAGATGGTTTCCTTTTTTCCACACCTTCTCCAAAATTAATTGTTTGTAGATTTTTTGATGATGGTCATTCTGACTGGTATGAGGTGGTATCTCACTGTAGCTTTTTCTTATTTATTTTTTTATTGAAGGATAATTGCTTTACAGAACTTCATTGTTTTCTGTAAAACCTCAACATGGATCAGCCATCAGTTCAGTTCAGTCACTCAGTCCTGTCTGACTGTTTGCAACCTCATGAACCACAGCATGCCAGGCCTCCCTGTCTATCACCACTTCCTAGAGTTCACCCAAACCTATGTCCATTGAGTTGGTGATGCCATCCAACCATCTCATCCTCTGTCGTCCCCTTCTCCTCCTGCCCTCAATCTTTCCCAGCGTCAGGGTATTTTCAAATGAGCCAGCTCTTCACATCAAGTGGCCAAAGTATTGGAGTTCCAGCTTCAACATCAGTCCCACCAATGAACACCCAGGACTGATCTCCTTTAGGATGGACAGATTGGATCTCCTTGCAATCCAAGGGACTCTCAAGAGTCTTCTCTAACACTACAATTCAAAAGCATCAATTCTTCGGCTCTCAGTTCTCTTTATAGTCCAACTCTCACGTCCATACATGACCACTGGAATCAGCCATACGTATACATATATCCCCTCCCTTTTGAACCTTTCTCCCATCTCCTGCCCCGTCACACTCCTCTAGGTTTATACAGAGCTCTGTTTGAGTTTCATGAGTCATACAGCAAATTCCCATTGGCTATCTATTTTACATATGGTAATGTAAGTTTCCATGTTACTCTTTCCATGCATCAAACCCTCTCCTCCCCTCTCCCCATGTCCGTAAGTCTATTCTCTATGCCTATGTCTCCATTGCTGCCCTGTAAATAAATTTTTCAGAACCATCTTTCTAGATTCTGTATATGTTCATTAGAATACCATATTTATCTTTCTCTTTCTGACTCACTTCACTCTGTATAATAGATTCGAGGTTCATCCACCTCATAACTGACTCAAATGTGTTCTTTTTTATGGCTGAGTAATATTTCATTGTGTATATATACCACAACTTCTTTATCCTTTCATCTGTTGATGGGCATCTAGTTGCTTCCATATTCTAGCTATTGTAAATAGTGCTGCAGTGAAAGATGGGATACGTGTGTCTTTCAACCCTGGATTCCTCAGGGCATATGGGATTGCTTGGTCATGTGGTGGTTTTATTCCTAGTTTTTTAAGTAATCTCCATACTGTCTCCCATAGTGGCTGGATCAATTTACATTCCCACCAATAGTGCAAGAGCTTTCCCTTTTCTCCACACCCTCTCCAGCATTTATTGTTTGTAGACTTTTTGGTGATGGTCATTCTGACAGGTGTGAGGTGATATCTCATTGGGGTTTTGATTTGCATTTCTCTAATAATGAATGATGGTGAGCATCTTTTCATCTGTTTTTTAGCCATCTGCATGTTTTCTTTAGAGAAATGTCTGTTTAGGTCTTTTCCCCACTTTTTGACTGGATTGTTTGTTTTCGTGGTATTGAGTTGTATGAGATGCTTGTATATTTTGGAAATTAATCCTTTGTCAGTTTTTTCATTTGCTATTACTTTCTCCCATTCCAAGGGTTGTCTTTTCACCTTGCTTATAGTTTGCTTTGCTGTGCAAAAGCTTTTAAGTTTAATCAGGTCCTGCTTGTTTACTTTTGTTTTTATTTCCATTACTCTAAGAGGTGGGTCTTGTCATCAAGTGTTCTGCCAGTTTTCCTCTAAGAGTTTTATAGTTTCTGGTCTTATATTTAGGTCTTTAATCCATTTCAAGTTTATCTCTGTGTATGGTGTTAGAAGTGTTCTCATTTCATTCTTTTACATGTAGCTGTCCAGTTTTCCCAGCACCATTTATTGAAGCTTCTGTCTTTGTCTCATTGTATATTCTTGCCTTCTTTGTCAAAAATAAGGTACCCATAGGTGTATGGGTTTATTTCTGGGCTTTCTGTCTTGTTTCATTGGCCTATATTTCTGTTTTTGTGCCAGTACCATACTGTCTTGATGACTGGAGCTTTGTAGTATAATCTGAAGTCAGGAAGGTTGATTCCTTCAGCTCCATCCTCCTTTCTCAAGACTGCTTTGGATGTTCAGGGTCTTTTGTGTTTCCATATGAATTGTGAAATTTTTTGTTCTAGTTTTGTAGAAAAATGCCACTGGTAATTTGATAGCGATCACATTGAATTGGTAGATTGTGTTTGGCTCAGTTCAGTTCAGATCAGTCACTCAGTCATGTCCGACTCTTTGCAACACCATGAACTGCAGCACGCCAGGCCTCCCTGTCCTTTACCAACTCCGAGTTTACTCAAACTCATGCCCATTGAGTCAGTGATACTGTCCAACTATCTCATCCTCTGTTGTTCCCTTCTGCTGCTGCCTTCAGTCTTTCCCAGCATCAGGGTCTTTTCAAATGAGTCAGCTCTTCACATCAGGTGGCCAAGTATTGGAGTTTCAGCTTCAACATCAGTCCTTCCAATGAATATTCAGGACTTATTTCCTTTAGGATGGACTAGTTGAATCTCCTTGCTGTCCAAGGGACTCTCAAGAGTCTTCTCCAACACCACAGTTCAAAGGCATTTTCACAGTATTGATTCTTCCTACCCAGGAACATGGAATACCTCTCCATCTGTTTATGTCATCTTTGATTTCTTTCATCAGTGTCTTATAATTTTCTGTGTACAGTTCTTTGGTCTCCGTAGGTAAGTTTATTCCTAGATATTTAGTTTTTTTGTTGTTGCAATGGTGAATGGGATTGATTCCTTAATTTATCTTTCTGATTTTTCATTGTTAGTGTATAGAAATGCAAGTGATTTTTGTGTCTTGATTTTGTATCATGAACTTTGCTGAATTCACTGATTAGCTCTAGTACTTTTCTGATACTATCTTTAGGGTTTTTATGTACAATATCATGTCATCTGCAAACAGTGAGAGCTTTACTTCTTTTCTGATCTTGATTCCTTTTTATTCTCTGATTGCTGTAGCTAGGACTTCCAGAACTATGTTGAATAATAGTGGTGAAAGTGGACACACTTGTCTTGTTACTGATCTTAGGGGGAATGCTTCAGTTTCTTATCATTGAGAATAATGTTTTTTGCAGGTTTATCATATATGGCCTTTACTATGTTGAGGTAGGTTCCTTCTATGCCTATTTTTTGAAGAGTTTAAATCATAAATGGGTGCTGAATTTTGTCAAAGGTTTTTCCTGCATCTATTGAGATGATCATATGGTTTTATCTTTCAATTTGTTAATATGGTATATCACATTGATTGATTCATATATGTTGAAGAATCCTTGCATTCCTGGAATAAACCCAACTTAATCATAGTGTATGAGCTTTTTGATGTGTTGCTGAATTCTGTTTGCTAAAATTTTGTTGAGGGTTTTTGCATCTATGTTCATCAGTAATATTAGCCTGTAGTTTTCTTTTTTTGTGTGTTGTCTTTGTCTCATTTTGGTATCAGGGTGATGGTGGCCTCATAGAATGAGTTTGGAAGGTTTCCTTCCTCTGCAATTTTTTAAAAGAATTTTAGAAGGATAAGCATTAGCTCTTCTCTAAATGTTTAATAGAATTATCCTGTGAAGCCATCTGGCCCTGGGCTTTTGTTTTTTGGGGGAGACTTTTGATCACAGCTTCAATTTCAGTGCTTGTAATTGGGTTGTTAATAATTTCTATTTCTTCCTGGTTCAGTCTTAGAAGATTGAACTTTTCTAAGAATCTGTCCATTTCTTCTAGGTTATCCATTTTATTGCCATATAGTTGTTCATAATAGTCTCTTACAATCATTTGTATTTCTGCTTTGTCTGTTGTAACCTCTCCTTTTTCTTTCTTTTTTTTTTTTAATGACAGCTGGCACTAACCAGCCGTCTATCGCCCAGCTCCGCGGACACTTCCTATTGTTACTAGGAAACAGGAAGTGTCCTAGCCTCCCCTCTCCTTTTTCATTTCTAATTTTGTTGATTTGATTCTTCTGTCTTTTTTTCTTAATGGGTCTGAATAAAGGTTTGTCAATTTTATCTTCTCAAAGAACCAGCTTTTAGTTTTGTTAATCTTTACTATTGTGTCTTTCATTTCTTTTTCACTTATTTTTGTTCAGATCTTTATGATTTCTTTCCCTCTCCTAATTTTTTGTTCTTCTTTTTCCAGTTGTTTAAGGTATAAAGTTAGGCTGTCTATTGCATGTTTTTCTTGTTCATTGAGGTAGGATTGTATTGCTATAAACTTCCCTCTCAGAACTGCTTTTACTGCATCCCATAGGTTTTGAGTTTTCGTTGTCACTTGTTTCTAGAAATTTTTTGATTTCCCTTTTGATTTCTTCAGTAACCTGTTGGTTATTTTGAAATATATTGTTTAATCTCCATGTGTTTGTGTTTCTTATAGTTTTTTTTTCTTGTAATTAATATCTATTCTCATAGCATTGTGGTTGGAAAAGATGCTTGATATGATTTCAATTTTCTTAAATTTACTGAGGTTTGATTTGTGACCCAAGATGTGGTCTATCCTGGAGAATGTTCCATGTGCATTTGAGAAGGTGTATTCTTCTGCATTTGGATGGAATGTCCTGAAGATATCAATGAGATCCATCTCATCTAATGTATCATTTAAAACTTGTGTTTCCTTATTAATTTTCTGTTTTGATGATCTGTCCATTGGTGTGAGTGGAGTATTAAAGCCTTCTACTGTTATTGTGTAACTGTCAATTTCTTCTTTTATGTCTGTTAGTGTTTGTCTTATGTATTGAGGTGCCCCTATGTTGGGTGCATAGATATTTACAATTGTTATGTCCTACTAACAGGTTCAGTCCTACTAACACTCCCATCTTTCCCCCTTGTTCCTTCATCCTCCCGAGTTTCCCATGGGTCTATAATTCTTTTCCACTGGTCAGGTTCTCCTGTCTGCTCTCAGCTGGTGTTCTGCATGCACTTCTGTGTCTGAAGGTGTGTTCCTGATGTATCCGTAGAGAGAGATGTATTCCACGTCCACCTACTCCTCTGCCATCCTGTTCCCCCAATGAGTGATGTCAAGCATCTCTTCATGTGTTTATTAGTCATCTGTATGTCTTCTTTGGATAAATATCTGTCTAGGTCTTTTTCTCACTTTTTTATTGGGTTGTTTGTTTTTCTGATATTTGAGTTACATGAGCTGCTTGTATATTTTGGAAATCAATTCTTTGTCAGTTGTTTCATTTGTTATTATTTCCTCCCATTCTGAGAGCTATCTTTTCACCTTGTTTGTAGTTTCCTTTGTTGTGCAAAAGCTTTTAAGTTTAATTAGGTCCCACCTGTTTATTTTTGTTTTTATTTCCATCACTCTAGGAAGTGGGTCATAGAGGATCTTGCTGTGACTTATGTCACGGAGTGTTCTCCCTAGGTTTTCCTCTAAGAGTTTCATAGATTCTGGCCTTATATTTAGGTCTTTAATCCATTTGGAGTTTATCTTTGTATGCTGTTAGGAAGTGTTCTAGTTTTATTCTTTTACATGTAACTTTCCAGTTTTCCCAGCACCACTTATTGAAGAGGCTTTCTTTGCCCCATTGTGTATTCCTCCCACCTTTGTCAAAAATAAGACACCCAGAGGTGTGTGGGTTTATCTCTGGACTTTCTATCTTGTTCCATTGGCCTATATTTCTGTTTTTGTGCCAGTACCATACTTTCTTGATGACTGTAGCTTTGTAGTATAGTCTGAAGTCAGGAAGGTTGATTTCTCCAGTTCCATTCTTCTTTCTCAAGATTGTTTTGGCTCTTTGGGGTCTTTTGTGTTTCCGTATGAATTGTGAGGTTTTTTATTCAGTTCTGTGAAAAATGTCACTGGTACTTTGATAAGGATTTTATTGAACCTGTAGGTTGCATTTGATGGTATAGTCATTTTCGCAATATTGATTCTTTCAACTCAGGAACATGGAATATCTCTCCATCTGTTTGTGTTGTCTTCAATTCCTTTCATCAGGGTCTTTTAGTTTTCTGTATATACACTTTTTCTCCTTAGGTAGGTTTATTCCTCAATATTTTATTCTTTTTGCTGCCATGGTAAATGGGATTGACTCCTTAGTTTCTCTTTATGATTTTTAATTGTTAGTATATAGGAATGGAAGTATTTCTGTGTATTGATTTTGTATCCAGTGACTTTGCTAAATTCACTGAACACCTCTAGTAATTTTCTACTAGTATCTTTAGGGTTTTCTATATATAGTATCATGTCAGCTGCAAACAGTGAGTGTTTTGCTTCTTCTTTTCCAGTCTGGATTCCTTTTATTTCTTTTTCTTTTTTGATTGCCATAGCTAGGACTTCAAAAACTATGTTGAATTATAGTGATGAGAGTGGGCTTCCTTGTCTTGTTCCTGTTTTTAGAGGGAATGCTTTCAGTTTTTCAACACTGAGAATAATGTTTGCTGTGGGTTTATTATATACAGCCTTTACTATGTTGAGATAGGTCCCTTCTATGCAGGTTTTTGAAGAGTTTTTATCATAAATGGTTGCTGAATTTTGTCAAAAGTCTTTTTCTGCATCTATTGAGATTACCATATGTTTTTATCTTTCAATTTGTTAATAAACTGTATCACATTGATTGATTTGCATATATTGAAAAATCTTTCCATCCCTGGGATAATCCTGGGTTGGTCATGGTGTATGATCCTTTTAATATGTTTTTGAATTCTGTTTGCTAGAATTTTGTTGAGGATTTTTGCATCTATTTTAATCAGTGATATTGGCCTGTAATTTACCTTTTTTGTGTTGTCTTTGCCCAGTTTTGGTATCAGGGTGATGATGGCCTCATAGAAAGAGTTTGGAAGTGTTCCTTCCTCTGCAATTTTAGGAAAACACTTTAAAAGGATAGGCATTATGTCTTCTCTAAATGTTTGATAGAATTCATCTGTGAAGCCAGCCGGCCTTGGGTTTTGTTTTAAGGGAGATTTTTAATCAACGTTTCAATTTAAGTGCTTGTAATTGACTTGTTTCGGAGAAGGCAATGGCACCCCACTCCAGTACACTTGCCTGGAAAATCGCATGGATGGAGGAGCCTGGTAGGCTGCAGTCCATGGGGTCGCTAAGAGTCGGGCACGACTGAGCGACTTCACTTTCACTTTTCACTTTCATGCATTGGAGAAGGAAATGGCAACCCACTCCAGTGTTCTTGCCTGGAGAATCCCAGGGACAGGGGATCCTGGTGGGCTGCCATTTATGGGATCACACAGAGTCGGACACAACTGAAGCGACTTAGCAGCAGCAGCAGCAGCAATTGATTTGTTTATAGTTTCTATTTCTTCTTGGTTCAGTCTTAGAAAATTGAACTTTTCTAAGAATCTGTCCATTTCTTATAGGTTGTCCATTTTATTAGCATATAGTTGCTGATAATAGTTTCTTATGATCCTTTGTATTTCTGAATTGTCTGTTGTAACCTCTCCTTTTTCATTTCTAGTTTTGTTGATTTGATTCTTCTCTCTTTTTTTCTTGACGAATCTGGATAAAGGCTTGTCAATTTTATCTTCTTAAAGAACCAGTTTTTAGTTTTATTAGTCTGTATTATTATTTCTTTCAATCCCAAAGAAAGGCAATGCCAAACAATGTTCAAACTACCGCACAATTACATGCTAGCAATATAATGCTCAAAAGTCTCCAAGCCAGGTTTCAACAGTCCGTGAACTATGAGCTTCCAGATGTTCAAGCTGGATTTAGAAAAGGCAGAGGAACCAGAGATCAAATTGCCAACATCCGTTGGATCATAGAAAAAGAAAGAGAGTTCCAGAAAAACATCTACTTCTTTATTGACTATGCCAAAGCCTTTGACAGTGTGGATCACAACAAACTGTGGAAAGTCCTTCAAGACGGGAATACCAGACCACCTGACCTGCCTTCTGAGAAATCTATATGCAGGTCAGGAAGCAACAGTTCGAACTGGACATGGAACAACAGACTGGTTCCAAATAGGAAAAGGAGTACGTCAAGGCTGGATATTGTCACCCTGCTTATTTAACTTATATGCAGAGTACATCATGCAAAATGCCGGGATGAATGAAGCACAAGCTGCAATCAAGACTGCGGGGAGAAATATCAATAACCTCAGATATGCAAATGTCACCATCATTATGACAGAAACAGAGTAGGAACTAAAGAGTCTCTTGATGAAAGTGAAAGAGGAGAGTGAGAAAGCTGGGTTAAAACCCAACATTCAGAAAACCAAGATCATGGCATCCTGTCCCATCACTTCATGGTAAACAGATGGGGAAACAATGGAAACAGTGACAGACTTTTTTTTTTTTGGCTCCAAAATCACTGCAGAAGTGACTGCAGCCTTGAAATTAAAAGACCCTTCCTCTTTGGAAGAAAAGCTTTGACCAACATAGATAGCATATTGAAAAGCAGAGACATTACTTTGCCAACTAAGGTCCATCTAGTCAAAGCTATGGTTTTTCCAGTAGTCATGTATGGATGTAAGGGTTGGACTATAAAGAAAGCTGAGCGCCAAAGAATTGATGCTTTTGAACTGTGGTGCTGGAGAAGACTCTTGAGAGCCCCTTGGACTGCAAGGATTTCCTAAAGAAAATCAGTCCTGAATATTCATTGGAAAGACTGATGCTGAAGCTGAAACTCCAAAATTTTGGCCACCTGATGCAAAGAGCTGACTCATTTGAAAAGACCCTGATGCTGGGAAAGATTGAAGGTGGGAGGAGAAGGGGACACCAGAGGATGAGATAGTTGGATGGCATCACCTGCTCGATAGACATGAGTTTGAGCAAGCTTCAGGAGTTGGTGATGCAGGGAGGCCTGGCATGCTGCAGTCCATGGGGTCACAAAGAGTCAGACATGACTGAGTGACTGTACTGAACTGATTATTTCTTCTTTTCATTTATTTCTACTCTGATCTTAATTACTCCTTTCCTTCTGCTAACTTTCAGGTTTTGTTCTTCTTCTTTTCCAGTTGTTTTAGGTATAAAGTTATCCTGTCTATTCCATGTTTTTCTTGTTTCTTGAGGTAGTATTGTATTGTTATAAACTTCCCTCTTAGAACTGCTTTTGCTGCATCCCTTAGGTATTGAATTGTCATGTTTTAATTGTCATTTGTTTCTAGGAATTTTTTTATTTCCCTTTTGATTTTTCAATAACCTGTTCATTATTTAGAAATGTATTATTTAATCTCCATATGTTTGTGGTTTTTTTTTTTTTTTTTACAGTTTTTTTTTTTTTTCCTGTAACTTATATCTAGTCTCATAGTGCTGTGGTCAGAAAACATGCTTGGTATGATTTCGATTTTCATAGATTTAGTGAGATTTGATGTGTGATCCAAGATGTGGTCTATTTTGGAGAATGTTCATGTGCAGTTGAGAAAAAGTGTATTCTTCTTCATTTGGATGCAATGTCCTGACGATATAAATGAGATTCATCTGGTCTAATATGTCATTTATGTCTTGCGTTTCCTTATTAATTTGCTGCTTTAAATAACTGGCCATTGGTGTAAGTGGGGTGTTAAAGTCCCCTACTATTACTGTGTTACTGTCAGTTTCCCCCTTTTATGTCTGTTAGTGTTTGCTTTATGTATTGAGGTGCTCCTATGTTGGATGCATAAATATTTACAATTGTATGTCTTCCTCTTGGATTTGTCCCTTGATCATTATATAGTGTCCTTCCTGTCTCTTGTAATCTTTATTTTAAGGTCTATTTTGTCTGATATGAGGATTGCTACTCCAGCTTTCTTTTGATTTCCATTAGCGTGGAATATCTTTTTCCACCCTCTCACTTTCAGTCAGTATGTGTCTCTAGTTATGAAATAGGTCGTGTAAACAGCATATATACGGGTCTTTTTTTTTGTTTCCATTCAGCCAGTCTGTGTCTTTTGGTTGGAGCATTTAATCCATTTACATTTAAAGTAATTATTGATATATATGTTCCTATTGCCATTTTCTTAATTGTTTGGGGTTTGTTTTTGTAGGTCTTTTTCTTCTTTTGTGTTTCCTGTCTATGTAAGTCCCATTAACATTTGTTGTAAAGCTGGTTTTGCAGTACTAAATTCTCTTAACTTTTGCTTGTTGTAAAGCTTTTGACTTCTCCATCAATTCTGAATTAGATCCTTGCCAGGTAATGTAATCTTGGATGTAGGTTTTTCCCTTTTAGTGCTTTAAATATATCCTGCCATTTCCTTCTGGCCTGCAGAGTTTCTGCTGAAAGATCAGCCATTAATCATATGGTTTCCCTTGTATGTTACTTGTTGCTTTTTCCTTGTTGCTTTTTGTTCTTTCTTTGTATTTAATCTTTGTTAGTTTGATTAGTATGTGCCTTGGCATGTTTCTACTTGGTTCTATCTTGTATGAGGCTCTCTGAGCTTTTTGGACTTGATTGACTATTTCCTTTCCTGTGTTGGGGAAATTTTCAACTATGATCTCTTCAAACATTTTCTCATACCCTTTGTTTTTCTCTTCGTCTTCTGGAACCCCTATAATTAGAATGTTGGTGCACTTAATATTGTTCACGAAGTCTCTGAGACTATCCTCAGCTCTTTGCATTCCTTTTCCTTTATATTGCTCTTCAGCAGTTATTTCCATCATTCTGTCGGAGAAGGCAATGGCACCCCACTCCAGTACTCTTGCCTGGAAAATCCCATGGACTGAGGAGCCTGGAAGTCTGCAGTCTATGGGGTCGCTGAGGGTCTGACACAACTGAGCGACTTCACTTTCACTTTTCACTTTCATGCATTGGAGATGGAAATGGCAACCCACTCCAGTGTTCTTGCCTGGAGAATCCCAGGGACAGCAGAGCCTGGTGGGCTGCCGCCTATGGGGTCGCACAGAGTCGGACACGACTGAAGCGACTTAGCAGCAGCAGCAGTCTTCCAGCTCACTTATCCGTTCTTCTGTCTCAGATATTTTGCTATTGATTTCTTTTCAAGTATTTTTAATTTCAGTAATTGTGCTTTTTTTCACCATTTGTTTATTCTTTATTTCTTCTAAGTCTTTGTTAAATGTGTTAATTGATTCTTGCATTTTCTCCATTCTATTTTCAAGGTTTTGGATAATTTTTACTATCATTATCCTGAATTATTTTTCTGTTAGGTTGTCTATTTCCTCTTTGTTTATTTGGACTTATGTGTTTCTAGGTTGTTCCTTCATCTTCACAATATTTCTCTGTCTTTTCAATTTTTTTAACTTATTGTGTTTGAGGTCTTCTTTTTTCAAGGCTTCGAGGTCAAATTCCTTCTTCCTTTTGGTTTCTGCCCACATGGGTAAGGTTTGTGCAGTAGTTCGTGTGGGCTTCGTGTAGGGTGTGGCTTGTGCTTGCATTCTGGTGGAAGGAGGTGAGCTTTTTTTGTCCCCTCTGATGGGCAGGGCTGTGTGAGGTGGTAATACTGTCTGCTGATGATTGGGTTTGTTTCTGTCTTGTTTGTTTGGATTAGGCATTCTGCACTGGGTGCTGCCGCAGTTGGGTGATGCAGGGTGTTGTATACAAGTGGATGCCTTTGTGGGAGTTCTCACTAATTAATACTCCCTAGGGTTAGGGGTTCTCTGGCAGTATAGGGTCTTGGAGTCCGCACCCCCATTCCAAAGGCTCATGGCCCGATCTCTAGCTGGGGAGTGGAGCTTGCACAGGTAATTTGTTATGGCCTTAAAGAGGATTAAAACAAACACACAAAAACAAGAAACAAAAGATTCATCTCATACAAATGGCAAATACAAAATCAGGCAAACAATAACAAAAATAACGGAATATGCACACACACAAACACCTATAAACAAAACCAAAAGAGTCCAAAAAAAAAAAAAAAAAGAAGTACAGTAGATTTCCCAGTGAGCAAAGGAAACAAAAAAATACCAACCAGTTAAAAACAAAACGAACTAAAGCACAAACTGGGAAACAAAACCAAAGCAAGCTGCCAATTGTGGAACAAAGCAATGAAAACAAAACAAACAAACATGGTGAGAAAAAGAAATAAAAGGAAGAAAATAAAGAATAGAAATGCAAAGTTAAATAAAGGTAAATGAAGAAGATTTATATGTATTAAAAAGAATAACTACCATAGGAAAAGCAAACAAAAGAATAAGTGTTGAAGCAAAATAATGCATTTTAAAAATTAAAATAAGGAAAACCCACAGAACCACAAAAGACCAGTGTAGAGGCAGAAGTATATAAAAGAAATAAAAATTGTGATTAAAAAAATTGTCAAAAGTTTAAATAGTTTTAATAGTACTAGTTAAATCAACAACTATGGCAACAGAAGGAAAAAGAAACTGTGAAAAAGAAAAAATACAGAAGCAACTACAGAACAAGTCAAAATATAAGAATAATAAATGTTTTTCTTGAATTTCTGCTGTCAGCATCCTTTCCCTTGCTGTGAGTCACAGTCCACTTCACCTGCATAGGGCACCCTTCAATACTGGGCTGGTCTCTGTAGACTCTAATCTGGTCCTCGTCCTGTGTGTTCTAGCCTCCAATGTCCACAGTTGTCAGAACTAGTGCATTTTCTTTTGTGGGAACTCTTATTGTCCTTTTATATATTCTAGGCAGACAGAGAGTCTGCTTAGTTGATCATGTGGATTTAATCTGAAGCTTGTACAGCTGGTGGGAAGGTTTTAGGTCCTCTTCCTTAGCCACACAGCCCCTGGGTTTCAACTGTGGTTTTATCTCCACCTCTCCATATAAGATATCCATAGGGGTTTGCTTCTGAGGCTGCCCTGGAATTCTTGGGTCTGCCCTAATGAGGACCAAGTGTGGAGGTGGCACAGCTGTTTGGATTGCAGGGAACCTGGCAGCATCAGGTACTCAGGGGAGCTGGCAGCTAGGGCAGCAGGAAATATGGTGTTCTTAGGGTTTTTTCTGCTGCTGCTGCTAAGTCACGGAGAAGGCAATGGCACCCCACTCCAGGGTTTTTTCTAGCCTCTGACAACTCTGTCCCAGTGGGTTTGAGGATGGAGGTGGCACAGTTTCTTGGATCACAGGGACCCTGACAATGTCAGCTCCACAAGGGTGCTTGCAGCTATTGTCACAGAAGATATGACACTATTAGGGCTTGTTTTAGCCCCTGGCAACTCTGCCCCAGTGAAAATTGAGTGTGAATGTGACACAGCTGTTTGGATCGTGGGGACCCTAGTGTGATGGGACACCAACTGCCTCAGTCACAGGAGATATGGCCCTTTAAGTGTCTTTCTAGCCTCTGGAAACTGGTGATCAGAAGGCCTCTTTGGCCGGTCCTTCTCTGTTGCTTGGCATGTCAGGAGCTTAAAAGGCCAGTCTCTCTGGGGTCTTTCTCTATTGTTCAGCTGTCAGTGCTGGTGTGTGGGGAGAGAGAGAACAACGGTGATGGCTGCACACCCTACGTGTGACTCAACAGTATCACCTTGCCTCCATGGTTGCCTGGTTTTCTTCCACAGGCATTTCCCATGGTGATCTCCCTCATGTCCCCTCTGGCTGTATCCCTGCCATCAAAAGCATGGGACTGCACTCCAATCCCTATGCTTCAGCTCCCAGCTATTGTGCTTTCTAGGGGACTCACATCCCTGTCTGGGGTATGTATGGCTACAGTAAGGATTATCTGTGTGATTCTCATTCCATTTAGACTGTCACAGATCAGCTGCTTCACTCTCAGCCTCAAATGTTTCTCCTCTGTCCCAAACAATTGCCTTGATGTGGAGATTAGAGCCCTGCTTCAGTTCCCCCACCCACCAAGACAAGGTCCAATCCTGCTTACTCTCCTCTTTTTCCCCCTACTTCCTTCATCCTACGGAATTTTGCTTGGTTCTATGTATTCTTTTCTGGGGGTCAGGTACTCTTGCCTGCTCTCAGTTGGTGTTCTTCAAGATCTTCTGTGTCTGAAGGTGAATTTGTGATGTATCCATGGAGAGAGATGTACTCTACATCTACCTACTGCTCTGCCATCTTGAGAACTAACATCTTAACAATATTGAATATTCCAACACATCAATAGGCATTCCTTCCCATTTACTTCTAGTCTCCAGTGCCTTTGTCAGATTTATCCTTACACTTTCATCAGATTTATCTGTAAATATTTCATGTTTTTGGTCCCCTCTTTACTTCAGTTTGAAGAGTTTTTATTATTTTGACATTCACTGACCCTTTCTTCGACAGTGTCTATTCTGATATTTATTAAGTCCATCAAATTAACTTCTGTTTCACATATTGTATTTTTTACATTTTAGAATTCCCAGTTAGTTCTTCATTTGAATTTTCATTTCTCTCTAGAATGAGCCCATCTTTTCACATTTTCAACAACTTGTCCTATAAATTCTTAAAAATATTTACAATTGTTGTTTTAGTCTTTATCTATTTCCAAAAACTGCTCATCTGTAGTTTGTTTCTATTAACTGAGCTTTCTCTTAATTATGTATCATGTTTTCTTGCTTCTTAACAATTCTTATAACTTTGATTGCATTCTAATAGTTGTATAAAAATGGTATATTTTTAAGTATAATACTTTTTGTTTTGTTTCACTTTGTTTTCATGGAAATGCAATCCCTTCTCTCTGCCTGGCATTTTGAGTGAGACTCTGATTATTAATATTTTCCTTAGAATTAAATTGAACTGGGATAGTGTCGTTGCTTTAGTTAGATTGAGTTTGCTTAAAATCAGCCTAATCCCCAACATCCTTCCCCATCCCTGCCTCTTAGATCGTATCAATATTTGAAGTGGAAAGGGGTTGGGCTGTAGTTTTATTATTTTTGGTTCACTTTATATTAAAATTCCAGCTATATATGTCATACAATCTGCCTTTGTTCTCCAGATCCTGTCAATGCCACTTTCCCAGAAAAATTCTGCAGGGCATGGGAATTTTTGGACCAAAAAAAAAAAAGTTTTAGCATTGGAGACTTTTCCAGCTTCCAGCCTAGGCTGCCAACCCACAGGGCCACCTGATTTTATCTAATTTGTCCTTCTTCTCAAAGTTTCTGTCTATAGCAGTCTTTCTCTTCTATTGGTCTGTACCCCAGACCAGCTTCCTGTCCCAGATCTCAAGCTATTTGGCACTCTGCTCAACTGCAAATGGCACAACAAGAGATTTCTCAAAAGCTAGAATCTTTTTTCCCAAAGGAATCAGTCTTTTTTATTTTACTTCAGTGTTTTAGGGCATAATAAAAAGTAAGGTTTATGGCACCCCACTCCAGTACTCTTGCCTGGAAAATCCCATGGACAGAGGAGCCTGGTAGGCTGCAGTCCATGGGGTCGCTAAGAGTTGGACACGACTGAGTGACTTCACTTTGACTTTTCACTTTCATGCATTGGAGAAGGAAATGGCAACCCACTCCAGTGTTCTTGCCTTGAGAATCCCAGGGATGGGGAAGCCTGGTGGGAGGCCGTCTATGGGGTCACACAGAGTCAGACACGACTGAAGCGACTTAGCAGCAGCAGCAGCAGCAGCAAACATGCTGAAATTAGTTTCAAGGCAGTAGAAATTGTCACATGGTAGAAAGAGTAATCAAATAATTGTCACTGTTCCATTATCTAGTGAATTATCCTTCCCTTTTCTTTGTTCCAGGTAATCAAGAGGAGGTACTGGAAGAAAAAGCAATACGTAAGTATATGACTGCCTTTTGAAGAAAAAGCAATAATAATAATAATACTGGGGTTGATAGTTGAGTTGCCATACAGTGTAGTGACTAATACATCCTTGACATAATCCTTTTCCTATTTGGAACCAGTCTGTTGTTCCATGTTCAGTTCTAACTGTTGCTTCCTGACCTGCATATAGATTCATAGGCAAAACACTCTCTGACATACATCACAGCAGGATCCTCTATGACCCACCTCCCAGAATATTGGAAACAAAAGCAAAAATAAACAAATGGGACCTAATTAACCTTAAAAGCTTCTGCACAACAAAGGAAACTATTAGCAAGGTGAAAAGACAGACTTCAGAATGGGAGAATATAATAGCAAATGAAGCAACTGACAAACAACTAATCTCAAAAATATACAAGCAACTCCTACAGCTCAACTCCAGAAAAATAAATGACCCAATCAAAAAATGGGCCAAAGAACTAAATAGACATTTCTCCAAAGAAGACATATAGATGGCTAACAAACACATGAAAAGATGCTCAACATCACTCTTTATCAGAGAAATGCAAATCAAAACAACTATGAGTACCATTTCACACCAGTCAGAATGGCTGCGATCCAAAAGTCTACAAATAATAAATGCTGGAGAGGGTGTGGAGAAAAGGGAACCCTCTTACACTGTTGGTGGGAATGCAAACTAGTACAGCCACTATGGAGAACAGTGTGGAGATTCCTTAAAAAACTGGAAATAGAACTGCCTTATGATCCAGCAATCCCACTGCTGGGCATACACACTGAGGAAACCAGAAGGGAAAGAGACACGTGTACCCCAATGTTCATCGCAGCACTGTTTATAATAGCCAGGACATGGAAGCAACCTAGATGTCCATCAGCAGATGAATGGATAAGAAAGCTGTGGTACATATACACAATGGAGTATTACTCTGCCATTAAAAAGAATACATTTGAATCAGTTCTAATGAGATGGATGAAACTGGAGCCTATTATACAGAGTGAAGTAAGCCAGAAGGAAAAACATAAATACAGTATACTAACGCATATATATGGAATTTAGAAAGATGGTAACAATAACCCAGTGTACGAGACAGCAAAAGAGACACTGATGTATAGAACAGTCTTATGGACTCTGTGGGAGAGGGAGAGGGTGGGAAGATTTGGGAGAGTGATATTGAAACATGTAGAATATCATGTAAGAAACGAGTTGCCTGTCCAGGTTCGATGCGCGATACTGGATGCTTGGGGCTGGTGCACTGGGACGACCCAGAGGGATGGTGTGGGGAGGGAGGAGGGAGGAGGGTTCAGGATGGGGAACACATGTATGCCTGTGGCGGATTCATTTTGATATTTAGCAAAACTAATACAATTATGTAAAGTTTAAAAATAAAATAAAATTAAAAAAAAAAAAAGACTGGTGACAACTAAAAAAAAAAAAAAAGAAGCAGGTCAGGTGGTCTGGTATTCCCATCTCTTGAAGAATTTTCCCCAGTTTATTGTGATCCACATAGTCAAAGGCTTTGGCATAGTCAGTAAAGCAGACATAGATGTTTTTCTGGAACTCTCTTGCTTTTTTGATGATCCAGCGGATGTTGGCAATTTGATCTCTGGTTCCTCGGCCTTTCCTAAAACCACCTTGAATATCTGGAATTTCATGGTTCACGTACTGCTGAAGCCTGGCTTGGAGAATTTTGAGCATCACTTTACTAGCGTGTGCGGTAGTTTGAGCATTCTTTGGCATTGCCTTTCTTTGGGATTGGAATGAAAAGTGACCTTTTCCAGTCCTGTGGCCACTGCTGAGTTTTCCAAATTTGCTGGCATATTGAGTGCAGCACTTTCACAGCATCAGCTTTCAGGATTTGAAATAGTTCAACTGGAATTCCATCACTTCCACTAGCTTTGTTCGTAGTGATGCTTTCTCAGGCCCACTTGACTTCACATTCCAGGATGTCTGGCTCTAGGTGAGTGATCATACCATCGTGATTATCTGGGTTGTGAAGATCTTTTTTGTACAGTCACCATGCTTATTTAACTTATATGCAGAGTACATCATGAGAAACGTTAGTCTGGAAGAAGCACAAGCTGGAATCAAGATTGCCAGAAGAAATATTAATAACCTCAGATATGCAGATGACACCACCCTTATGGCAGAAAGTGAAGAGGAACTAAAAAGCCTCTTGATGAAAGGAAAAGAGGAGCATGAAAAAGTTGGCTTAAAGCTCAACATTCAGAAAATGAAGATCATGGCATCCGGTCCCATCACTTCATGGGAAATAGATGGGGAAACAGTGGAAACAGTGTCAGACTTTATTTTTCTGGGCTCCCAAATCACCGCAGATGGTGACTGCAGCCATGAAATTAAAAGACGCTTACTCCTTGGAAGGAAAGTTATGACCAACCTAGATAGCATATTGAAAAGCAGAGACATTACTTTGTCAACAAAGGTTCGTCTAGTCAAGGCTATGGTTTTTCCAGTGGTCATGTATGGATGTGAGAGTTGGACTGTGAAGAAAGCTGAGTGCCCAAGGATTGACGCTTTTGAACTGTGGTGTTGGAGAAGACTCTTGAGAGTCCCTTGGACTGCAAGGAGATCCAACCAGTCCATTCTAAAGGAGATCAGTCCTGGAATTTCTATGGAAGGAATGATGCTAAAGCTGAAACTCCAGTACTTTGGCCACCTCATGCAAAGAGTTGACTCATTGGAAAAGACTCTGATGCTGGGAGGTATTGGGGGCAGGAGGAGAAGGGGACGACAGAGGATGAGCTGGCTGGATGGCATCACTGACTCGATGGACGTGAGTTTGAGTGAACTCTGGGAGTTGGTGATGGACAGGGAGGCCTGGCATGCTGCAATTCATGGGGTCACAAAGAGTTGGACACGACTGAGTGACTGAACTGAACTGAACTGAACTGAAAATTCTTTGTCTGTATTTTAACAAGAAGATAAAAATATGCTCTTAAGATGAATATTGTTATAGAATTTAAGAAGCCTGAAAGAAGAAAAAGTGCACTGTGAGCTGAAATCAGAAAAGGCAGGTCTCTTACTGATCCTTCACTCTTGGAATCTCATTAACTATCAGATGAAACTTGATGACTGCCAGCCATTCAACATTTTCCCCATTCTAGGCTGTTTAATTGCCCAAAACCACCACATACAGATTAGTCTGAAATGTACTTATTGTTCCTGCTGGAGGTGTTTTAAAAATCAACAAAAGCTAGTATCTTCTTTTTTCAATTTATTTATTTTTAATTGAGGAATAATTGCTTTACAGTATTATGTTGGTTTCTGCCAAACATCAATATGAATCAGCCATAGGTATAATATGTCCCTTCCTTCTTGAAATTCCCACCCACCTCCCTCCCATCCCACCCCTCTAAATTGTTACAGAGCCTTGGTTTGAGTTCCCTGAGTCATGTAGCAAATTCCCATTAGCTACCTATTTTATATATGGTAATGTCTGTTTCCATGTTATTCTATCCATATCTCCCATCCTCTCCTTACTTCTCACCACAACCTCCGTGTTCATAAGTCTGTTCTCTGTGTCTGTGTATCCACTGCTGTCCTGCAAATAATTTCATCAGTATCATCTTTCTAGATTCCATATATATGGAATATATATATATATATTTATTTTATATATATATATATTTATATTTATATTATATATATATATATTTTTTCAAAGTACGAATCTCTGCCTCACACCAGAGCTTGATCACAAATCCATTTAAATTCTTAATATGGAAAAGTCTGGAGATTCTCAAGGAAGCACTTTGCTGTTCTCTTTGCCTTCTGCATTACTGACCACAGAAGCCTTCCAAGACAACGCCCTGATCATCACCAGCAACTGAACTTTCCAGCTCTAAGCTTTTCGTACTGAGCAATTAAAGTAAAACCTGTCGAAGGGAACTTGCCTGTGCTCAGGTTTTGATGGTTTTTTGACTGCAATGCCTGCAGGATCTTATTCCCGGACCAGGGATCAAACCCCCACCCGCCTGCTTTGGAAGGAGCGATCTTAACCACTGGACTTCCTGGGAAGACTGCCTGGGACTCTGCTTCTTAAAATCCATACAGGAAGAATGAATATAGGCATATGTATAACTGACTCACTTTGCTGTACAGCTGAAACTGATAAAACACTGAACATCAAACTCTGCTCCAATATGAAATAAAAATTAAGCTAAAAAATGCAAAAAAAAAAAAATATATATATATATATGAAAGAAATGCCAACCCACTCCAGTATTCTTGCCTGGAGAATTCCGTGGACAGAGGAGTCTGGCAGGTTATAGTCCATGGAGTCACAGAGTTGAACATGACTGAGTGACTATCACTACATTTTATATATATATACATACACACATTAGTATACAATATTTGTTTTTCTCTTTCTGACTTACTTCACTCTGTATATAGGCTCTAGGTTCATCCACCTCATTAGAACTGACTGAACTGTTTCTTTTTTATGACTGAGAATTATTCATTGTATATATGTACCACAGCTTCTGTATCCATTCGTCTGTTGATGGACATCTAGGTTGCTTCCATGTCCTAGCTCTTATCAATGGTGCTGCAATGAACACTGGTGTACATGTGTCTTTTTGGTTCAGTTTTGGTTTCCTCAGGGTTTATGCTGCAATGAACACTGGTGTACATGTGTCTTTTTGGTTCAGTTTGGTTTCCTCAGGATTTATGCCTAGCAGTGAGATTGTTGGGTCATATGGTGGTTTGTTTTTAGGTTTTAAAAGAATCTCCATACTATCTTCCATAGTGGCTGTATCAATTTACATTCCTACTAACAGTGCAAGAAGATTTCCTTTTCTCCACACCCTCTCCAGCTTTTATTGTTTGTAGTTTTTTTTTGATGATGGCCATTCTGACTGGTGTGAGGTGGTATCTCATTATAGTTTTGGTTTGCATTTCTCTAATTAAGACACTAAAGAAAGAAATTGAAGACAACATGAACAGATGGAGAGATATTCCATATTCCTTGGTTGGAAGACTCAATATTGTGAAAATGACTATATCATCAAATGCAATCCACAGATTCAATGCAATCCCTATCAAATTACCAGTGACATTTTCCACAGAACTAGAATTTAAAATTTCACAATTGATATGGAACCACAAAAGACCCCAAACATCCAAAGCAGTCTTGAGAAAGAAGAATGGAGCTGGAGGAATCAACCTTCCTGACTTCAGGCTCGACTACAAAGCTGCAGTCATCAAGAAAGTATGGTACTGGCACAAAAACAGAAGTATAGACCAATGGAACAAGATAAACAGTCCAGAGATAAACCCATACACCTATGGGCACCTTATTTTTGACAAAGGGGGCAAGAATATACAACAGGACAAAGACAGTCACTTCAATAAGTGGTGCTGGAAAAACTGAACAGCTTCGTGTAAGAGTGAAATTAGAACATTTCCTAACACCACAAAGATAAACTCAGAATGGATTATATATCTAAATGTAAGGCCAGAAACAATAAAACTCTTAGAGGAAAACCTAGGGAGAACACTCAATGACATAAATCACAGCAAGATCCTCTATGACCCACCTTCTAGACTGATGGAAATAAAAACAAAAATAAACAAGTGGGGCCTAATTAAACTTAAAAGCTTTTGTACAGCAAAGGAAACTATAAACAATGTGAAAAGACAACCTTCAGAATGGGAGAAAATAATGGCAAATGAAACAACTGACAAAGGGTTAATTTTCAAAATATAAAAGCACCAGCTCATACAAGTCAATACCAGAAAAACAAACAACCCAATCAAAAGTGGGGAAAAGGCCTAAACAGACTTTTCTGCAAAGAAGACATACAGATAGCTAATAAACACATGAAAAGATCCTCAACAAAAGCTGCTGCTGCTAAGTCGCTTCAGGCAAGAACACTGGAGTGGGTTGCCATTTCCTTCTCCAATGCATGAAAGTGAAAAGTGAAAGCGAAGTCGCTCAGTCGAGACCGACTCTTAGCGACCCCATGGACTGCAGCCTACTAGGGTCCTCTGTCCATGGGATTTTCCAGGTAAGAGTACTGGAGTGGGTTGCCATTGCCTTCTCTGCAACAAAAGCTAGTTCCTTCTTAATTAAAAAAAAGAAAAATACACTGCTTGTTTGACAGCTTAAGGCTGAAATACAGAGAAAAGACATTTGTCCAAGCATAAGAGGAGATAAGTCCTTGAATAAAACACCAGCACGGGCTTACCTGGTGGCAGTAAAGAATCCGCCTGCAATGCAGGAGCTGCAGGAGACGCGAGTTGGATCCCTGGGTTGGGAAGATCCCTTGGAGGAGGGCATGACAACCCATTCCAGTATTCTTGCCTGGAGAATCCCATGGACAAAGGTGCCTGTCAGGCTACAGTCCATAGGGTCACAAAGAGTCAAACATGAGTGAAGCTTCTTAGCATGCACATGCAAGATACCAATACAGAAGTTCTAAAGACATACATATGAGACCAAGCAAGAGTTTTAAATGCAAGAGAAGAAGGAACATTCCTTCAGGGAATAAAGAAGGAATAAAGAAGATACAAAGTTAGGTTTTTAGCAGCTCTTGGCAACTTCATAGTCTTTCTCCCTTCTCTGTACAACTAACACAAGATAGATGTGTGGTTGTGCAAATGTACTAATTACATATTTCAGGGAGATATGCTTGTTAAAACTGTGAAAGTAATATGGGTTAATTTTGTGAAAGGACATAATTTGGAAAATTTTATATTAATCAGTCTTTGGTCCGAGCTTCCCAATTCACTATATCTCAAAAAGGCACTCAACTGTTCAACACTGAATAAGTATATATGGGAAATGATGAGAAGGATTGCTCAGTGAATGACTCCAAATGCTCAGAATCCCTAGAAATGAGCTAGCTGGTTGAGGAGTCCTGTTAGTGGAAAAGGCTACATACAATCTTACTTCTCCAGGTCTCAGGGCCTATTTCCTCAGTTTCCCCAGCACTCCACTGGCTTCCCAGGTGGTGCTAATGGTAAAGAATCTGTCTGCCAATGCAGAGGACACAAAAGGGACTCGGGTTCAATTTCTGTGTCGGAAAGATCCCCTGGAGAAGGAAATGACAACCCACTCCAATATCCTTGCCTGGAAAATTCCATGGGCAGAGGAGACTTATGGGCTCAGTCCATGGGGCCGCAAAGAGTTGGACAAAACTGAGCAACTGGACCACCACCACCACCCACCTCTCCCCAGAATAGCTGGGTCCAAGTTCAAACTGCTTGGTATCTGGTCCTAAATTTTACTCCCATTACCACTCTCCCTCACCTCCAACCCAGACAAGGCCCTTGTTATACTTCTAACAGGGACTGGGGAGGCTTCATAAAAGAATGGTCCTGAGTCATGTCTAGTTCAATCATAATTATACAAATTATATTATATATTATATACACTGTATATATGCATATCAGATCAGATGAGATCACTCAGTCGTGTCCAACTCTTTGCGACCCCATGAATCGCAGCACGCCAGGCCTCCCTGTCCATCATCAACTACCGGAGTTCACTGAGACTCACGTCCATCAAGTCAGTGATGCCATCCAGCCATCTCATCCTCTGTCGTCCCCTTCTCCTCCTGCCCCCAATCCTTCCCAGCATCAGAGTCTTTTCCAATGAGTCAACTCTTTGCATAAAGTGGCCAAAGTACTGGAGTTTCAGCTTTAGCATCATTCCTTCCAAAGAAACCCCAGGGCTGATCTCCTTCAGAATGGACTGGTTGGATCTCCTTGCAGTCCAAGGGACTCTCAAGAGTCTTCTCCAACACCACAGTTCAAAAGCATCAATCCTTCGGTGCTCAGCCTTCTTCACAGTCCAACTCTCACATCCATACATGACCACCGGAAAAACCATAGCCTTGACTAGACGAACCTTTGTTGACAAAGTAATGTCTCTGCTTTTCAATATGCTACCTAGGTTGGTCATAACTTTCCTTCCAAGGAGTAAGCGTCTTTTAATTTCATGGCTGCAGTTACCATCTGCAGTGATTTTGGAGCCCAGAAAAATAAAGTCTGACATTGTTTCCACTGTTTCCCCATCTATTTCCCATGAAGTGATGGGACCAGATGCCATGATCTTCATTTTCTGAATGTTGAGCTTTAAGCCAACTTTTTACTCTCCTCTTTCACCTTCATCAAGAGGCTTTTTATTTCCTCTTCACTTTCTGCCATAAGGGTGGTGTCATCTGCATATCTGAGGTAATTGATATTTCTCCCAGCAACCTTGATTCCAGCTTGTGTTTCTTCCAGTCCAGCGTTTCTCATGATGTACTCTGCATATAAGTTAAATAAACAGGGTGACAATATACAGCCTTGATGTACTTACTCCTTTTCCTATTTGGAACCAGTCTATACAGTAATATAATACACTACAATTTATAACAATTTTATAATTATATATAGCCATATTATATCTGATAAGATACATTATCAGATAATATCTGATATCTGATAATATCTATATTTTATATATAGCTGTATATGTTATTAAACTTATATATATATAACTATATATTATCAGATAATACCTGTATATCTGATATATACATTATATTATTATTACATATATGATTATAATGATCATATAGTACAAATAATTATACAGTTATATACAATTGTATAATAGAATTCTACATGATTCTTATTGCATATGCTAATATTAATAATTTTGCAATATTAGTTGCTATCACTTATAAAGCTCTTACAGTGTTAACACATTCTTCCCATTGCCTGATCCCTATCACCTTTCTCCTAATTATGCTAACTTGCTCTTCAGATCTGGCTCAGCTTGGTCATCAGTTCCTTCAGGAAGCCTCCCTGACACTGTCCTAGCCTGGGTTAGATGTCTCTGCTGCCCTCCTAGTTCCCCTTATTTTCTCTTTTGAAATACATGTCACACTACACTGCCTGCTGATGTTGATTTCCATAACAAGAATATGAGCTCCATGAAAGGAGAGAGATCAAATCGCTTTGTGGCTCTTTATACTGCCTGTGCCAACATAGTGTCTGGCACATAGTAGGCATTCAATAAATATTTAGTGCTAAGCACTTTATACAACAGAAAAAAGAACTAGTCAGTCCATCATGAGTTAACTCAACTTCCTTTCCTTTGTGGCTATAAAAAGGCAACAGAAGTGAAACTGATTCTCCACTGAAAGAATGCCATGCTGTGTGCAGAAGTTTATAGTGAAAAAGATGGCTCATCACCACCTATGGATCTTGCTCTTTTGCCTACAAACCTGTGAGTTCTGACCCTTGCTGATATCGTCCTAATTTTCTATTAAGTTTTGGAAATTGCCCTTAAGGAGGCTATTGAAATGTCCTTTTGGCCTGCTTTAATAGAAACACCCTGGGTCTCCAAAGGGATCCTCCTGACTGGGAAGAGACTTAAGATCCAAACCTATCTGGTTTTCAGCTTTATAGTTTATATATCTGAATTTTATCTGTACTCAGCCTCTAAACATCTGAGAAAAACTCTTCTGCTCAGAAGCATCAGCTCATGGTAGACCTGCCCAGAAAACCAACAAAGGAATAGATAGTCCAAAACTTTGAAAAACTTAGAAGCAATTTTTTGGGGCTTTAGAATGTGTTATATAAATTTTAACAGAGATATGACTTAATTATTTCTTGCTCCAGCAGATTAGAGTGACGCATGACTATAATTATCATTATAAAAACTTCATCTCTTTAAGTTCCCTTTATTTTCAAAGCACATTCAAAGCTATTACTCTGCTTCTGTCCTCCAAAAACTCTAAAATTAATGGAGAAGAGAGTATTATCCATGTTTTATAAACAAATTAGTTCTCAAAAAAGAAATGGAGAAGTTGAACTAAAAATCCTGTTTTTGTTACGTAAGGCTTAACGTAAAGTATAATGGTCACATGAATATTGCTTGTTGTTAGTACAAAGGACACTATGTAACATTAACATAGCTTTGGGAGTGTTTTGTCATTGTATATATTATCTCACTGAATCTGAACAATTGCCTTGTTTATGTAAAAAGTATCATTTCTAAAAATACTTATAGTGTCTCTTATCAGCTTTGGAAATGCACTAGCAAATTCCTGGCATGAGTTAGAACACAGAGAATCTAGTGGGTTAGGATTTCTAGAAAAGGTACAATTGGTGCACTGTGGTATCTCTGATTCCCCTGACCGCTTAGAGCTATGGCTCCTTCATGTGAGCTTCCTTGAGATTGTATCCACTGGGCAGGTCAAATTTTTAGAGCCTGTGCTAGTCACCCTAACAGACAAGTAGGAAATGCAAGTAGATGGGGGAAAATATTGGATAGAACCTAAGTGGAAATCTAGGGATGTC
This sequence comes from Bos javanicus, assembly GCF_032452875.1. NCBI lineage: Eukaryota > Metazoa > Chordata > Mammalia > Artiodactyla > Bovidae > Bos > Bos javanicus. The sequence goes on from NC_083870.1 coordinate 9,209,265, forward strand.
CCCAGTCTTTCAAAGAAGGGCTGGACAGGGAAGCATTTGATACCACTTAACTAGCAAAGCATTCACGATTTTTATGTACATACTCTTATGTGATACATACTAAGATCATTGAAATAAGCAAGATAGATGTTCTTAATTTCATTATGCAAAAAAAAAAAAAAAAAGTAGAATCTAAGACTTGAGTTAAACAATTCACCTAAAATTTCACAGCCTGAAATTGGTAGAGCTGAAAATGAACATTTGTTGTGTTAATCCCAGGGCTATAGGTCTTTCTGCTCCACATTTTTCTGACCTTTCACTCACAGTTTTCAAGTCCCTGATGCTCTTCAAAGGGCTACTGTACACTACATGAGAGGCAGCTCTAAGATACACTTGCCTCATCTACTAAAATGGAAATCAAAGTTATTGAATCAGCTAGCAATGAATCATTCATCCATTAGCTTTAGAACTTTGGGAAAGTTATATAAAATCCACCTGTTGTCAGAAAGGGGAATATTTCCCTCTTCTGCCTCTTGAGTTCTGTGGCTGGACTAATAATAAAACTGACATAACAACAAAATTTTGTAAAGCAATTATCCTTCAATTAAAAATAAATTAAAAAAAATGATATGGGATAGACTGCAGGAGAAAATAAACATTTTTTTCAACTTTTTATTTTATATTGGCGTATAGGTGATTAGGGGCTTCCCTGGAGGCTCGGTGGTAAAAGAGTCAGCCTGACAATGCAGGCGTCACCAGAGACACTGTTTCGATCCCTGAATGGGAAGATCCCCTGGAGTAGGAAATGACAACCCTTTCTTGCCTGGAAAATTCTGTGGACAGAGGAGCCTGGCAGGCTGCAGTCCAGGGGGTTGCAAAGAGTCAGACATGACTGAGCATGTGTGCACGCATGCACACACGCACACACACACACACAGAGCCAATTAACAATGTTGTGATAGTTTCAGTTGAACAGCAAAGGGACCCAGCCACATGTATACATGTATCCATTCTTCCCCAAACCCCCTTCCCATCCAGGCTGCCCCATAACATCCCTGGGCTATACAGTAGGTCTTCGTTGGCTATCCATTTTAAATACAGCAGTGTGTACATGTCCATCCAAAACTCCCTAACTATCCTGTCCCCTCCATCCTTCTCTCCTGGCAGCCATAAGTTCATTCTCTAAGTTTGTGAGACTGAGTAACAAATTTTAATTTTTGCACACAGAGGTCTCATAGAAATGGAAACTAAGAAGTGGCCAAAACAAACAGCTTTTACTTTTTAGACAAAGAAACAATAAATTTGTGAAGAATCAACAGGACAAAGAAACTCAGGCTTTTGGTGATCAGTTAGTGAAGAGTGTAAACAGACTTGGGGCTTGAAGTGGTAGATTAAAATAACAAGATTTGTTTATATAAGCTTCTTGCCCCCAGATTCCCTGTCTTTGTTGATAAGGATGTCCTTATACCTCCAGATGCTGTGAGGTTTATTTTCTGCTTTCAGGGGGATAGAGAAGAATCAGAGTTTTTCTCTTGCACTGGCTTCTTCTCAATCAACTTTTATTCAAAATAATCAATATGGAAAGTCTCCTGGTGGCCAAGTGGTTATGATTCTGGGCTTTCACTGCTGTGGCCTAGGTTCAATCTCTGGTCTGAGAACTGAGATTCCCACAAATGATGCCGACAAAAAAAGAAAAAAAGAAAAAAATCATATGTCATAGTGGCATATTTGGGGGCAATCCATCCTGGGCTGGGTTGGGTTCAGCCAACCCAACACTGTTATTTAGACTTCAAAATGGGAGAACTCTTAGTACAATAAGATTTTTGAGAATCAAAGTGATAACCCAGGTATGACAGTTGGCACAGTATTTGAATATAGTAGGTGCTTACCAAATACTAGCTAATGCTGTTGTTTTTCTCACCTGCTTTTCATATGGTATTAGGAAAGAGCCAGGGCTTTCTTACACAGAGATCTTGGCCAAGATTCCTCTGTTTAGGATGATCCAAGGAACATGAGCCGGTGAAAAGATGGTATGAATTTGAACTTAGGTGTGGGCTTTTGAAGTTCCCAAAGAGAAAACCAGGGATGAAATATTCCCTTTGTCAAGGACCCATTAATGAGAGGTGGGAGTTTGTTTTTATAGCAGAAAAACCAGCAGTACTTTCATGTACCATTTGGCTTTGTTGAATGGATATGTTTGCCTCTTAAAGATTATTCTACCAACATTTCCTGAGTGCAAAAGTGTACCCCATATCTCTCTTGCTGCTATTCCTGACAAAGATGGTCCCTGATATTTAGCATTGAGCTTAGATGTCAACACTGACTGTACTTACTTCCCTGGAATGAATTCTGAACAATTTAAGCAGCTGAGATGCAATGGGAAAAGGGAATTAAAAAATCCCCTTTTCCGCTGGAAAGCACTGAAATAAGAGGAGTCTGAGTGTGCAAGCTCATGACCATTCCATGTTGGAAAAGTTTTCTTGAAGAGCCAAGACTCACAGTCTTATGTTTGTGATCTCAGCTTCCTCATCATGACCTGTGAATACTGTGACTCTGACTGTCCTTCCAAGTATTCTACTAGCCGCCAACCATTTGGGATAAAAAACAAGAGCCCACTGCTTTTGCTCCATACTCACTTCCTTCTACATATTCTCTCTCACACTCCTTTAATTCTTCCTTTTCTCCATACCTTTCTTGTTTCTCTTTCTTCAATCCCTCCCCTTGCTGCCTTCTCCTCTCTTATCAACGATAGTAATAATTAACCACTTATGGATCAGTCACTACATATCTGTCATTACTCTAAGTAGTCTGCATATGTTATTTTGTCTAATCCTCATAACACCCTTTGAGATGGGTACTATTAATATTACAGAAGAAAACAGAGGTCATTTAGCCAAAAAGTGGAGGAAGTAGGATTTGAACTCCTGTCTACAGACTTAACCACTGAGTCAGTGATGCCTTTACCACTTTGATGCTGAAATAGAATAGTATATTATCTCTGAGGCTGATGGTTATCACACTTTGGGATTTATCATGAGTGGTGATTATTCAGTAGAGACTGGGCCTATCTGTACCCACCTACAGAGGAGGTTGGAGGCTGGTGGGCAGGCCTTTGCCAGTAACAGAAGTTTAGGCAGGCCAGCAAGGTAGAATATCCAAAGAAATAACCATCTCGAGACGTGGATCAAGTACCATTCACATGAGCATGGTTATAGAATGATTTGAATTTGCTTTTTCAGAACAAGCAAAGATCCAGTGTCAACAAGATCTCAATGTTCTGCTGAATGTAGAGCACAGTCATGAGGCATTCCAGCAGCTGACACAAGAAATAGGGGAGAGAGTTGGAGATAAGATTTCACGCCTGGAGAAGAGTCCTGGCAAGTGTCAATTTGCCATTAGTCCAAAGTCCTATTAGAGAGGGGCCTTCAGCTTCCCTCATAGCTTAGTTTGTAAAGAATCCACCTGCAATGCAGGAGACCCCAGTTTGAGTCCTGGATCAGGAAGCTCCACTGGAGAAGGGATAGGCTACCCACTCCAGTATTCTTGGGCTTCCCTGGTGGCTCAGCTGGTAAAGAATCCATCTGCAATGTGGGAGACCTGGGTTTGATCCCTGGGTTGAGAAGACCCCCTGGAGAAGGGAAAGGCTACCCACTCCAGTATTCTGGCCTGGAGAATTCCATGGACAGTATAGTTCACGGGGTTGCAAAGAGTCGGACACAACTGAGTGACTTTCACTTTCAAGATAAAGACAAAGCCTCTGTTGTAGAAAGAGATTTGAGCAGACTATTGCCATAGACCTTCCAGAAGGGCTTAAAAACAAAAGCCCAATTACAGAAATGGAAGAATATATTATGTATGGAGAAAAGTAGATATCAGGACATTAGCTTTAAATTCCAGTCTCCAAGAGATGCTTGAGGCTGCATCCTTATAACAACGTGAGACTCCAGTAGAGGGGGTAGTGACCCCCTCATCAACCCAATATGCCAGAGCAGCCCTGGAGATCAGTGTGTGACCCCAGAGCAGCCAGAGTGCTTCCACAACAGGAGCCCAAAGGTCAATGCCAGGTCACTTGGGCTACTCGAATAATTCCCAAATCAGACTTTTGTTCTCTTGAACTTAAGAGAAGGATGAATCTGTAAGTTTGGGGGTAACTAGACTCAGCTATGTGGAAGTTAGAAAAGAAAGAGGTCTGAGCAGTCAGTTGGGTGACTGATGTTAGTGGAGGTACATACCCACTACACCTTTTCCTTCACTATACTCCATTTTTTATTATATGCTTAGAGTGCTGTTGTTATCGTTCAGTCACTAAGTTGTGTCTGACTCTGTGATCCCAAGGACTGCTGCACACCAGGCTTCCCTGTCCTTCACTGTCTCCCAGAGTTTGCTCAGATTCATGTCCATAGAGTGCTGAGTAATGATAAAATGTTGAGTGACAGGATCTCATCTTTGAGAATCTATGTGCGTGTGTGTGTGTGTATTTATTTTGCAGAAGAGGATTCATGTCACCCTAAATCTCAATAAAGATTATATAAAGTAAAGAAAAAAACAAGCCAGCAGAAAATAGTATACTATTGGAAGGACTGACGTTGAAGCTGAAACTCCAATACTTTGGCCACCTGATGCGAAGAGCTAACTCATTGGAAAAGACCATGATGCTGGGAAGGATTGAGGGCAGGAGGAGAAGGGGACAACAGAGAATGAGGTAGTTGGATGGTATCATCGACTAGATGGACATGGGTTTGGGTGGACTCCAGGAGTTGGTGATGGACAGGGAGGCCTGGCGTGCTGCAGTTCATGGGATCCCAAAGAGTCAGACATGACTGAGAGACTGAACTGAACTGAACTGTATGGAGGTGGTAGGTTCCTTGTTTTAAAACCCTCATAAGCAAGGAATTTCCATTTTCATGGAGAAAGACACAAAGCTTCTTGCAGCTAACCCTTTGCTTCCTCTTTGTCCTTCTTTCCCTGCACTCAGAATAACCAGTTACAACCATCTCTCTTCTGGGTGCTGCTGCCTCTGGTAACTCTTTTCCAGACCTGCCATACTCAGGGAAGCAGTGGATGGGAGGAGACAAGGCAAAAGTTAGCTATGACTGAAGAAATATCAAGAAATGCTGATTTGAAGGGTCCTAAAGAAGCAAGGGGGGTTGGGTAGCTATTAAGCAACAATACACCCTTCCTTATTTCCACTCATATGAAAACCTTCATGCTGGCCTTTTGTAACATCTCCATAATACTCCAGTTCTCCTTTTTTCCATAAGAGTTGTCTGGGGGTACTATTTTAATCTCTGCAACAATGTTTTCTTATTTTACATAACAAGCACTTATGGTGCCTAGTATATGCCAAGTACTTTTCTAATAGGTTTACAAATAATAACTCATTTAATATAACACTTCTATGAAGTGCTCCTGTTAGTCTATTTAGAAGCTGATAAAACCGAGGCACAGAGAGGTTAACTTTCCCAAGGCCTCATGGCTAGAACCTGGCAGGAGCAGGATTCAAGCTCAGGCAGTCTGGCTTTTCATTACTAAGTCATAGTGTCTGACACAGGGGCAGAAAGAGGGTGCCCCTCAGGGCAACTCTCCCTTTGGGGTCTCTAGTTTCTTCTCTATTGCTGTATATACCTGAGAGCGGTGTCATGTCATCTAATTTTCATACTTCCTCAAAAGTAGTAGAGAAATTTTATTTCATTTACCAATAGAATCCTGTGGTTTAGCAGGTAATTGGCTTAGTCATGGTCATTTAGCTAATTGGCAATAGAACCTTGGCTCAGTCTTGTTTATTGATCTTTTACTCACCATGCTATGATTCCCTAGCCTGTGGACATATGCAAATTTTTGTTAACAATATGAGAATATTGGAGTGGAAAGAATTTACTGTTAGCCAACTGCTCTTTCTTATTAATCAGTTTATACTCTGAACCTTCCTTACCAAGAGCCAGAGACATGTAGAGTTATTTCTTGTCCTCACTGTTTCTCTTACTCTAAGTTTTCTATCTTGCTTTTTATTGCTAGAAAAAGGGAAAGTGAGTCAGTTGCCAAAAAAGTATTTATTCTTTTAACAAATATTTAATAATCATCCACTAATTGTAAGGGAAGTACTAGTGACCAAAACAGAAAAAGACTGCATGGCCATTATATTCTCATGGGGGTGAAAGGTGGGGAAGACAATAAGTAAATATGCACATGCAATGCTTTAGTAGTCATAACTGCTGTGAAGAAAAATAAATAAGGCAAGGCAATAGAGAGTGATGGGAAAGAGACGGCTACTTAAACATGGTGAGGCTTTCTCTGAAGATATGACATTGGAACAGAGTTTCACAGTGAAGGAGTGCTGGAAAGGGTGTTGTAAAAAAAGGACTGCTACTGCTGCTAAGTCACTTCAGTCGTGTCCGACTCTGTGCGACCCCATAGACGGCAGCCCACCAGGATCTCCGGTCCCTGGGATTCTCCAGGCAAGAACACTGGAGTGGGTTGCCATTTCCTTCTCCAATGCATGAAAGTGAAAAGTGAAAATGAAGTCGCTCAGTCGTGTCCGACTCTTAGCAACCCCATGGACTGCAGCCTACCAGGCAGCAAGTATTTAATAGAAAAGGTTCTAAGGTGTTCTTAGCCAGTTTGAAGAATGAGAAAGTCAGTGTGGTTAGAGTGCGCAGTGGAGAGAAGGATATGAGATCAGGTGGGAGGAGATAGGATCTAAGAGACTAGGGAGGAGTCCCTTGAAACCCCAAATGTACACTGTCTTTGTTTTTAATAGACTCTCTTACTCCTTGGATGGAAAGTTGTGACCAACCTAGATAGCATATTGAAAAGCAGAGATATTACTTTGCCAACAAAGGTCTGTCTAGTCAAGGCTATGGTTTTTCCAATGGTCATGTATGGATGTGAGAGTTGGACTGTGAAGAAAGCTGAGCACCAAAGGATTGATGCTTTTGAACTGTGGTGTTGGAGAAGACTCTTGAGAGTCCCTTGGACTGCAAGGAGATCCAACCAGTCCATCGTAAAGGAGATCAGTTCTGGGTGTTCATTGGAAGGACTGATGCTGAAGCTGAAACTCCAATACTTTGGCCACCTCATGTGAAGAGTTGACTCATTGGAAAAGACCCTGATGCTGGGAGGGATTGGGGGCAGGAGGAGAAGGGGACAACGGAGGATAAGATGGCTGGATGGCATCACCGACTTGATGGATATGAGTTTGGGTGAACTCTGGGAGTTGGTGATGAACAGGGAGGCCTGGCATGCTGCGATTCATGGGGTTGCAAAGAGTCAGACATGACTGAGGGACTGAACTGAACTGAACTGAAGGAGAACTATGAAGTTTAGGTCTAAATGCCCTCTCTGTTGCCATCAGTAATTGTTATTTTGTAATCTCTTTGGGTTTTACCCAACTTCTAGTAAATTTACTTCTCAGTAAATTTCCCTTACTCAGGTCTGAAGAATTTCCCTCTGGCCAGTTAACCTCCTCCTACCCCATCAATATTTCTAACCCAGATAAAGTTTCTAAGTCTTTATTTTTTCCAAACACATTTCTTATTCTCATATTCTCTATTTCCTTCTTTCAATCAGTGGTTTTGGGCAGCTACTTTATCATGAAATGTATATTTGTAAAGTTCACCCATTCACATGGGTTCATCCAGGGAAACAGGAGTTATCATCTAAAACACAAAAGATATATAAGGCTGAGAAAGATGTCCAGCTTCCCTTCCAGGAGGGGAAACCCAGCTCCAGTGAATAGACTGTCCATGGTGTTCTCTGTTCAAGCTGGGGTCATCCTGACCCTCCGGTTACCTCTTCACCATAGCTATCTAGAGGTCATGGGGAACCAATTTTTCCATCCAAGCCCACATCACAGAGTTCAAGCCTTTTCTTGCCTTTGCTTCTCTTCTAGAAGTATTGCCTTTCTCCCACCCTATCCTGCTGTGGTCTGGCTATGAGAATCAGGAAATCACACTCATTCAGTTCAGTCATTCAGTCACGTCTGACTCTTTGCAACCCGATGGACTGCAGCATACCAGGCTTCCCTGTCCATCATCAACTCCTGGAGCTTGTTCAGACTTATGTCCATCAAGTCAGTGATGCCATCCAACCATCTTATCTTCTGTTGTCCCCTTCTCCTCCTGCCTTCACAATCTTTCCCAGCATCAGAGTCTTTTCCAAAGAGTCAGTTTGCATCAGGTGGCCAAAGTATTGGAGTTTCAGCTTCAGCATCAGTCCTTCCAATGAATATTCAGGACTGATTTCCTTTAGGACTGATGGGTTGGATTCCCTTGCAGTCCAAGGGACTCTCAAGAGTCTTCTCCAGCACCACAGTTCAAAAGCATCAATTCTTTGGCGCTCAGCTTTCTTTATAGTCCAGCTCTCATATCATGTACATAGCTTTGACTTATATGGACCTTAGTTGGCAAAGTAATGTCTCTGTTTTTTAATATGCTGTCTAGGTTGGTCATAGCTTTTCTTCCAAGGAGCAAGCATCTTTTAATTTTACGGCTGCAGTCACCATCTGCAGTGATTTTGGAGCCCAAGAAAATATAGTATCTCACTGTTTCCATTGTTTCCCCATCTATTTGCCATGAAGTGATGGGACCAGATGCAATGATCTTAGTTTTTTGAATGTAGAGTGTTAAGCCACATTTTTCACTCTCCTCTTTCACTTTCATCAAAAGGCTCTTTAGTTCTTTGCTTTCTTCACACTCATTATGAGATATTATAAATACGAGTCATCTCTTTTTCACTGGGCCCCAAGCCTGTTCACGAGTCCCTTCATCCCCTCAGTCAACCTGTTAACTTCCTGGCGGTGTTTCCTAGAGCAGCATTTCCTCAAAAATTTTACATTCATCAAAATAATGATAGCAACTATCATTTTTATGTGCCAGGAATTTGTGCTTAGTGTTCTTTCTTCATAATTGCATTTAATAATTACCTATATTTTAAAGGTAAGGAACCTAAGAATCAGAGAATTTCAATAGTTTCCCACCAAATAACATATCTAGGCTCAAATATCCCTAGATTCAAGACCTGTGCCCCTAACTTTACACTTCTTAAGTAGTCCCTCTCCTGCCTCCTCTTGCTTCCCACATTACTGAAGATATGAAGGCCATCAAGTATGACTCAGTTCAGTTCAGTCGCTCAGTCGTGTCCCACTCTTTGCGACCCCATGAATCGCAGCATGCCAGGCCTCCCTATCCATCACCATCTCCCGGAGTTCACTCAAATTCACTTCCATCGAGTCGGTAATGCCATCCAGCCATCTCATCCTCTGTTGTCCCCTTCTCCTCCTGCCTGCAATCCCTCCCAGCATCAGAGTCTTTTCCAATGAGTCAACTCTTCGCATGAGGTGGCCAAAGTACTGGAGTTTCAGCTTAAGCATCATTCCTTCCAAAGAACACCCAGGACTGATCTCCTTTAGAATGGACTGGTTGGATGTCCTTGCAGTCCCAGGTGACTAGTTAGCATTTTATCTTCTCTGTTCCAAAATGTCCACTACATATTAAGCAACATCTATGTGTCCTCCCAGCAATTTCATGAGGTAGGTATTACTATATCCTATCTTGTAGCTAAGTAAGATAAGGGCCTCAGTAACTATCAGGAATAGAACACAGGCCCATTGGACTCAAACTGTGCGCTTCTTCCATCTTGCCAAGCAAACTTTCTCCTATCCTCACTCCCAACAAGACCTCAAAATATCAATATCCTTTCACACATCCTTTCCTTTTTTCCTTCCACTTCAGATGAAGGCATGACCCTCCTCTGACTGAAAACATATACCTTTCTCTGCACACCATTTCCCTTCCATTTTTGTTCCACACAAGTCTTAGTGGCCTGTGTATACTTCACTGTGCTTGGTGCTTGGGATTTTAAGACAAGATCCCAGGATTCAAGTGGCTCAGTGTCCAGAAGCAGACATGTGGGCTCATGACTACCACCCAGTGTGGCAAGTCCTATGAGAGAGAAACAAAGAACTCCATGCGTAGGGACATCCATCCCAGATCAGGGACATCTCTATCTTCTTTTTCTCCATACCACACTTCCCCCTTCAATATCATCTATTTTAAAATAAAATAAAATAAATTGGTTTTGTTTGGCTCTCTAGCTAGCTATTTGTTATATTTTATAACCTTTCTTTCACTATGAAGCTTCTCCACTTCTTTACCACTTTTTCTATCCTCAATCCACTACACTCTGGCCTCCATTTGAATCATCCTAACTTGAACTACATTCTCAAAGGCCATCAGTAACCTCCTAATGGACAAATCTAGGGGTCATTTTCAGCCTTTAACTCACTTGAAGACTCTGGATCACTAGACGTCAGTGACAGTTACCTTCTTGAGATTCTTTCTCCTCCTGGGTTTCATGATTTTGTCTGCTATTGGTGCCTCTCTTGCCACTGTATCGCTTGATCTATTCAGTTTCTTTTGATAATGCCTCTTCTGTAACTGTAAGCACTTATCACAAGGTTCAGCCTTGGACTTCAGCCTACTCTTCCTGAGTGACCCTCTCCTTCAATCACCTCCTCTCCATAGATGATTCCTAAACCACTTGGATTTCAGTTTGATGGCAAGTGACAGAGACTCAAAAATAAGAATTCCTTAAAGAAGAAAGAAATTTATTTCTTGTTAGTGTAAAATGACTGGAGTTGGCAGTTCAGTTGGTAGAATAGTTCACAAGGTCATCAGGGATCCACACTTTTTGAGTCTTCCTGCTCCATGATTCTCAGTACTTGGCTTCCTCTTCTTGATCCAAAATGTCCAAGATCCACTGTCATGGCATTCCAGCCTATAACAAGCAAGGAAGAGATGAAGAAAGCAAACGCCGTCTTCTTAATGACATAAAAGTCAATACAATACTTGCACTTTCGTCCCATGGACCTGAACTTAGTCACATGACCAAACTGAGATTGCAGAAAGTTGGGCGATATAATCTTTATTCGCCCTAATATTTATTAGCAAGGTGACCATACACCTTGCTAAAAATTAGGGATTATATTACTAAGAATGAAGTAGAAAACAAATATTGGAAAACAACCAGCAGATTCTGCCACAGCCCCCAAACAATACTTTGAATACATTTTTACTTTTCTTATCTTCCATTCTTCTAACTTCTTATTTAGTGGTGCACCATCATCTCACATTCAGTGTTTCTGACATTAAACTTGTCTTCTCCTTTTGACTTCTTCCAAGCATAAACTTAATCAAATTCCAGTAGCTATTAGTTTTCCACTCTCATGAACTAGACACCCAATATACTGTTGAATTTTATGACATGCCTCTTCATTCCTTGCCGTTCTTTGTCCTATCTCTCAAATTTATCCCTTCCTTTCCATTCCCATTACCCCTTGATTCATGCCCAGATGGCTAACAGTAGCCTCTGAAATGGTCTTTCAAGCCCAGCTTTTCTTTCCTCTTATTCCTTCTACAAATTATTACCATATGACTCTAACCCTAAAGCATTATTAGCCTTCGTTCTCAAAAACTTTAATAGCTTCCCCCTGCCTGTGGTGTAGACTTCAAACTCAGGTCTGTCCTAAATCTAAACCTAAATTTACATTTCTAGCCTGATTGTTCTCTACTTTGTTAAGCAAATCTATACTTATTCAACCTGCATCACACATTCTTCTCTTTCTAAACCTTTATTCAGAACCTGAAGACCTGAGACACTAATTCTTTCCCTTTCTATCTAGTAACATTCTTTTCACTCTTCAAGGTCCTCTTCAAATTCTGTTTCCTCCAAGAAGTTTTTTCTAACCACTGCAGATCAAAGTGATCTATCCTTCTTCAAATTCCTATTGTAATTACTGTCTCTACCATTCATTTGAATTTATCATTTACCAGATCATATTGCAAAGGTGAGTTATGAGTGTGTATATGTGTGTGTGTGTCTTATTTCCCTAACCATATATGAAATTTTTAAAAGGGACAGAGAACTTGTCTTGGTCATAGACTTGCATAGTGCTTTTCGTAGTAAGTCCTTAAGATATTTTTGTGCCACAAATTCTCTCTGAAATTAAGTTTTCTTAAAGTTGCCTCCAACATTAATATAGTGTTCGAGTCCCCCCAGCACCTAGAAAAATAAATATTAACATTGGCTGATATGGAGATTCTTAAAACACCAAAGTCTTTAAGAGAAGAATAGAGGGGCCACCAAGTGCAGTGGTACTGAAAACTGTCCCTCTGTGCTTTTCCTGAATTGGCCCTTAATAATGGTTCTTCATACATTCTTCAGTATGATCTTGGTGTTACCAAGGTCATCATAGAGATGGACTAGGGAAGTCCTAAAGGGCATATCCTAATTGTTAAGATGAGGATGAGAATGAGAATCGTTATCATTAATAACCTCAGAAATAACTAGCATTTGGGGAGTTGGTGATGGACAGGGAGGCCTGGCGTGCTGCAATTCATGGGATCGCAAAGAGTCGGACACGACTGAGCGACTGATCTGATATGATCTGATCTGATTTTGCCTTGATGGTCAACAAAGAGTTTCCACTCATATATGATTTTTCTGATCACTAATTAGATAAGCAAATTTTATAGTTACTATTGCCATTCTGTAGATGAAGAAACTGAGACTCAGAAAAGCCTCGTGACTTAATTAAGGTTGACCAGCTCATATGTAGAAGTAGCATAGCACCTATGACTTCATCCTCCCTATCTTTTCTTTGCCTGCTGTAATTTTGTGGGTGCCTCATACCTCCGTTGGGTGTTCAAAGGTACATATTATGCTTGTGCAAGCCCTACACTTTTTCTCAGAAAGCCCAGGAGTCTTACCAGCAGCACCACAGCACAAAATAGTAAAAGGACTTCCTCTAGCTTAGCTATCTGACACCCTGACTGTTTGATACCCAAGCACCACTTCCTGAATGACTCGCAAGAGGAGACAAGATATACTTCAAAAAGCAACACCACCCACCAACCATTCTGTGGCTGCACAACTGCCCTCCTACTAAGATCTCAGCCTTAGTAAACTGCCCACCATTTCCTGGGATTTGATGAGAAAACCCACCAGAATTATGAGTCTATGGAACCCCCACCTTTTCCATCTTCTCACACTGAACCTGAATCCAAAGAGTGAAATGGAAATTAGGCACAAGGACTTGATATTAAAAAAAAGAAAAAAACCTTGTGAGATCTGGCACCAGGGCCAGTTGTACACTTTGTGGAACCCAGTAGAATATGAAAATATAGGGTCTTTTTACAAGAAATATTAAGAAGTTCATGACAACACAACAGCATTAAATCAAATTCAGGTCCTTCTGAGCTCAAGTCTCTGTACCCTGCACAGGTCACATGTCCAGTTGGGGACATTCAAGGATTCAGGCTGGGACACTCCAAGTGCCGTTCTACCAGATCTCATCAACACAGTGGCAGAGCTTATCTGGGGAGAATTAACCTTCAAGGAATGGATTTTGGCTAACTCTGACTCCTGCCACCAAAGACAAGCTTAGTCTCGCTTTCTGTTCCCCCAGTAGTTTGGTTGCTATTGTTTTACTGTTTAGTACTCATCATATTGTATTACTGTCCGCATGCATGCACATGCATCTTATTCTCTGGGCTCTGAGTTCCTCAGAGCTGCCACCATGTCCTATTCATCCCTGAGTGGCACTTGTTTAGTCATGTCCCACTCTTTTGTGATCTGGTGGACTGTAGCCCGCCAGGCTCCTCTGTCCATGAGATTTCCCAGGCGAGAATACTGGAGTGGCTTGCCATTTCTTTCTCCAGGGCATCTTCCCAATCCAGGCCGATTCTTTACCACTGAGCCACCTGGGAAGCCCTAGCACTTAATAAATGTTTGTAGATAAGGGTCCTTAGTCTCCTTCTTCTCCCCACCCCAGGACCTTGTTACATCTCCATCTCTACTTAGCCCACCCCAACTAAGTCACCAGTCCTTGCCTGGGATATTCCTTCTAAGGGAAAATGTTGGATGTTCTGAAAGGAAAGAGGTTTATGTGAGCAGTCCCTGGCTTGTCCAGAAAGTACTGGGCTAGAGTGGAAGGGTGGTCATAGTGAGACAGCATCATCAGTTTAAGAAATCCCTTTGCTTTTCTGACACATCACAATGACTTGTATTCTCAGTGACCTTTATTCTTATCCTCTTTATGCCAAGCCCTGAATAAACTTTAGAGTCAGGCTGAACCCACTTAAGTGAAAAGTTTTGCTCTGCTCTTTGGGGCTTATATGCAGTCAGTACTCATCAGAATGGCCCTGTTAGTGTTTATGGCTGAAGCTCTTCTTGATTGGTCAGTGCTTGTGTCTATTGGTTATTAAATGTTTTGAATATCATACATGCTGGCTCAAAACACCCTCTCATACCATATAGCTCAGTGAGAATAACAGAGTAATGAAAGAATAGAAGAAAAGGGAGAAAATAACACCTTATAATTATATTGCTATTCATTTTACAAACTATGTATTAAATCAGTTTATGTTCATAAGGTAATGGAGAAGAGAACAAAATAAACTTTTAATTTTTTTTTGTTAGATTTTCATCCTTCAGCTTTATACTGAATACTACAATCCCAAAATTATTCCTGGATTCCCAGAATGACTCACGTCCCTTTCCTATTCTCTCTCAAAGTACCATAACCTTTATCTTATTTGTAGTTACCTTATCAAACTTGTTCTCTTCGTTTACGTTCCAGGGAACAGAAATCATGTCTATCTTTACTCACCATTGTACCCCAGTCTCTTGACATCATGCTTTAAAGAGTAGAGGCTCAACAAGCATTTGTATTATAATCAAATTAATAAATACTTGCTATAAGATCTAGAACAAAGTTGTCCTTGAATAAATATGTTCATTCATTCATAAAAGTATAAATGAATAAATGAACTTTGCTTACTTCAGAAGTTGCTCCAAAAGAGTCTAGGCAACACATAACTGAATTTAATTTATTAAATCATCCCACAAATATTTGCTAAGCACCCTCTATGTGTCAGGTACTCATCTACAGACTGGAGTTATGACAGTAAGCAAAAAGAGCCCTCAAAATCACTAACTTGGGGCATATTTACTCCAGGACCTCTAAAGCACTCTCTGCCTATATCTTCTAGGAATAGAGGCATAAATGTAACTCTTTTTTTTGTAAAGACCATGGCAGCCATCACAGGCTCGTGTCCCCAGCTCTTCTACCACTTGGCAATTTGACCTTGGGAAAGAAAATATTTACTATCTCAGACCTCAGAGGTTTAAATATGGAGATTTACAGCCTTAATCTCTCAAATTCCATCTAACTCTTATTAGAGTCTAGGTGTCTAGATAAATATGTTTTAATGAATGTATGGCAAAACCAATACAATATTGTAAAGTAATTAGCCTCCAATTAAATAAATTTATAATTAAAAAATTCACTGGGAAACTTAATTTTTGAATGAGAATCTTTTAGAAAAGTTAGCCATCATAACATGTTAAATATGTTTAAAGTAAAATCAAAAAAAAGAGGAAAAAAGGTATCATCAAGAAACTGGATCAGCTGTTCCTCAGGGAGATTCAAGCCTGGAGAGAAAGAGAATTCTAAAAGGAGCAACAGTCAAATGGTTATGGTTTTGTCAAATGTTTATGGTTTTCTATTTATGTTCTCAGGTCTGGAAGCAGCTGGAAGCGACACAGACATCTTCATAGTGAATGGGATTCTGGGGGAGTCAGCTACTTTTCCCTTAAATATCCAACCATCACAGAAAGTTACCATCATTTCTTGGCATTCCAAAACATCTGTTGCTTTCGTAAAACCAGGAAACTTCGGAGAAGAACCCATAGTTACCATAACCCACCAAAATTACCATGAACGAATAAGTGTCTCAGGTCAGAACTATAACCTGGAGCTCAGAAATCTGAGGATTGAAGACTCAGGGGTCTACAAAGCCGACATAAATGTAGAGACCGCTAAAGTGACGACCACCAGGTCCTACAACCTTCAAGTCTATCGTAAGTTGTAGAAAGAGAGAAGGCTTGTTTTTTTATTTTTACTTTGCAATTTGCTGTGTAAAAACACCTTTATTTCTGACAGTTGGGTTCCCTAAATCTTTTCATACTTATAAGTACTTACATAAATATATTGATGCTTATGGAGAGGGTATGGCTTTGCTTGCATTTAGCAATGTACTCTTCCTGTAAACCTTGTTTTTCTTTTCTATAAAATGAAAATAATCATACTATTTACTTCCCATAGTTATTGTGAATATCAAGTAAGATAGAGTATGCAAAGTACTTTTAAAAAACCCTTTTTATTTTGAAATAATTATAGAGGCATAGAAAGGTGTAAAGAAATGTATAGGGAGTGCCTGTGTGCATTTCACCCATCTTTTCCCAACGGTAACAGCTTACATAACTAGAGTACAATATCAAAGCCAGGAAATTGGCATTGGTACAACCTATAGAGCTTATTTAGATTTCAGCAGTTATACAGGCACTCATTTATGTGTATATGTGAAGTTCTGTACAACTTAGTCACATTAATAGCTTCATGTAACCATTACCATAATCAACAAACTTAAGTGGACCAACATCACAAGATTCCTTCATCCTTTACAGTCACTCATTACCACCCTCTTTCTCCTCCCAAACTCCTGGAAGACATTAATCCACTCTTAATATCTAGAATTATGCTACTTCACAAATGTTACATGGATAGAATCACGCAGTATGCATGCTTTTTTCATTCATCATAAGTTCTTTGAGTCACCCTAATTATTGCAACTATCAGTAGGTTATATATTTTTATTGCTGGATAGTATTTCATGGTATAGATGTGCTACTTTGTTTAACCATTCACCTACTGAGGGATATTTTAGTTGTTTCTAGTTCGGTGCTAAATCACTTCAGTCGTGTGTGACTATATACAACCCCATGGACTGTAGCCCACCAGGCTTCTCAGTCTGTGGGATTTTCCAGGCAAGAATACAGGAGTGGGTTGCTATTTTCTTCTCCAGGAAGCTTCCCAAACCAGGGATCAAATCTGCACCCCTTATGTCTCCTGCATTGGCATCACCTAAGAAGCTATTCTAGTTTGGGGGCAATTACAAATAAGTTGCTATGCATATTTGTGTACAAGTTTCTACATTAAATGACTTTCTGTTTCTTTAAGATAAATGCCCAAGAATGAAATCATATGCTAAATCCATTTTTCTTTTTTTGTTTATTGTGATTAAATATATATAACATTTAACATGTTAATTATCTTTAAGTGTAACACTCAGTGGCATTAAATACGTTCGCATTGTTGTGCAATCATCATCACTCTTCAGAACTTTGTTTTCCCCTTTTAAATAGATTCTATTTTTTAGAGCAGTTGAAGGCTCATGAAAAAATTGAGTAAAAGTACAGGAGTTCTAGACTCCCACATTGTCTATATCTCCCACCAGAGTGATACATTCATTACAGTTAATAATGTATATTGATACATCATTACCAAAGTCCATAGTTTACATTAGGGTTTGCTCTTAGTATTGTACATTCTATGGGTAATGGTAAAATACAATGATATTTATCCACCGTTATAGTATCATTCAGAGTAGTTTCACTGCCTTGAAAACCCTCCGTGCTCTGCTTATTCACCCCTCCACACCACCCCTGGCAACCACTGATCTTTTTACTGTCTCAATTGTTGTTGTTTAGTCACTAAGTTGTATCTGACTTTTTGCGACCCCCCATGGACTGCAGCATGCCAGGCTCCTCCATCCTTCACTGTCTCCCAGAGTTTGCTCAGATTTATGTCCATTGAGCTAGTCATGCTATCTAACCAGCTCATTCTCTGCCACCCTCTTCCCCTTTCACTTCAGTCTTTCCCTGCATCAGGGTTTTTTCAAAGAGGAAACTGTCTCCATGGTTTTGTCTTTTTCAGAATGTCTAGTTGGAATCACATTGTATGTAACCCCTTCAGGTTGGGTTCTTCCACATAATAAAATACATTTAAGTTCTCTTCATACCTTTTCATGGCTTGATAACTCTCTCCAAAACTTTTAAGTCATTTTTAGTGTTAAAAATATTGCCAAATTATTTTGCATTCCCATAAAAAATGTATGAATGATTTGGTGTCTCTAGCATTTAATGTTGTCAGTATATTTTATTTTGGCCATTCTGATGAGTGTGTAGTGATATTTCATTTTGGTTTTTAATCTTAATTTCACCAGTAGCTAATGCAAAATGCTTTTAAGAGGTCAAATATTAGTACAGTTATTATCACTAAAATTGAATTCACTGGCAGGTGTGTGGTGTGTTAAGCAGTGCTATTCAAGTTATGGTCTGTATGTGGCAGCATCTTATTGGAAATGCAAATTCTCAGGCCCCAGTCCTTACCTTTGGTGGTGAAGTCCAGGAATCTGTATTTTAACATTCTCTCTGGACTATTCCTATGTGTGCTACAGTTTGAGAAGTGCTCATCTAGAGTTGCCCCGTCCAATATGGTAGTCAGTAGCTACATGTAGCTCCTAAGTATTTGAAAGATGATGAGTACAAATCGAGATGTGCTGTAAATGTAAAATACACACTAGATTTTGAAAGGTTGCTGCTATGAGCTGTGAACAACACTGGGATTCTTGGCCTCTGGAGGAGGAAAATTTGATTCAGGGCCAGTGATGAGGCTTGATCACTCAGAGCTTTTTGTGTAATACAGTTTTATTGAAGTATAAAAGATATAGAGAAAGCTTCTGACATAGATATCAGAGAGGACAGAAAGAGTGCCCCCTTGTTGGTTTTTAGCAAGGATTTTTATGCCTATTCAGATCAGATCAGATCAGTCGCTCAGTCGTGTCCGACTCTTTGTGACCCCAAGAATTTCAGCACGCCAGGCCTCCCTGTCCATCATCAACTCCCAGAGTTCACTGAGACTCACGTCCATCGAGTCAGTGATGCCATCCAGCCATCTCATCCTCTGTCGTCCCGTTCTCCTCTTGCCCCCAATCCCTCCCAGCATCTGAGTCTTTTCCAATGAGTCAACTCTTTGCATGAGGTGGCCAAAGTGCTGGAGTTTCAGCTTTAGCATCACTCCTTCCAAAGAAATCCCAGGGCTGATCGCCTTCAGAATGGACTGGTTGGATCTCCTTGCAGTCCAAGGGACTCTCAAGAGTCTTCTCCAACACCACAGTTCAAAAGCATCAATTCTTTGGCGCTCAGCCTTCTTCACAGTCCAACTCTCACATCCATACATGACCACAGGAAAAAGAATAGCCTTGACTAGACGAACCTTTGTTGGCAAAGTAATGTCTCTGCTTTTCAATATGCTACCTAGGTTGGTCATAACTTTCCTTCCAAGGAGTAAGTGTCTTTTAATTTCATGGCTGCAGTCACCATCTGTAGTGATTTTGGAGCCCAGAAAAATAAAGTCTGACACTGTTTCCACTGTTACCCCATCTGGTTCCCATGAAGTGATGGGACCGGATGCCATGATCTTCGTTTTCTGAGTGTTGAGCTTTAAGCCAACTTTTTCACTCTCCACTTTCAATTTCATCAAGAGGCTTTGTAGTTCCTCTTCACTTTCTGCCATAAGGGTGGTGTCATCTGCATATCAGGTTATTGATATTTCTCCCGGCAATCTTGATTCCAGCTTGTGCTTCTTCCAGCCCAGCATTTCTCGTGATGTACTCTGCATATAAGTTAAATAAACAGGATGACAATAAACAGCCTTGACGTACTCCTTTTCCTATTTGGAACCAGTCTGTTGTTCCATGTCCAGTTCTAACTGTTGCTTCTTGACTTGCATACAGATTTCTCAGGAGGCAGGTCAGGTGGTCTGGTATTCCCATCTCTTTCAGAATTTTCCACAGTTTATTGTGATCCACACAGTCAAAGGCTTTGGCATAGTCAATAAAGCAGAAATAGATGCTTTTCTGGAACTCTCTTGCTTTTTCCATGATCCAGCAGATGTTGCCAATTTGATCTCTGGTTCCTCTGCCTTTTCTAAAACCAGCTTGAACATCAAGAAGTTCACGGTTCACATACTGCTGAAGCCTGGCTTGGAGAATTTTGAGCATTACTTTACTAACGTGTGAGATGAGTGCAATTGTGCGATAGCTTGAGCATTCTTTGGCATTGCCTTTCTTTGGGATTGGAATGAAAACTGACCTTTTCCAGTCCTGTGGCCACTGCTGAATTTTCCAAATTTGCTGCCATACTGAGTGCAGCACTTTCACAGCATCATCTTTCAGGATTTGGAATAGCTCAACTGGAATTCTATCACCTCCACTAGCTTTGTTCATAGTGATGCTTTCTAAGGCCCACTTGACTTTACATTCCAGGATGTCTGGCTCTATGTGAGTGATCACACCATCATGATTATATGGGTCATGATGATCTTTTTTGTACAGTTCTTCTGTGTATTCTTGCCATCTTTTCTTAATATCTTCTGCTTCTGTTAGGTCCATACCATTTCTGTCCTTTATCGAGCCCATCTTTGCATGAAATGTTCCTTTGGTATCTCTGATTTTCTTGAAGAGATCCCCAGTCTTTCCCATTCTGTTGTTTTCCTCTATTTCTTTGCATTGATCGCTGAAGAAGTCTTTCTTATCTCTTCTTGCTATTCTTTGGAACTCTGCATTCAGATGCTTATATCTTTCCTTTTCTTCTTTGCTTTTCGCTTCTCTTCTTTTCACAGCTATTTGTAAGGCCTCCCCAGACAGCCATTTTGCTTTTTTGCATTTCTTTTCCATGGGGATGGTCTTGATCCCTGTCTGCTGTACAATGTCACGAACCTCATTCCATAGTTCATCAGGCACTCTATCTATCAGATCTAGGCCCTTAAATCTATTTCTCGCTTCCACTGTATAATCATAAAGGATTTGATTTAGGTCATACCTGAATGGTCTAGTGGTTTTCCCTACTTTCTTCAATTTAAGTCTGAATTTGGCAATAAGGAGTTCATGGTCTGAGCCACAGTCAGCTCCTGGTCTTGTTTTTGCTTACTGTGTAGAGCTTCTCCATCTTTGGCTGCAAAGAATATAATCAGTCTGATTTTGGTGTTGACCATCTGGTGATGCCAATAAAATTTATACCTATTAGCAAGCTGCTAATTAGAGAAAGAAAATGCCTCAAAACTGAGAAAGTTGCACCAGGCATTTCACCCACAACATGCATTTAAGATAGCATTGGCACAAGGTGAGTTATCCTGGGTCATAAAACAATTGACATGAATCTTGAGGAAAGGCAGATTTCCAAGCAAATACATAGTTTCATTAACATAGCTTAAGAGAACATCTTCATAAGAAAAACGCATTGACTAGCTCAAGGTTTGACAAAAGTTCAGGCAACCACGTGTCGTCATGGCAACACTGAATTTTAAAAGAAACCTCCTTTTAATTTTGTATAGAGAAGGGAAAAAACATCTGACACTTGTAGTTTGTTTCTTCCTGCCACTTAAAAGAGTGGAAAAAAAGCGTCTGTTACTTGCAGTCTATTTCCTCCGCTTGGGGACCCAAACCTTCCTGCCTGTTACTCTCTCCATTTCAAAGTCTTATTATCAAAAAAGAAACCCATAAAATATCTCATTAATTATTTTTATATTGATTCCATGTTGGATATAGTGAGTTAAATAAAATATATTATTACATCATCTGTTTATTTTCACCATTAGAAAACCTTAAATGACATAAGTGAGTAACATTTTCTCAGCACTAATTTCTAGCATAGAGAATATTTGAATCATGTCTCAAGGATTTTACCATCTCCATCTGCCCCACAGTAGAAAAACACAGAAATGTGGCTAATACAATTCAGGTATATAGTTAGTCCACTAAAATTCAAGCTCCATAAAGGCAGAGATTTGTATATGATGTGTATCACTATATCCCCAGCTCCCACCTTGCCAGGCATACAGTGGGTGCTGCAGAAGTATCTGTTGAATGAAAGAATGAGTTAAGCATAGTAGTCCCGGGTCCTAATACAAGGTCTGGTGATTATAAGTGCTCAATTAATATAGCATAATCGAAAGAACCATACCCAAGTTGGACACTTCAGAAAATATCTGACTCATTCAAGACCTTTGCTTGTGAAAATAAAAAGGGCATTCAATTTTTATGATATTTGTTTTCATCCCTTTATATGTTTAGTTTTACCCACTCAGTCTTTAGATGTTTTACCGTCTGTAGTTAAGGCTGCTGCTGCTAAGTCGCTTCAGTCGTGTCTGACTCTGTGCAACCCCATAGATGGCAGCTCACCAGGCTCCCCCGTCCCTGGGATTCTCCAGGCAAGAACACTGGAGTGGGTTGCCATGTCCTTCTCCAATGCATGAAAGTGAAAAGTGAAAGTGAAGTCACTCAGTCGTGTCCGACTCTTCACAACCCCATGGACTGCAGCCTACCAGGCTCCTCCGTCCATGGGATTTTCCAGGCAAGAGTACTGGAGTGGGTTGCCATTGCCTTCTGCTATAAAATCTTAGAGAATTCCCATACAACAAAATCTGTGCTTTTGGAATAGTAAGCTGAGAAGACAAAGAGAAAAAACTGACATTTACTGGACAGTACTTGACTGACATTCTACTAATTTTTAAAAATACATAAAGATTATACATATTTAGGCAACATATGCACAAAAGATAATACAGTGAAATGCAACTCTCCCTTCTCAGGGGCAGTCACTCTTATCAGTTTATTTTGCCTCTTCAATAGAAAATTAAAGTACATATGAGCATAAATAGAGTGATGATAGATAGACAAATTGATGGATAGTAGAGTGGTCTATCTGTGTAATAACTCATTTAATCCTCTCAACCACCCTAGCTAGAGAAATTTGTTGTCCCCACATTAAAATTGAGGGAGCTGAAGCTCAGTACCACTGGATACCTTCTTCACAATTTTATAGTTAGAGAACAGTGGAGCCTGGATTCTGAAGCTGATCTCCAATGGCCTCCCCATTCTTTGACTTGGAAAGATGAAAGCCTGTCAGCCACAACTCTGATCTTCACTGCCCATCAGATTTGTGTAGGATATGTTGGGGGAGTGTGTAATTTCCTCGGTTCTGACTCACTGCAGCAAAGATTTGAAATGGTAGACCAGTGTTACAGCTCAGTTACAGCTGTTTTATTTGGCAGTCAAAGGATAGTACACCCTCAAGGTGTGAAGGTGGGCTGACCCAAAAGGAGAGAGGCTCAATCTTGGCTCCCCTTTTTAAATGTTTTGTCTCCTCCCCTTGAGCCTGCTCTATGTAAATTGGGCTAGCCAGGAAGGCTGTTTGTTTCACCTGAGGTTCTCACTCCAGTCCTCAGATTTTCTTTTGTTTCATTTTTGTGGGCTTTTCCCTTTCTTTGTCTTTTAGCCACCACCATTTTGGACCCCTTTTTCCTATTCTAACTACCTAACATTCCCCCCTCAAGAGGTGGGTGGCCCAATTCTTTGGGAATAGGGCGTCGAGGTCTCTCTGGCTACTTCCTGCTGAGCTGGGACACCAAAGGGCATTGGGCCTCCCCCTCTTGCTTATCGCAATCCTCAGAGTCCTTATAGCGGTGTCCATCTAAGGGTGAGTGATATTTCCCATGGTCAGGTATAGTTTTATACATCCTTGTTGAATTGGCACCGCATGTTGTAGCTTGTTGACTTGAGCAGAGATAAAATGGGTTAGACAATTGATAATACATGGAGCAATCATAAGCAGCATCAAATGGTGATAACAGGGATTAGTAGGGATATTAGCCAACTCCAAATCCTCCCTTGCCACGAGAAGGATTCCCAAGGAGAGATTGTAGCCACCCCAAGAATTCTCCAGCTCGTTTTTTGAGATCCCATAGGATCTGAATGTTTTTCTTGAGGACTGTGAGACTTTCTTTAACTTGGCTGGAGGTATTTACCCAGAAACAACACATTTCATTCAAGATAGCTCAAGTCCCTCCTTGTTCAGGGATCAGGAGAGCTATCTCCTATCTATTTTGGAGTATAACCCTTTCCAGGCTGTGTTGGCTCTTAAGAGCTGTCCTGAGAAATCTTATCCCCAGAAACTTAATTTTGGGGGTGTTCATTAGAATGGCACTCATTTGTGGTCCTGAACAGTTTTCTGAGATCTTCCAGGGGCTCACAGGTGTATTGAGTGTCTTCTTCTGTTTTCTTCCATGGCTTGACTCATGAGTAGTGAATCCAGGAATCATGCCCTGAAAACTTGACTGCTGTGGGGGTAGAAAGTATTACAGCGTAGGGGCCCTTCCATGTGGGCTGGAGTTGAGTCGTTGGGGACCCATCTTTCCAGACTGTAATTAGGACTTGAGTCACTGAAGCATATAGTGGTGGCTCTTTAGAATCTTTTGGGTCCTGGTTGACACCCCACAAGAATATATCTGGTTGGAATTACCCAGTGACCACTGTGTAAGACTCGAGGGTCTGAGCCTCTGGATCTAGGAAGAGGTCATTGGCATAAACAAAAGTTCTCACATATAGCATCTCATAAGGACTAAGACCAACCTGTTCCTTAGGGGCAATAGAGGTGTGGAGGAGAGCTATTGGTAAAGCCTCCTTCCATCCCAGGGAGATCTCCCGGGTTATCTTTTTTATCGCTGATTTTAAGAATTGGTTGGCTCTTTCTACTTTTCCTGAAGACTGAGGCTTCCAGACACAATGGAGATAATAAGTAATGCCCAACGCTTTAGAGACCCCTTGGGTGACTTTAGAAGTAAATGATGTCCCATTGTTACTTTGTGATGACTTGGGCAGGCCAAATCTCAGAACGATTTCATGGAGCAGTTTTTTACCATCTCCTTGGCCTTCTCAGTCTGGGTGGGAAAACCTTCAATCCATCCTGTGAATGTATCTATCATGATTAGTAGGATATTTATACCCTTGAGAAACTGGCATCTGGGTGAAGTCCATCTGCCAGTCCTTTTCTGGCTAGGTCCCACACCGTTGGACAGGCTGGGCCAGCTGGGGTCTTTGAGCTTCTTGGGGATTGTTTAATTGGCAAGTGGGACAAGAGGAGGCCAATCGCCTTACAGCTGTTTGGAGGCCTGTTCCTCTGAAGGACCTTTCTAGTAACCTTTGGAGGGCGTTCTCCCCTAAATAAGTGGTGGTGTGTAAGGAGTTAACCAACTTCCATTGAAGGTTCCCAAGCAGAAAAAGGAGTCCCTCCTTTTGGAACCACCCCATATGATCTTCCTGAAAGCCCTCACTCTTAGCTTTAAGAGTCTCACCTTAAGTATATGAAGGAATTTCTGGCAAATTAGCCCATGGAACTAAGGTGGCAACCACTACTACATCACTGTTTTTTAATGCTGCTCTCTTAGCTGCCTGATCATCTGCTTGGTTCCTTTGTGCCACTTCTGTGCTCCCTTTTTGGTGTCCTTTACAATGGGAGACTGAAACATCATCTGGCAGATGGACTGCCTCCAAGAGCCTAAGGATTTGATCACCATATTTGATTGGGGACCCTCGGGTGGTCAAGTGGCCTCTTTTCTTTCCAAATAGCAGCACGTGCATGTAGCACCAGAAAGGCATACTTGGAGTCAGTGTAAATGGCTACTCTTTTTCCTTTTCCAAGCTCTAAAGCTTGAGTCAGGGCTATAGGCTTAGTCAATTGGGCTGAAGTACCTGTTGGAAAAGGTTTAGCCTCTATGGTCTCAAGGAAACTACTGCATATCCAGCTCTTCTTTTTCCATCCAAGACAAAGCTGCTTCCATCAGTGTACCAGATTTCCTCAGGATTGGTTAGATCTTCCGACAAGCCCTCTCAGGGTTTTGTCCAGTAATCCAAAGTTTCTAGGCAAGAGTGAAAGGGAGAGAGCCCTTGGGGGTAGGTAGGAGGGTAGCTTGATTAAGAACCTCATAAGGGGATATAGTCAGGCCTGGATTTTCCATCAGCACTACTTAATATCTGAGGATCCTTTGATCAGACATCCATAAATGGCCTCTCCTATTCAGGAGTTGTTTCACTAGGTGGCTGGTAAAAGTAGTTAGTCTGCCCCCAAAGTGAAAGTGAAAGTGAAGTGAAGTCACTCAGTGGTGTCCGACTCTTAGCGACCCCACAGACTGCAGCCCACCAGGCTCCTCCTTCCATGGGATTTTCCAGGCAAGAGTACTGGAGTGGGGTGCCATTGCCTTCTCCAGAGAGTTTAAAGAATCTCCTATCAGGACTGCAATAGCAGCAAGATTTAGAAGGCAGGGAGGCCAGCCTTGGGAAGTTGGGTCGAGCCTCTTGGATAAGTAAGCTACAGGCTGGGGCTCAGGTCCCAACCTTTGAGTTAACACTCCCAAGGCTATTCCTTCATTTTCATGCATGTACAGGTGGAATGCTTTTTCTGGGTCTGGCAATCTCAAGGCTGTCCTTGAGTTAAGGCTTCTTTTAGTGTATCCTCTGCCTCCTTTTGAGGACTTCCCCACATCAATGGGATTAAATCACCCCCTCCCTTCAAGCTTTCATATAAGGCCTGGGCAATTAGATCATAATTGGGTGTCCAGATTCTACAATACCCGGTTAGCCCCAGGAAATCTCATGGTTGTTTTCGAGTCGTGGGGGAGGGCAACTGGAAGATTCCTTGTACTTGATCAAAGGACAACCTCCTAGATGACCCATGTGTAATCTGAACTCCCAGGTAGGTGACCTTTGTCTTGACCATCTGTGCCTTAGCACAGACTTTATATCCCCTCTCTGCCAAAAGTTAAGAATCTGAATTGCATGTTGTTGGGCATTTTTCTCATCCGGAGAGCAGATAGTAGGTCTTCTACATATTGTAATATTTTCCCAAAGGTCCCAGAATCAGATCTAGGGGATCCCAGCTAAAAGCCTGCTCAAACAGGTAGGGGCTATCTCTGAACCCCTGAGGTAATACTGTCCAAGTCATCTGTTGGTGTTTTTCTCCTGGAGCCTCCCAGTCGAAGGCAAAAAGATATTGGGATTCTTTAACCAGTGGCATGCAAAAAAATGCATCCTTAAGATCCAGGACTGTAAACTACTTGGCACTGGGCAGGATTTATCCCAAGAGTGCATAGGGATTGGGTACTGTGGGATGGAGGGGGACCACAGCTTCATTTATAATCCAGAGATCTTGAACCATTCACCAGGTCCGATCCTTTTTCTTTACAGGGAGGATTGGGGTGTTACACGGTGAACTGGTGAGGACCAATAGCCCACAGGCAAGGAATTTTATTAGCGATTGTAGTCTTTCCCAAGCTTCTCTTCTGAGAGGTATTGTTTCCAGTTTGGAAGCCAAGTGGGATCTTGGAGGACAATGATGACCAGTTCAGCTTGGTGGGCTTGTACAAGAGTTCCCTGGTCCCAAACCTGGGGGTTAATTTTGTCCTCCCATAGTTTTTGGTCCCTCCCTATTGGAGAGGGTATATTGGATTCCTCAGTAGTAACCAGAAGCTGTAGAAAAGCTTCCTGTCACAAGGGTGGTCCCCAGTTTCGTGAGTTTATCTCTTCCCAATAAAGAAGTAGGACACTCAGGGACCACCAGAAACTGGTGGGAAAATATTTGTCCATTCCAGCAACAAAGAAGTGCTTGGGTGAATCTTTTTGTAATTGTTTTTCCTGTAACACCCAAAATGGTACAGGTTTGGGAGGAGAAGCCTCTAGAATAGGAGGTCAGGACACAGTAGGTAGCCCATGTGTCAACCAAGAAATTCTCAGACCTACCTGCCACATCCAGCTGCACCCTTGGCTCCAGCCCCGTGATGATTATCTGTGACAGGCAGGCTGGCTGGAGCGGGCCACTTCAGTCCTGTTAAACCATCGTGAGGGAAGGCTTGGAGCTTGACCTTGAGGCTCTTGGGTCCCAAGGGCAGAATGCCACCCAATGTCCCAATAGATGGCATTTGTAGCAAGCCATTTAGGAGACTTGTCATGGTTTGGACACTCTTTGGCCCAGTGTCCCACCTGTCTACAGATTAGGCATTTGCCTTGTGCCTTGTCCTTTAAGAACTCGGGGTTCGCCATAGTGCTTCCCTGGAGGACGGCCAGCATCTGGGTATGCCTTGTCTCTTTCCTTTTCTCCCTTTCCTCGGCCTTGACGTCCCTCTCTCGTTCTCTGTTATAAAAGGTACTGGTGGCTGTCTGGACCATCCCGTTTAAAGAAGCAGAAGGGTCCTTCTGCTGTAGTTGTTGTAACTTTATCCTAATATCTGATGCACATTGGGACAGGAATTTGTCCTTTAAAATCACCTGTTCCTTGTAAGAGTCGAAGTTCAGATTGGTAAACTTTTGGAGGGCCTCTTTTAGCCTTTCCAGAAAGGCAGTGGGGTTCTCACTGGACTGCTGACTTATTGCTGAGACCCAGGCATAGCTGATTACTTTTTGCTGGGCTGCTTTTAGCCCTACCTTTACACAGATCAGAAAGTAATCCCTTTCCCAGATGTGCTCAGGGTCATTATAATTTCAGTTAGGATCTGAGGAGGGGACTGCAGTTTCCCCCACTGGATATTTACTGCTTGACTTGTTGAAGCCCTGTAGCATACCCTCAGGCTTCCTTTATGACCCTAGCATACTCAGGGTCAGATAAAGTTTGACTCAATATGACCATGATGTCCTTCCACGTCAAGTCAAAGGCCAAGGTAATGTGTTGGAATGTATCTATATATTTGCCTGGGTCATCTGGATAGCTTTCCAGGTCTTGTTTTATCAGTCTTAGTTCTAAGTGGGAGAAGAACTTATGGACCCAGGTTGATCCAAATTCTCCTCCAGTTTCACTAAGGGACATACTTGAGTTGGCTTTTGTGGAGGGGGTGCTCCCAGATATGGGGGCACACTTGGATACAAGGAAAGAACACCAGGCAACTCGGGAGCCATGGGAGGTGAGCCTTCATGGGAGGCTTCCTTCTCTTAGTTGTCTATGCCTAACACCATTTGCCTAGTAGGCTCACTTTTAGGGCATACAACAATCCCATACTTAAGACAGAGTTCCTTCATATTTCTTAGGTGGAAGAAAATTTGGACATAGGTGATCTCTGTCCATTTCCCTTATCTTTTGCAGAATAAGTCCAACTGTAGGATGGTATTGTAATTTAAACTCCCATCATCAGGCCAGTGTTCCTTATCCCCCAGAGAATACTGTGGCCACGAAGTGGCACAAAAGAATTTTAAGCAACTTTTCCTTAGAGGATCAAACAACTTTCAGTTATCAAGGATGCATCTCAAGGGCACCTGTAAGGAAGTTGATTGGTTATTTCCCATCTAAAAGACAGTGATGACAGGGAGAAAAAGAAAAAAGGAGAAGAAACTAATAGACCTTCTTCTATTTTTATGGGTGGACTTCCTTAGGGGTGAGTCTTTCTAAAGATTATCCTACCCAGTACTGTTGCAACCTGAGAGCTAAGGGTCAAGGTGCGGATCCCCAGGGAGTTTGAGGCTTGACAATCTCCTAGAGATCAACATTTCATTGTCATAGGCCCACTTTAGGTAGTAACAGAAGTAATGGCAAAGGAGAGGGTTACCTGGTCCTGTTAGGGGCATTAAGAGTATTTTAATAATAAGCTGGGTGGTGATGTTGCCTACAAGGGGGCAGGGTCCTGGTTGCAGGAGTTAGTAAGTGACTTGAGAACAAATTAATAAGAGGCAACAGATCAGGTGTTCCATAAAAGTGGAGTGGAGATTTGATCAGGGTTATGTTTGTAACCTTCTCCTTGGAGAAGGCAATGGCAACCCACTCCAGTATTCTTGCCTGGAAAATCTCATGGACGGAGGAGCCTGATAGGCTGCAGTCCATGGGGTCGCTAAGAGTCGGACATGACTGAGCGACTTCGCTTTCACTACTTTTGTAACTTTAGGGGAAGGGTGGTAAGGGTTTGGGCCCAAAAGGCCTGCAGGGTTCACTCCCAAAGTGGCAAACATTGTCCCTGGAAGCCCAATTGCTCTTGAAGGGATGCCACCAACAGATGGACCTCTAGCAGGCACTGTGGGCCTGTCACCCACCCTAACAGGTTCACTGAGAGGCGCTGTTGATACACATGTTGTAGGAAACATGGAAGATGAAGGCCTGAATCTCTAGAGGGATTGGATATTATATAGTACTTCCCTCCCAAGGGCCAGCTATTTTCTGGTTGTCCCTCCAGAAGATTGTAGAGGCAACATGGTGGGCCTGTAAGAGCATGAAACAGGAGGGAAGGGGCCAGGGCACAACTTTTGAAAGAATGACATAGCCCAAGGGCATAGGCATAACATAAACTGATCAGAATCAAATGGGTCCAAGATGGCAGACAAGTCAAATTCAACTAGGCCTTGATCCTCAATCTGCAAGCTAAATGACACACCCAAAGGCGCCATGACAGTTCCAAGGCACTACCAAAAGACCAAGGAGTGGATGGCTCCCCAATTGTTGGAAAGATCCTCCCACCCATTAGCATATGACATCGGCCAGCTCACAAAAACTAACCACACATTTCACGGCCAACGCATTTACCTTCTCTGATGGCACACACTCTGTGGCCTGTGCTTCTCTCTGAATCCAAACAAATCTACCCCTTACCTATCACTGTGTCTCTCACTGAATTTTTTTGCAATGAGACATCAAAAACCTGAGTTTCATTAGGTCCTGCCATATGAGTTTGAGTCCCAATCTTAGGTAAACAGTTTCAAACACAACTTTTGGAGATGGAAAGATGACGACCTGCCCAATATTTTGTAAACAGTGGCACAGATGGAGAGAGGAGCTGAAGAATGGGAGAAAAAGCAGTGGGATACTAACACATATACATGGAATTTAGAAAGATGGTAACAATAACCCTGTGTACGAGACAGCAAAAGAGACACTGATGTATAGAACAGTCTTATGGACTCTGTGGGAGAGGGAGAGGGTGGAAAGATTTGGGAGAATGGCATTGAAGCATGTAAAATGCACGATACTGGATGTTTGGGGCTGGTGCACTGGGACGACCCAGAGGGATGGTATGGGGAGGGAGGAGGGAGGAGGGTTCAGGATGGGGAACACATGTACACCTGTGGTGGATTCATTTTGATATTTGGCAAAACTAACACAATATTGTAAAGTTTAAAAAAAAAAAAAAGCAGTGGGAAAAGCATGCCGAGGAACCCCCTTCATAGCCTGTCAGAAAAACTGCTAAATGCCTGACCTGTACCCATAGTTTTCATTGGCCTGATCCTTGGCACCAAGAACATTAAGAACAGAATAACCCTCACCCACTTGGGCAACAGCTACTAAGGCATAGCAGATAGTGGAGCCTTCAGGACACACTGAGAAGTAGCCCCGTGCCAGAGACCCTCAACTGCACCCACTGCTGCTCACCTGTTCACAGGGGGTTCAAGGAAACAAGAAACTCGAGATTGTAAAGGAATTAAGATTTGTTAGCCATATGTCCTTCCAGCGATCGGGGCAAGGACCTCTTACCTTAACTGGAGGTCTTCTGGAATCTGAGACTGAGCTGTGTGAACTTCCTGCTGAGTTTGTTTTTGCTGTCCCTGTTTTCAGCATACTAGGCTTCTTGTCACTTCTACTGGGCTGGGTTTCCTTGGCATTCAGCTTCCACCACATGACCTTTTGCCACGTGACTGTTGTCAGGCTTCTTCTGTGCTTGGTCTCTGCCTCATGGGGCTGAGCTGAGGTTGTTTCAGCCAGGTTACATCCAAGTTATGGCACCAGATATGTCATCAGGGGAGTGTGTAATTTCCTAGATTCTGTCTTACTGCAGCAAAGATTTGAAATGGTGGACCAGTGTTATAGCCCGATTACAGCCCCGTTTTATTTGGCAAACAAAAGGTAGTACACCCTCGAAGCATGAGGGCAGGCTGACCCAAAAGGAGAGAGTCTCAATCTTGGCTCCTCTTTTTATATGTTTTGTCTCCTTCCCCTGAGCCTGCCCTATGTAAACTGGGCTAACCCAGAAAGCTGTTTGTTTCACCTGAGGCTCTCAGTCTGGTCCTCAGATTTTCTTTTGTTCTGTTTCTGTGGGCTTTTTTCTTTCTTTGTCTTTTAGCCACCACCATTTTGGACTTCTTTTTCCAATTCTAACTACCTAACAGTAACATCTCTTTGCCTGCTGAGAAAAATGAGATGGAATCCTATTTTCACCACTATCCACCACCTTAACATTCACTAAAAAAAAAAAAAAAAACTTTCTAAAAACAAGTGAACAACAAGCAGAGATTGAAACACTGTTGTTAATCAAGTTTCTGAGGAAACACACAGTTTGGTTCCTTTTTCACCATGTATATCTGTATCTATCACTGTCACAGCTAATCAAGGTCTTTACTCCAAACTTATTTAGAAGCTTTTTTGCCAAGTCATCACTAATTCTCATCTGGAATGTTCCCCTCTAAGAGACTCTTCCTGGAAGAGGGCATGGCAACCCACTCCAGTATTCTTGCCTGGAGAGTCCCATGGACAGAGAAACCTGCTGGGCTACAGTCCACAGGGTCACAAAGAGTGTAAGCATGCACAAGAGACTCTTAGAACCAGAGTTTCTGATTAGGTTGGAATCAAAGCCTTTACAGCTCTTACTTCCCATTTTTCACATCCTCACAGGTACAAACAAATGGTTTCTGTCTCTACACTGCCAAATGTATTGCTTTTACAGACTCTATGTTAATTAGAAAGTTATGTGCCAGTTCCTTCCTCTATTCCCTCCCTCGCATGGCAGTAGTGGAGGGGCAAACCACATCATAGCAGATTTGCCAAGAATTAACTGAACTTATATACTCTGAATATGGTCCTTTTCTTATCTCCTGGCAAAGGATCTTTCCAGCTGTACTTCTTCCAGCTCCAGATCTAGTTATTGCATGAACTTACATATAATTGGTTTTTTCGTAATCCTTTACACCTAAAACTTTTATCATTTACCTTTTGGTTGTTTTAGTAAAACCATTTTTTGAAATGAACTTTTAAAGAGGTTTGAAGTTTTCATCATGGGCACTTTAAAACAAAATAAATGAAAAAAAGAAAAGAAAAGAAAACACACATTGACCAGAAAACAGAGCCGAACAAAAATGTTTAAAGATTGTGTCATACAGTGGGGTGCTGATAAATTTTCAACCAGTTCTTAATGATGTGTGTGTCTGTATACACACACTATAAACTGTATTGACATAAAGGAGATGTGGCACACAATTGTATAAGTGATAATATACAATAGCCTTTATTGTAAATTCCATATAGCCAGTTGTTCTCACAGAATGCATTCACTGGTTTTCGCTGAGCATTTATATCCCTAGCCGACATGTGGTTGCAACTGATGAATGAACCAACATGAAAATGCAGGAACACAATCAACATAAGTATTGGTTGACATTTTAATTTAAGCTTACTAATAAGAAAAAAGTGATTCAGCGAAGACACATGTATTGGAACTTCATTTGTTCATCAATGATGTGAGTAACTTCTTTGCTGAACTGGATGATGGTTCTCAAATTCTAGAAGAATATTTCTGACTTTTTGTGTGCTAGTCACAATGTAAAATCTTCAGTTTTGTTTGTTTGTTTAATCTGCTTTAGAACCCTCTCCTCCATTCCTTTCTTAAGTCTGAAGTGACAATCAGAAAAGCAATAAATCAAGCCCTAGTTTGTAGCATTTGCCAATTCCTTTGATGTAAATACTCCCACTACAGCTGATTTTAAGTCATGCAGAGTTGGGAAGACATTTTACATCATTACAAGGAATAAATATGATAGATATAAATAACTCCTAGAGCATAGATAACAGTAAATTGCGACTTCCCTATTATTCTAATGGTTAAGACTCCGCACTTTTACCACAGGGGCATGGGTTTGATCCCTGGCTGGGAAATTAAGATCCCTCATGGCACTGCCAAAAAAAACAAATAAAAAAGTAAATTGTCTAAAAACATTAGAAAGTGATGAGTTTTGAGGATTTATTAGCTTTGTTACTAATAAAATGTATTTCATTGTAAGTTTTTAACAACCCTCATGAAAATGTCTGAAAATTTAATAGTTGACTCCCTCAGGCTGATATAGGTCATCTCCAGCTTACCACTGGCTCATGTGTTTTCTCCTCACAGGTCGTCTTGAGAAGCCAAAAATTACTCAGAGTTTCGTGACATCTGTGAACAGCACCTGTAATGTCACACTGATGTGCTCTGTGGATAAAGAAGAAAAGAATGTGACATACAGTTGGAGTCCACGAGGGGAAGAGGGCAATGTCCTTCAAATCTTCCAGACCCCTGACAACCAAGAGGAGACTTACACGTGTACAGCGTGGAACCCTGTCAGCAACAATTCTGACTCCATCTCTGCCCAGCAGCTCTGTGCAGGTAACCAAGCATCTCTGGCCATCTCTCTTGGAGTCTCAAAATTCACTCTGACCTGCAGCAAGGCCTGAAACTGGCCCAAGTTCTCCAGAGGAAGGGGCCTTCGTTATGGCATGGCTGGACCCAAGGTGCTTCTCCTCCCAGTAAGCCCCAGAAAAGAGTCCAAAGCCTTCTGGGAGATGCCAGGCATTTCAGGGTATTCTGAGGCAGTCCCCACTCAGCTGCCTGATTCAGTTTCTGATCTTGACCTTTAATAGCGGGCAGTACAGTTTTCCTTGTAGCTTTGGCACTCCCCTGGAGGGCACCTAGTATGGATAGTGCTCTTGAATGTGGACAAGCTTGCCTAACCTCTCTGGCCCATCTCCTGAGAGTCAAGTCTCATTGAATCTTCTGTTTTCAGACATCACAATGACCCCCCATACTCGCCACACTGGACTGATGAGTGGGCTGGCTGTGCTTTCTGTGCTTATAGTCATTCTACCTTCAGTGGTTTTGTTCCTTTTGTGCAAGAAAGGAGAAGGTAGGAGATTTTCTCACAAGGTAAATGTAGAAATGTACCTTCATTTTTTCTGGTATTGAAGTCAGTTATCCAAGGTGGGGTGGAAATGTCCTTTGTTCCAGGGAATTAGTCTTTCTAGACTCCTCAGTGCCCCATCTTACCCTCTCCCAGAAAGACAGCCCTGATTACTGTATTACATTACCCTGAATGGTCTTCCAAACATGTTTCTGGGATCAGCAGGATGCCATGGGTCCAGAACTTGGGTCCAAGTTTAAGTGAGTAAGTAACTGTTAGTCGCTTAGTCGTGTTTGACTCTTTGCAATCCCAAGGACTGTAGCCTGCCAGGCTCTTCTGTCCATGAAATTCTCCAGGCAAGAATACTGGAGTGGGTTGCCATTTCCTTCTCCAGGTCTCCTGTAGGGAAAATCAGAATTGGACACCTCAAGTCAAAGAGAGCCCCTGGGTTCAAGTTTAGCACTGCCATTAACAAACTGTGCTCCATGGGGCACATGTATTTACCTCTCCAACTCAGTGTTCTCACACGTGAAATAAGATTTGGACTAAGTCTCCAAGGTCACTTCCAAGTCCACCAAAACTGTGACCTTTGAAATGTCATTGAGGGACAAGTATTAGTTGTCACTAGATCCCTTTGGGTCCCTCTGGATCATTCTGTAATTGTAACCATTCTAAACTCAGAAAACCTGATCTTGGGCCCTAGGGGAGTCCACCCTTCTATTCCTCTTAATTCTGTGTCCACTCAAAATCTTCCTTTCCCACCCATCATAATAGCAACCATGGATGTAGAGAGGCTCTACCTCTGATTCCATGTTCCTAACTCTCTTTTGGGTCTGATTCCTCAGGTTCCTTCTTGAAGAAGTTCAGTAAGAACCCTGGTAAGTTCTCAACCACTAGTTTCCCTGGATGACAACTGGAAGAGATGAGTTCACAGTAGAGTGGTGAAGCCTAAGCTTGTACTTTGCAGACATCTGGGGTGAAGGTCCCAGCTTGACCATCTATCAGCTACCAATTATTTTATCACTGTCTTGGTTTTCTCAGTTGTAAAATACATGTAAAACCAGGTTGTGCAGCATATACTTACTGAACAGATTTAATGAATTACACATATAAAGTACTTGGCCAAGTGCCTGGTACATCGTGAGTACTTAGATACTATCCTTACAATTGACATACCTGGGCTTGGCACAGAAGGAGGCATCCTGGGCGAAGAGAGTCTGTAATATGAACTGTAGCTCAAATAATCTCTTGATGGGGAGAAGTCACACCACCTCCTCAGGCCATAGGTGATCTTCAGGGCTCCTCAAAGAGGCCTTTGCCCTCAATCCCTCACAGCCTTGTTGAAGGGAAGAAGTCCTATTTTTTCATCTGCAAATGAAATAAGAGAGAGCACTGAATCTGGTTCACTCACCAAGTCTGAGGCAGGGACTGCTGCTGCTAAGTCGCTTCAGTCATGTCCAACTCTGTGCGACCCCATAGATGGCAGCCCACCAGGCTCCCCTGTCCCTGGGAGTCTCCAGGCAAGAACACTGGAGTGGGTTGCCATTTCCTTCTCCAGAGGCAGGGACTGGGACAGGACTATACTCTGAAACACTTGATCCCTGTAGTAATAGCACTCAGCCCAGACCTGTTGTCTGCAGATATGTTGGTGCTTTGGAATATGAAGGCCCTCAATTCTGGCTATCTGTTTTCAACTTGACCCTCAAATGTTCCACATTAGGAGCAAAGAAAAGCAGTACAAAGGGAGAAATGCATCTATTAGTCCATGAATTCTTAAAACAGACACTCAGTTGTGTCCGACTTTTTTCAATCCCATAGCCTGTAGCCACTAAGTTCTTCTGTCCATGGAATTCTTCAGGCTAGAATACTGGAATGGGCAGCCATTCCCTTCTCCAGGGGATCTTCCCAAACCAGAAACTGAACCCTGGTCTCCCCTTGTAGCTCAGCTGGTAAAGAATCTGCCTGAAATGCAGGAGATTCCGGTTGTATTCCGGGGTTGGGAAAATCCCCTGGAGAAGGGATAAGCTACCCACTCTAGTATTCTTGGGCTTCCCTGTTGGCTCAGATGGTAAAGAATCTGCTTGCAATGTGGGAGACTTAGGTTCGATCCCTGGGTTTGGAAGATCCCTTGGACGAGGGCATGGCAACCCACTCCGGTATTTTTGCCTGGAGAATTCCAAGGACACAGGAGCCTGGTAGGCTACAGTTCATGGGGTCACAAAGAGTCAGACATGACTAAGCCCAGCACAGTTCCCATATTGCAGGCAGATTATCATCTGAGTCACTAGGTGAACCCTGAATTCTTAAAAGTAGGAATTCTTAAATTCCTCTCACTGAGCTTGGCAGGTAGAGAGTTTAACAAATGTTTGAATCAATCAGTCAAGTAACAAATATGTGTGGAGTACCTCTTACATGTCTAACACTGAAGTGGTAAAAGAAAGATATGTACCAGAAGAGACCAACACAGTGTATAACTAGAGAGAATCAATCTAATTGAAAAACTAAGACCGTCACATGAAAAGACTAGCCATACAAGGCAGTCAATGCTAAATGCTGGAGATACTAAGGAAGACCCTGGGTGGAAAAGCTACCTGCAGTGCCCACACAGAGGTTGGGGAGAATCTCTTTATCCTAATGTGGACTGAAAAGAATTCCCACTGAGCTCTGGGTAAGACCTGAGCCAGGTGTCTCCTGTACTGCATGGCATCCCTAAGAGAGAGACAAGCAAGGATTCAAACATCCATCTCAAGAGGACAGGAGTCATTTAACCTCTTGGGGTTTCATTTCTTTATTTGAAAAAAGAGAACATTAAGTCATCTCTAAAAATTCATCCACATTTTCATGTACTGTGGTTCTATGCTTGTTTGTGACTCAGATGCTTCCTCAAAGAAAACAATATACACATACATCACAGTTTCAAGAAACACCCAGCCAGCAGAGTCCAGGATCTATGATGAGATCCCCCAATCCAAGGTAAGGTGGTGCTACTCACAGGTCTCCACCACCACCCCAAACAGGGGGTCATGGGTAGCAGCCACAGGCCAGAGGCTGGGGGTGCGGGATCTGACCAAGAAATACCATGTCAGGGAAATGATCCTTCGAATCTTTCTATGAGGACAAGAAAGTGGCCATGTGTCACCCCCTGGTAGCCTCCTGGACTTGAGACCTCATGCTTCTAATTGGGCCTGGCTCCATGTTAGATGTCATGACTAAGAGTAAAGCACCTTCTATAGGGGACCCATACCAGGGGAGCCTCTGATATGAGGTGAGAGCTTTTATGTGGCCACTGACCAGTAAACAAGTTGCTAAGGGGATTTCAA
Source organism: Bos javanicus (assembly GCF_032452875.1). Taxonomy (NCBI): domain Eukaryota; kingdom Metazoa; phylum Chordata; class Mammalia; order Artiodactyla; family Bovidae; genus Bos; species Bos javanicus. Next base: position 9,247,183 of record NC_083870.1, read on the forward strand.
GTGCACAAAACCTTGAGAGGTCCACTTGAACTTGACTTCTTGGTCTGGCTGCAGCAGCAGCTTATTCTCCACAGGCTGATTCACTCTGTCCCACAGGCTGCCCTCCCACCTTCCTTTTACCTGCCTGCCCCTCCCTCACCTCCACTCGTAACCAGGCTTCCTCATGGTATCGCCTTCCTCTGTGCTTCTACCAGCCTGCTCTCCTGAAGTCTCTAAGGAGAGAAAGGGAAATTGAAGTCTGCCTGGTCAATCCAGCCCTGTACTTGGACCAATAGTTCAGCTGGGTTTGTAGAGCCCATGGAAAGCTAAAATTCTGATTAAGCAAGACTCAGTCTGAACCACCAGACTGTTCTTCTTGGCTTCTGAGGTTCTTGTCCAATTGCTACCTATACCCACTCCAACTTCACCCTGATCTTCTCCACCTGGATGGAACCAAAGGTGAAGCTTGGAGAGGAGACCACTTAGTGAAAGTGAGAGCAGGGAGGGCTGATGGGCAGAGGAAGAAGTAAGAGATTTGCTGGGCTCCCTCACTGAGGGCAAGATGGGTGTTTTACAGGTGCTCCCCACCAAGGAGGAGCCAGTGAACACAATTTACTCCATAATGCAGTACTCTGATAAGGTAAAGTCTGTCTGATTTTTATCACTGTTGTCCTGTCTGTTCCAACTTTTCTTTGGCATCTTATCTAACCAAACAGGAGTAAAATAGTTCCCTTGGGACTCTGTGCTTCTCAGGATTAATTGCTGATAGCCTTGATCTCCTTCCACACATGCACACAGCTCTGCTTCCCAGGTCCAAGGCCATTTACAAGCTGGCTTCCTTGATTTCTGTTCCCAGCCTTTCTATGAAGGAGCATCTAGGTCTCTGAACTGCAGTGTGGAAACTTCAGCCTCTAATAACATCCAGAGCCATTGCTAGCTCACAGTGTATAAATTGGAAGGCAGGTCTGCCATGCCCCAGGCAGACACAGGGCCATACCAGATGCACAGATAGGCAGGCAGAACACAGGTTGAATCCCAGTTGCCACTGGTTCCCTCAGCAGACCTTCACAGTGTGCCACCTGTACAAGCATTTGTAGTGCTCTAGTGATACTCATGTTCCCTGTGCCCCAGCATGCTTCTCTCAAATATGCAAAGAGGGAAGGTAGGTCCTGACCTTTGACAGGACTTTCAGTTTGGGGAACCTGGTTCAGTGTTGTTACTATCTGAAAGTCCTTGTTTCCACCACAATCAGGACAGCTTTGGGGTCTCTGGGTGAATCAAATTTTTTGGAAGTGTTTCTGTCTAATAGCTGAGTTAATAGGCAGGAAGCTAACGAGGAAAGATAAATTTGAACCCAGATGTCTGGGGAGAAAGGGATGATAATGATAACAAGTGACGAGTGGGAGGAAATATTGGGATGTCAAAATGGAATGCAAATGCATTCATGAATAAGAATTAAAAGCTAATTCTATGAGTCATCTGTAAGCTGGACAAGTAGGAAGGTCATAAGGGAACTCAATGCACAGGTCAGTTTGAATGTCAAGATAAACCAAGTGCCCTGGAGAATAAGACAGAAGGACTTTGACTTCCTCAAGGACCAAAAATGGAAGGAGAGAGAAGAAAAGGAAGAAAATGAGCGAGGAAAGAGGAGGAGGGGAAAAGGGGAAGGAGAAGCAAGTGAGAAGCAGGGAGCCAGCATGTCTGCACCAGGATTAGAAGGAGAATGGGAGGAAACAGAAGAAAATACACTGGGAAGTAGTAGATTTGAAGGATTAATCAGGGACTCCTGGATTGAGACATCTCATAGTAAACTCTCTAGACAAGTTGGTTGGTAATTACTAGTTTGGTTAGTACGTAATTTAAAACCTAGGACTCCATGAGCCAGTGGAAGAGTTGTCTGCAGTATTCTAAGTAACTATAGCATATGACACCAGTGAAAGTGACACCACTACATATAAGCCAAGGTGAAGTTACTGGGGTAAAGGAGAAATGAAGGCTTAACTAGGAACAAGGAAGGCAGGTCACATGAGCCTGAATGCCGCTTCAAGCCTATAATCAAAATCAATGCAGATACCTACATTCCCACTTGCTATTTTTTCTGAGTTAAGAGGGCTTCCAAATGGAGTGACTGGAACAGAGGTGAGGGACTCAGCAAAGGGCAAGATCCTGCTACCCCAGAGTACCCCAGAACCAGGGAAATCTAAGGTGTCTCTCTAAAGGCTTCCTGTGGGACTGGAATTCCTGAGCAGTGCCTTTACGTCAGCATTTCCCTCTTCTCCCTTTTGTACAGATGGAGAAAACCAGCACTCAGAACAGCAAACCTCTTGGGACTTCAAGCTATGAAATTGTGATCTAGGCTCCTAGATGGAATTCTCCCCATGGAAACTGAGCTGCAACCACACATATGGCAAATGATCCAGACCTAGACTTCCTCTGCCCAGATCTTACCCAGAAATTACAGATCACCAGATTCCAACATGTAAGCAAAGAAGGAGACACTTCTTTGGTTATGCTGGGCATAACTTGTACTGAAATAGACAAATGGATCATGCCCTTTCTAAGATGGCTCACTTCCTAACAAATAACAAAGCAGATCCCTTGGCACAGTGCTTCCCATCCTTCTTCACACTGCAGCACATGTAGAAAATAATTTTTATGATACAATGGAATAAGCAATCAAGATTGCTCATGGCTGGAGGCTGAATATGACTGGATGGGATGACTCTTCCCAGCAATCCCATATGTGGAGCATCAATATTTACACACCTGTAACCTGCCATGACACACCACTTAAGAGCCTCTCTTCATACTCAATATATGGGAGAAGCCCTGGTGCATGGCCTCACCCAGTCCCCCTGTACCTTGGGCAGATAAGCCTCTCACTCAAGTGCATGACTTGATGTATAGAGTGTGGACTGCATTTCAGGCTCTGTTTGTCCCTTTGCCTGGGAACGTTTGTTCAGGGTATACCTGGCTGGACCAGCCCAACCCTATCACTGTGTGGCATGGAAAGATGTCAGAGCTGTGGGTCTCAGCTGTGCAGACACACTCTTCCAAACGAGTGTTGGAACATGTTCTTCTGTAGGGACTAGACTTCTGGGGCATTTTTCTTTAGACTCCACTTCAGAAACCTCATAATATTTTTTTCTGGCTAAGTTTTCCTTCTGTATCCCTCTGTAATGGTTCATTTTGTGTGTCAGTTTGATTGGGACATGGGTTGCCCAGATATTTGGTTAAACATTATTCAGGGTGTGAGTGTGAAGCATGAGATAAGCATTTGAATTGATAGACCTTGTAAAGCAGATTAATTCTCAACACCGCCCCCCCCCCCCATGTGGGTGGGCATCACCATATCAATTGAAAACCTGAATAGAAAAAAAGGCAGAGTAAGGGAGAATCTATTCTCTCTCAGACAGACTGTCTGAGAGCTGAGCATCTTGAGCTGAGACATTAGTCTTCTGCCTTGCATTTGGACTGGAACTTCCACCATCAGCTTTCCTGGTTCTCAGGCCTTTCAACTCAGACCTCTTTAGCTTGCTTACAGATCTCAGAATTTCTCAATCTCTGTAACCACGAGTCAATTCCTTTATAGCTATTTCCTATAATTCTGTTTCTCTACAAAACCAGGCTAAGATACACTCCAAACTGCCTGATCATCATGAAAAAGAAGGCATCTTCAATAAAGCCATTCTCCAAAAGGAACTCAGTTCAGTTCAATCGCTCAGTCATGTCCAACTCTTCAGGACCCCATGGACCACAGCACACCAGGCCTCCCTGTCTGTCACCAACTTCCAGAGTTTACTCAAACTCATCTCCACTGAGTCGGTGATGCCATCCAACCATCTCATCCTCTGTCATCCCCTTCTCCTCCTGTCCTCAATCTTTCCCAGCAGCAGAGTCTTTTCAAATGAGTCAGCTCTTTGCATCAGGTGCCCAAAGTATTGGAGCTTCAGCTTCAATATCAGTCCTTCCAATGAACACTCAGGACTGATCTTCTTTAGGATGGACTGGCTGGATCTCCTTGCAGTCCAAGAGACTTTCAAGAGTCTTCTCCAACACCACAGTTCAAAAGTGTCAATTCTTTGGTGCTCAGCCTTCCTTATAGTCCAACTCTCACATCCATACATGATCACTGGAAAAACCATAGCCTTGACTAGATGGACCTTTGTTGGCAAAGTAATGTCTCTGCTTTTTAATATGCTGTCTAGGTTGGTCATAACTTTCCTTCCAAGGAGTAAGTATCTTTTAATTTCATGGCTGAAATCACCATCTGCAGTGATTTTGGAGCCCAGAAAAATAAAGTCAGCCACTGTTTCCACTGTTTCCCCATCTATTTGCCATGAAGTCATGGGACCAGAGGCTGTGATCTTAGTTTTCTGAATGTTGAGCTTTAAGTCAACTTTTTCACTCTCCTCTTTCACTTTCATCAAGAGGCTCTTTAGTTCTTCTTCTAACTACTCAGCTATATTTCTGGCATTTTAGGGAAACCCAAACATCAGAACAAAAGACATTGAAGGAAGCAGTCATTCTCCAGAGGGAACTTGGGAGATGATGATACACATTATGAAACTGTGTCCACCCAGTTACTAAGGCTTAGCCCAGAGAGTGGTGGGGTTCAAGCTATGGTTAGTGATCCTCCCTCTTCCCCTAAGGGGAACTTTCAGGTAAGCATTTGAAAAAATTGTTTCCCTCATGTATTAACAAGTATAACCAGCTAAATCCTAAACCACCATGAACAATTCCAGTCTCAATAACAGAAATGAACTGCTTTTAGGCAGAATGAAGGTGTTAGTCCCCATTAATGGGCCCATAGAATCATCTATCACTATGTTGGGGGCTTCAAGATCTCCAAAGTATAAGATGTACATGATGTCTGATTTGGTCTAACTACAGCACAAACACTACAGTCAAATCCTGAACTACATGCTACAAGGGGTGGAGTGACCTAACACAGTCAGAAGAGACCTCACAGAGGAAATGAAGCTGAAGATGGACCTCAAGGTGTGGATGGGATTTGGCAGAGAATGAAGAAGACAGACAGCCTCCAAGTGAGGAAGGCATAGAGAAATAAAACAGCAGGACCCCAGACACACCATGCACGATCACAGTCCCTTGCCTATGTGTGGCATAGTGCTCAGCTGGAATGTATGGCCCCATCCCTTGTTCATTTATATATCCTTCAATACCCAGCTCAAATATCACCTTATCTGTGAAGCTTTCTCTAGTCAAAATAACTATGGTTCTTTTTGCACTCCTTTCCCCACCCTTATTGTCTTTCTGTCACTAAAACTCATTTCATTCTACCTTACAGTATAGATAATTGTTTGTTTCCTTATGTATTGTTCATTACTTAAAGGCAAGGCCCATGACTTCATGATCAAGAAAAGGTGATCATGAGATGTATTAGCTTTATTCATCTTTGCATTTATCATCAGCCAACATGGTGCCTTGCACCTTGCTTTATGAGCTATAAATGCTGTTGAATAGAATTGAAAGTGATCAGCTAGCTTGAAAAAAGGGTATATATTGGAAGTACTGGTGGATATAAGCCAATAAGCATAGTGGAATCAAATTACAGCAAGCACTAAATATCAACATGAAAACATCAGAGGCTATTCCCAGTACAGGGGCATTTGGAGAGAAAAGATTTTCAGAGTTAGACAGATCTTCTAAAACATCAAGTAGAGCAACGAACCAGGTATAAGGCAGTCACCCTAGGGAAGGGTATGGAAGAAGAAATAAGAGACATAGTCTCAAAGGATGTAGAAGTTTCAAAGTCACACTGAATAAGATATTTTTCCTAAAATAAAAGTACTTCTTTATGTGAGTTGAGAGATCACTCATGAACATATTCATTCGGTAACTGCTGCCCCTGCCTCTCCCTGGTGTGCTTACTGAGTCATGTTCTTAGTATTCTAATTCCCCAGTAGAAAGTAGGGGTTGGAGGAGAAAGGAAAGAAGGAAGGAAGGGGAAAGAAAGGAAGAAAGAAAGATGAAGGGAGGAAGGAAGAAATGAAAGAACTAGAACTAAGAGTTCCTTGGGTCTTCCCAGGAGAACAAACCTGGGGTGCAGCCAGTGCACAGAAATTCTTCAAGTGACTTTCGGGACTCAGGAACACCGTGTTTGATTCTTCCCTATGAATCTTCTGATTTATGAAGGCATAAGCTACTCACTGCATTCCCATTCAGTTCTCAGATTATCCTTCTGTAATATGAATAGGATCTTATTTTCCCCTTCACATCTTTCCATATAAGCTATATTACGACCAGCAGGCCTATAAAATAAAACTATTCTTTCAGTGGAACAGAATCTTTACTTTTTAACTGGTAGAAAATTGCTTTACAATGTTATTTTGGTTTCTGCCATGCAGCAACATGAATCAGTTGTAATTATATATATCCTTTCCCTTTTAAGCCTCCCTCCCCTGTACCCATCACACTCCTCCAGGTCATCGTAGAGCTCCAACTGGGATCCCTGTGCTATACAGCAACTTCCCACTAATTATCTCTTTTACATAGAATAGTGTATACATTTCAATGCTACTTTCTCAGTCCGTCCCACCCTCACCTTCCCCCACTATGCCCACAAGTCCGTTCTCTGCTAGGTTCATCAGTACCACTTTTCTAGATTCCATATATATGTGTTAATATAAGGTATTTGTATCAGATACTTGTATCAGACCAAGATGTGCCAGCTTTTTTTTAGTGTATTTTGAAATTGAAATCTCAGGGGCAGAGGCCTCTAGTGGAAAGCAGTGGTAAGGACAGACATTCCCTCTCAAGTCACCATGGGCTTTTTACCAGGGAGAGAAAGTGAAAAATGCTGCAGATTTTTCTGCATGCCTCTCAGAAAAAGAGAGTGAAGCTGATTTTAAATGAAATTTTTTTAAAGTTATAGAACATTATTAACTGCACAGCCCACAAGAGAAGAGTTTTACTGGGCCACTTCTGGAAAGTGGGCATAGGAAGGAGTCTGGCTGGTCCAGGCTATGTCAACAGACAGCACTTCTCATGTTCCTCCTGGAAAACAGAAATGATCGGACTATATTTTCTTCAAGATACATTTCTTTCCTTCTATTAGGCTTTTCCCTGAATTTCCCTTGAGTTGTAAACATTTTCTCTCATGTAACTTCTGACTGTAAAATGAAGCTTAAGGACATACTAGGAAGAAGTATAATCAGATCAGATCAGATCAGTCACTCAGTCGTGTCCGACTCTTGGCGACCCCATGAATCGCAGCACGCCAGGCCTCCCTGTCCATCACCAACTCCCGGAGTTCACTCAGACTCACGTCCATCGAGTCAGGGATGCCATCCAGCCATCTCATCCTCTGTCGTCCCCTTCTCCTCCTGCCCCCAATCCTTCCTCCCAGCATCAGAGTCTTTTCCAATGAGTCAACTCTTCGCATGAGGTGGCCAAAGTATTGGAGTTTCAGCTTCAGCATCATTCCCTCCAAAGAAATCCCAGGGCTGATCGCCTTCAGAATGGACTGGTTGGATCTCCTTGCAGTCCAAGGGACTCTCAAGAGTCTTCTCCAACACCACAGTTCAAAAGCATCAATGCTTCGGTGCTCAGCCTTCTTCACAGTCCAACTCTCACATCCATACATGACCACAGGAAAAACAATAGCCTTGACTAGATGAACCTTTGTTGGCAAAGTAATGTCTCTGCTTTTGAATATGCTATCTAGGTTGGTCATAACTTTCCTTCCAAGGAGTAAGTGTCTTTTAATTTCATGGCTGCAGTCAAAGTATAATGAGTGGTCACAAATGTGGGCTCTGATGCTAGAGTACCTGGGTTTGAATCCTAGTTTCTTGTTTTAACCTCTCTGTGCCTCAGTTTGCCCATCAGTAAAATTGGGATGGAGAAGGCAATGGCACCTCACTCCAGTACTCTTGCCTGGCAAATCCCATGGATGGAGGAACCTGGTGGGCTACAGTCCATGGGGTCACTAAGAGTTGGACACGACTGAGCGACTTCACTTTCACTTTTCACTTTTCACTTTCATGCATTGGAGAGGGAAATGGCAACCCACTCCAGTGTTCTTGCCTGGAGAATCCCACGGACGGGGGAGCCTGGTGGGCTGCCGTCTATGGGGTTGCACAGAGTCGGACACGACTGAAGCGACTTAGCAGCAGCAGCAAAATTGGGATAATACTGGCTCTTACTGTGTAGGATTCGTGTGAGTATTAAAAGAGGTATTCCATGCCCACACACAGTAAAGCCCTGGATCATTATAGGTCTGTTATTATAGGCCTGAACAAAGAAGGCAATGGCACCCCACTCCAGTACTCTTGCCTGGAAAATCCCATGGATGGAGGAGCCTGGTGGGCTGCAGTCCATGGGGTCACTGAGGGTCGGACACGACTGAGCGACTTCACTTTCACTTTTCACTTTCATGCATTGGAGAAATAAATGGCAACCCACTCCAGTGTTCTTGCCTGGAGAATCCCAGGGACGGCAGAGCCTGGTGAGCTGCCATCTATGGGGTTGCACAGAGTCGGACACGACTGAAGCAACTTAGCAGCAGGCCTGAAACCATTATAAGATGCTAAAACCAAAGTTATAAAGGTCCATGCAACAGAAATATATCTGACATTGTGCTAAATTAACTTTGTATATCAAACTTTTAACTCTTAATCCTCCTAGATCAAGATCTGCTCCTATTGTTTCATTTACCACACCACATCCTAATTACCTGATAGCATACCCGTCTCCTCAACTAGTGAGAGAACAAGGGCTATGTCTGAATAATAGTGAAGGAAATAAAGAGCTACTTGAGGGCAGGGAGCCTATAATATTTAACTGGTAGCTTACTTTGTATATCAACTGCTACACTGGATGCTGTAAAGTGGAAATTAATTCTTCTAGTTTACATTAAAGCTAAGCGAATAAAAATCTTAGCAAGGATTTGAACTTAGGACTTCTTGTCACCAAGAACCATGTTGGACTCTACCATGAGAACCATGCTGCCTGCTCTGGATTCCCAACACCTGACACTTTGCCTCAGGTATAGCCCACACCTGGCACTTTGTTTGACACATAATAGGTGGTCCACAAGTATTTGTTGAATGAATATGTACGTATAATGATATTTTAGAGATACTAAAACTGCTGCTGCTGCTGCTGCTAAGTCGCTTCAGTCGTGTCCGACTCTGTGCGACCCCATAGACGGCAGCCCACCAGGCCCCGCCTTCCCTGGGATTCTCCAGGCAAGAACACTGGAGTGGGTTGCCATTTCCTCCTCCAATGCATGAAAGTGAAAAGTGAAAGTGAAGGTGATCAGTCGTGTCTGACTCTTAGCGACCCCATGGACTGCAGCCTACCAGGCTCCTCCGTCCATGGGATTTTCCAGACCAGAGTACTGGAGTGGGGTGCCATTTGCAGCTCCAGGTAAATGTGTACACATATTAATTCTGTTGTTCTCTGGATAACCACTCAATTTCATTTGGGAAACACCTACTAAAGAAGCTTGTATAAAAACCGTGCCTGCATTTTGGGCAGAACAGGTTTCCTAGAAAACAAGGAATTCAGGTGTCAAGCATTTCCAATGAGTTGTTACAAAATGAGAGAGATACAGTGTAAATTTGCACTTTATGCCACAAGAGAAACAGAAATGAAAGAGGTCAGAATTGGGGAGTTGTGCTATACTATTTCATGGTTAAGAAACAGCTACACACCTTGAGATTTTAATGATCTGCAGTCCAAGTGTGAGGAGCCCTCGATGGTTGTTCAAATCAGATTAAAGTGTAAATACATTTTGACAAAGACCATTAGTATAAGTCTTGAAGTTCTGATTTGAGGAAGCAGAGTAATGACTAGTACATTCTCTAGAGACTTGTAGACTTTGTGAATTTATTTAGAAGAATGCATAAACAGAACCACTCTTTCTTTGAATGATAATTACTGTCATCACTCCTGCTGGCTGATTGCCCAGTCAGTTTTGAATAGCCTTGCACAAGGTTCAGGGTTCAGATGAATCAACTCTGGGAATTCAAAGTGGTCATATCTTTGCAACTGAGAAATTTTTCTTATGAGATCATATAGTAGACAAATAATTGCATAAATTATCTGTCAAGGAATTTTTTTCAAATACATAATCACAATGATTAATTTATAACCTATATTTCCAACTATTTACGGATCATTTCTGCATGGATGTCAGAAATCACCTTAAATTCAGTGTGCCCCAAATTGAACTCACAGATCTTTCCTCAGCCTCCCCAAGTTGCTTTCAGTCTGTTTTCCCTGTGCTAGTTAATAACCTACCAAAATCATAATAGCTGACAATTATTGAGTGCTTACTATGTACTATTCCCACCCTGATGTTTTATATATATTCACTCATTTAAAGCCAATAAGAAATATTAAAACTTATCTACCCTAAAGAAAATGCAGCCATCCCCCATTTTGCAAATTAAGAAACTGAGTCACAGAAAGGCTAAGTAATTCAGACAAGCAAATATTAAAACTTAGAAATCAATTCCTAGCCTTCCAACTCCAAGGTCTGTGTGCTGAATTGCTGTTCTTTGCTGCTCTACCCATCATCAGCTACCAAAAGCAGAGAGCTTTTTTATCCTTGTCTTCTTTCTTTCCTATTTTCACCTCAACTTCCCTGCTATATCTAATCAGCTGTTAGGGTCTGTTGCCGGGAGCCAGCACGGGGAGTTTCCACCCATGACAAGGTCATGCGGGAGAGCCCTGACGGGCAAGGCAAGTCAGGGCTCAAGGGCCACCCCCTGGTCTGTCTGAGCGTCTACCCCAAAACCAAAATCTGTCTGTTTTACTATTTCACGACTTTCACCAACTCTTCTGACATTAACGGGGGGCTATCCCCGACCACTTTTCTCTGTAAGAAAATCAACTTAAAACTCTAGTTAATAAGTCTCCTGGGCATAATAGGAGTGTTTCAATTCAAACCCCTCTGATGACTTTCTAGCTTGCCTGACAGGTTTGTTCGGACTCCTGCAGCTACGTTTGTGATTGCTCACAGCCTCCCAACCACGAGAGGCACGGGAAGCTTAAGATATTCTAACAATGCAGAGTTTCTCAGAGAGTTAAAATTGTTAGAATAGAACTAGTAGAGGATTTCTTTGTTGAGCTAATTCTTGCTGCCAAGTTCCCATATCCCTTACCTACTGTGTCCCAGAGAGTGTATTGATTAACATAATTGGTATATAGAAATGTAAGTAGTAGCTTTAATGTTTGTAACCTTGGACCCTTGAGTTAACTCTTTTCTTGTTATAGCCCACCACACTTTTGCCCTATAGGAATGCAACTTTATCTAATGCTTTCAGAGGGTGGTGCCTGACTTTAGAATAATCACCTTTAGAGAAAAATAAGTTTTCTGAAGAAAGGATCATAAAATGTTAACAGGCCTCCTGGCCAGAAGATGATGTAAATCACCTAAAGCTTTTGCATATGATAAGTTTGCAGAAAGAAAGCCTGGCTTTGATAAGGATCAAGGACTGCTGACCTTGCATGACTCTACCCACCCCCCCCCCATTATCCTCTATGCACAATTTAAGGTATAAAGACCACTTTGGAAAATAAAGTGTGGGCCTTGCTCATCAGGCTTGGTCTCCCCGTGTCGTTCTTTCTCTTTCCTTTTCCTTTTCAGGCTGATTCCCTGGAGCGCAGGGGCCCTCTGCGTTCACTTTCCTGCCTGGGCTTCTAAGACCCACTCGAGAAGGTGCCTAAGGTGGGGCACCTTCAGCTATTCGAGAGGGCGCCTGGGGCCTATGTGAACAGAGCAAGTCCCGTGCTGGGGCTTTATTGGCTTTCTGAGTAAACCAAGGAATATCAGCCTCTTTTCTCTCCTCTATTTTCTCAACTACAAAATTCTTTCCTTATCTCTTTATCTATCCTTTTAATCGCCGACGCCGTCCTCCCGAGGGAATCCCTGGATCCAACCGGGGCTGGACCCCGGTACTCTGTCAGTTCCAGCTCCTTTCTATGGCTTCTCTCAACCATGTCCCCTCAATGTGTCTAATCCTCAAACACATCTGTCTCTCCATCCCAGTCTTTCAGTTCATCCCTTTAACATTCATTACCTGGGCTGCTATCACATAAAAATCAATCTTTCTATTGTAAAACATGGAACTTATCAATTCATTTTCCTGTGGGACCTCACCCCTTAACAATCTGACCCATCGAGAGTTTCCAGGCCCCTCTCCTGCCTCTTCTCTAGCTCCAGCCACATAGAAATATCATGGATCCATGAACATATCAAATCCTTTCCCACTCTCATGCCTTTGCCCATGCTATGTCCTCCACTTGAAATGCCTTTCTCTCCCTTCTATCTCTGACTTTTCCATATTTCAAGGATCAGACCAAGTATCCTCTCTTTGTGTAGCCTTCTAAAACCTCCCAGGCATGCTTGCTAAGTCGCTTCAGTTATGTGCAACTCTTTGCAACCCCAGGGACTGTAGCCTGCCAGGCTTCTCTGTCCATGGGATTTTTCAAGGAAGAATATTGGAGTGGGTTGCAACTTCCTTCTCCACTAAAACCTCCCACCCAGAATGCAAACTAGTACAGCCACTATGGAGAACAGTGTGGAGATTCCTTAAAAAACTGGAAATAGAACTGCCTTATGACCCAGCAATCCCACTGCTGGGCATACACACTGAGGAAACCAGAAGGGAAAGAGACACGTGTACTCCAATGTTCATCGCAGCACTGTTTATAATAGCCAAGACGTGGAAGCAACCTAGATGTCCATCAGCAGATGAATGGATAAAGAAAGCTGTGGTACATATACACAATGGAGTATTACTCAGCCATTAAAAAGAATACATTTGAATCAGTTCTAATGAGGTGGATGAAACTGGAGCCTATTATACAGAGTGAAGTAAGCCAGAAGGAAAAACATAAATACAGTATACTAACGCATATATATGGAATTTAGAAAGATGGTAACAATAACCCGGTGTACGAGACAGCAAAAGAGACACTGATGTATAGAACAGTCTTATGGACTCTGTGGGAGAGGGAGAGGGTGGGAAGATGTGGGAGAATGGCAATGAAACATGTAAAATATCATGTAGGAAACGAGTTGCCAGTCCAGGTTCGATGCATGATGCTGGATGCTTGGGGCTGGTGCACTGGGACGGCCCAGAGGGATGGTATGGGGAGGGAGGAGGGAGGAGGGTTCGGGATGGGGAACACATGTATACCTGTGGCGGATTCATTTTGATATTTGGCAAAACTAATACAATTATGTAAAGTTTAAAAATAAAATAAAATTGGAAGAATAAAAAAAAAAAAATAAAAAAAAAAAAAAATAAAACCTCCCACCCAAAGCTAAATATATAGCTTCCTGTTTACACTCCTGTAACATTTAGTACATAAGTGCATAAAAGTAACATTTATCATATTCTATGATAATTATATAGCAGTGGCATTTTCTCAACTGTGTCCCCAGGTGGCCAATAAGTTGTTTTGGCTCAGAAGACTCTTCTCTTCTTTGTGTCTGCAGTACCTAATTAACCTTGGATCCTTAAAAAAAAAAAAAAAAAGAATTAGATTAATTAACTGATTAATACAAACGTGAAGATTATGCTCACCAGTGCCATCCTCATTAGTATAGCGGTGAGTAGCCCCATTTGTTATGTGGGAGACTGGCATTCAATTCCCCAGTGGGGAGGCAACACATTCTTTGGGGCTTCCCTGGTGGCTCAGATGGTAAAGAATCCACCTTCAATGAGGGAGACCTGGGTTTGATCCCTGGGTTGGGAAGATCCCCTGGAGGAGGGCATGGCAACCCACTCCAGTATTCTTGCCTGGAGAATCCCCATGGACAGAGAAGCCTGGTGGGCTATAGCCCATGGGGTCACAAAGAGTCAGACACGACTGAGTGACTAAGCACAGCACACATGCTCACTAGCAGTAAATGCTACCTAAGTCTATTTCAGAAGCTAGATGCCATGATTGTAACAGGGTAGCTTGTCTTTTCTCCATGTCATCTTTTATTTCTTGCATTTGTAAATTTCCATTAATAAAATTATTTACACATTGTAAGTGCCTAAGAAATGAGACCACAGGCTTCATTTCAACAAGTAAACAGAAAAAGTATGTGATGATGCTTCTATTCTTTTATTATCTTTGTTTTTCACAAGAAAATAAGAGATAAGGTAAGTAGCTAAAGCAGCAAATGCTCTATTAACAATATGACAAAGGCTCTGTACAGCTGAGAACTCAGACCCTGAGGAGACATAAAGGCACCTTGGGCTGAGGGGAATTCAGAAACAGAATAGCAAAAATGAAGTCTGATGCAAGAGGCATGACCAGGATCCTGAGACAGGATGGAAAATCTAGAGACAGGGTATCAGAAACAAGAAACTGGAGTGCAGCAGAGCCATATGGTTAGAGATGGAGCAGGGAGTTCTACCTTGATCATCCTAGAAACAGAGAAATTAGGCACTTAGTCACATGTTTGGGGCCCATCTCCCTCCAGGAAAAAAGTATGTCTTATTCATCTTTCCACTAACAGCACTCATCACAGAAGCCATTGCCTCAGTTCAGTTCAGTCGCTCAGTTGTTTCCGACTCTTTGCAACCCCATGAATCGCAGCACACCAGGCCTCCCTGTCCATCACCAACTCCTGGAGTTCACTCAAACTCATGTCCATCGAGTTGGTGATGCCATCCAGCCATCTCATCCTCTGTCGTCCCCTTCTCCTCCTGCCCTCAATCCCTCCCAGCATCAGAGTCTTTTCCAAAGAGTGAACTCTTCACATGAGGTGGCCAAAGTACTGGAGTTTCAGCTTTAGCATCATTCCTTCCAAAGAACAACCAGGACAGATCTCCTTTAGAATGGACCAGTTGGGTCTCCTTGCAGTCCAAGGGACTCTCAAGAGTCTTCTCCAACACCACTTCAAAATTGATGCTTCAAAAGCATCAATTCTTCAGTGCTCAGCTTTCTTCACAGTCCAACTATCACATCCATACATGTCCACTGGAAAAACCATAGCCTTGACTAGACGGACCTTTGTTGGCCAATTAATGTATCTGCTTTTGAATATATTATCTAGGTTGGTCATAACTTTCCTTCCAAGGAGTAAGTGTCTTTTAATTTCATGGCTGCAGTCACCATCTGTAGTGATTTTGGAGCCCCCCAAATTAAAGTCTGACACTGTTTCTACCGTTTCCCCATCTATTTCCCATGAAGTGATGGGACCAGATGCCATGATCTTTGTTTTCTGAATGTTGAGTTTTAAGCCAACTTTTTCACTGTCCTCTTTCACTTTAATCAAGAGGCTTTGTAGTTCCTCTTCACTTTCTGCCATAAGGGTGGCATCATCTGCATATCTGAGGTTATTGATATTTCTCCTGGCAATCTTGATTCCAGCTTGTGCTTCTTCCAGCCCAGGGTTTCTCATGATGTACTCTGCATATAGGTTAAATAAGTAGGGTGACAATATACAGCCTTGATGTACTCTTTTTCTTATTTGGAACAAGTCTATTGTTCCATGTCCAGTTCTAACTGTTGCTTCCTGACCTGCATATAGGTTTCACAAGAGGCAGGTGAGGTGTTCTGGTATTCCCATCTCTTTCAGAATTTTCCACAGTTTATTGTGATCCACACAGTCAAAGGCTTTGGCATAGTTAATAAAGCAGAAATAGATGTTTTTCTGGAACTCTCTTGCTTTTTCCATGATCCAGCAGATGTTGCCAATTTGATCTCTGGTTCCTCTGCCTTTTCTAAAACCAGCTTGAACTTCTGGAAGTTCACAGTTCACGTATTGCTGAAGCCTGGCTTGGAGAATGTTGAGCATTACTTTACTAGCGTGTGAGATGAGTGCAATTGTGCAGTAGTTTGAGCATTCTTTGGCATTGCCTTTCTTTGGGATTGGAATGAAAAGTGACCTTTTCCAGTCCTGTGGCCACTGCTGAGTTTTCCAAATTTGCTGGCATATTGAGTGCAGCACTTTCACAGCATCAGCTTTCAGGATTTGGAATAGCTCAACTGGAATTCTATCACCTCCACTAGCTTTGTTCGTAGTGATGCTTTCTCAGGCCCACTTGACTTCACATTCCAGGATGTCTGGCTCTAGGTGAGTGTGAGTGATCACACCATTGTGATTATCTGGGTCTTGAAGATCTGTTTTGTACAGTTCTGTGTATTCTTGCCACCTCTTCTTAATATCTTCTGCTTCTGTTAGGTCCATACCATTTCTGTCATTTATTGAGCCCATCTTTGCATGAAACATTCCCTTGGTATCTCTAATTGTCTTGAAGAGGTCTCTAGTCTTTCCCATTCTGTTGTTTTCCTCTATTTCTTTGCATTGATCACTGAGGAAGGCTTTCTTATCTCCTCTTGCTATTCTTTGGAACTCTGCATTCAGATGCTTATGTCTTTCCTTTTCTTCTTTGCTTTTCGCTTCTCTTCTTTTCACAGCTATTTGTACGTCCTCCCCAGACAGCCATTTTGCTTTTTTGCATTTCTTTTCCATGGGGATGGTCTTGATCCCTGTCTCCTGTACAATGTCACGAACCTCAGTCCATAGTTCATCAGGCACTCTATCAGATCTAATCCCTTAAATCTATTTCTCACTTCTACTGTATAATCATAAGGGATTTGATTTAGGTCATACCTGAATGGTCTAATGGTTTTTCCCTACTTTCTTCAATTTAAGTCTGAATTTGGCAATAAGGAGTTGATGATCTGAGCCACAGTCAGCTCCCGTCTTGTTTTTGCTGACTGTATAGAGCTTGTTCATCTTTGGCTGCAAAGAATATATCAATCCGATTTCGGTGTTGACCATCTGGTGATGTCCATGTGTAGAGTCTTCTCTTGTGTTGTTGCAAGAGGGTGTTTGCTATGACCAGTGCATTCTCTTCACAAAACTCTATTAGCCTTTGCTCTGCTTCATTCTGTATTCCAAGGCCAAATTTGCCTGTTACCCCAGGTGTTTCTTGACTTCCTACTTTTGCATTCCAGTCCCCTATAATGCAAAGGACATTTTTTTGGGTGTTAGTTCTAAAAGGTCTTCAGCTTCGTCAGCGTTACTGGTTGGGGCATGGACTTGGATTACTGTGATATTGAGTTTTTTGCCTTGGAAACGAACAGAGATCATTCTGTCATTTTTAAGATTACATCCAAGTACCGCATTTCAGACTCTCTTGTTGACTATGATGTCTACTCCATTTCTTCTAAGGGATTCCTGCCCTCAGTAGTGATATAATGGTCATCTGAGTTAAATTCACCCATGCCAGTCCAGTTTAGTTCGCTGATTCCTAGAATGTCAACGTTCACTCTTGCCATCTCCTGTTTCACCACTTCCAATTTGCCTTGATTCATGGACCTAACATTCCAGGTTCCTATGCAATATTGCTCTTTACAGCATTGGACCTTGCTTCTATCACCAGTCACATCCACAACTGGGTATTGTTTTTGCTTTGGCTCCATCCCTTCATTCTTTCTGGAGTTATTTCTCCACTGATCTCCAGTAGCATATTGGGCACCTACTGACCTGGGGAGTTCCTCTTTCAGTATCCTATTATTTTTCCTTTTCATCCTGTTCATGGGGTTCTCAAGGCAAGAATACTGAAGTGGTTTGCCATTCTCTTCTCCAGTGGACCACATTCTGTCTCTCCACCATGGCCTGCCTGTCTTGGGTGGCCCCACACGGCATGGCTTAGTTTCATTAAGTTAGACCAGACTGTGGTCCATGTGATTAGATTGACTAGTTTTCTGTAATTATGGCTTCAGTGAGTCTGCCCTCTGATGCCCTTTCACTACACTTACCATCTTACTTGGGTTTCTCTTACCTTGGACGTGGGGTATCTCTTCACGGCTGCTCCAGCAAAGCACAGCCTCTCCTCCTTACCTTGGACAAGGGGTATCTACTCACCGCTGCCCCTCCTGACTTTGGACGTGGAGTAGCTCTCTTGGGCCCTCCTGTGCCTGCGCAGCCACCGCTCCTTGGACGTGGGGTTGCTCCTCTCATCCACCGCCCCTGACCTCGGGCATGGGGTAGCTCCTCCTGGCTGCCCGCTCTGGCCTCGTGTGGGAGGTAGCTCCTCTCAGCCACTCCTGAACCGTCGCAGCCTGGCACTCTCAGCCACCGGCCCTTACCTCGGATGTGGGATAGCTCCTCTCGGCCGCCGCCCCTGACCTCAGACGTGGGGTCATTGCCTAAGAGAGCTTAATAAATATTTGTTGAACTGAACTCAGATTGGGACCCATATATCAACAGTAGAAAAGAAGTCTTGGAAACCACTTTCAGAGCCTGTTTCTAGGGAACTGGAGAGTAGGATTGTCTGGATCATCCACAGTGCCACCTTTTTTGATGAGGAGACTAGGTGTGGTTACCTCAGAACTGTGGGTGAAGGGCCTCAGGATGTTTTGTAAAACTTAAGTGACTTGCTAAAAGGTGATAATGTGAAATAGCAAATGGAAGCTTCTAGATATGAAACCACTTCCTGTAGTCTAACTTATCAAAGAAGCTTCACATCCTTTGCTCTGAGCAACTCTTTGCAAATATGCTTGGCCTCCCACAGATAAATCTCTTTATCGTTTTCTTGTTGGGCTGAAATTGAACCCATTTCAGGGTCCTTGTGAAGGACTCTATAAACAGATACAGATAATCTTGAGAAGATTTTAAAATTTTTCTGCAAAAACCATACAATATTGTAAAGTAAAAAAACAAAATTCGTGGTGTTTTTCTAGTGCCCTCTGAGGTTCTGGCAGATTTCATTTAATTTAATCTAAACATTAGCCTTAAGCCTCTCCCTCTGTCTGAAATGCTTTATCACTGACTCCTTACCCTCACTGCCTCTAATACACAACTTCACTTTGTTAATGCCCACTCATTCGTCAGGGCTCAGCTCAAATGTCCCTTTCTTGGGGAAGTCTTCCTAGTCCTCAGGCCATGTCTGATGCCTGTTTTTACTCTGATTGTTCTAGATCTCTTTCTACAACAGCAGTTTTTATAATTTGTCTTTAAATATCTCTCCTCATGATTATTTGATTAATTTCTCTCTTTCCCCACTGGACTGTGAGCTCCATCAGGAGGCAGATCACATCTGATTTTGCTCATCATTTGTAACCACAATGTCTGATCCTGCACAAGTTACAGAGGAAGTCCTCAATGTATAATATCTTGATTAATTAGTGAAGATGCAACAGTTTTTACAGCCTTTAACTGCCTTACCTTAGCTGGAATATGACAATCCTTTGGCACATGTCTCAATGACAAAGCTATTTATTCCTAAATCGTATTTCCTTAATAAGTTTCCAACCTTTGGGTGGATACACAGTAGAAAAATACTGACTTTACTTCCTCTGCAGAAAGCATGGTTAAGGATTAGAAAACACAGAAAAGAGTTAACCTTAACAATACAGACTTAAGGCTATTATCCTTTGAAAGGTGTACTTACAAGGTTGACTCTTAGCTAGTGTATAGGAACTTGGTTTTAGGGAGATTCTTCCATTTCCTAAGAGCAATTCACTGAACTTAAAACTATACAAACAATTTGCTTTGTGCTGAACACCTGCTTTCCTTTTTGGATTCTGAAATTTTGTACATGCTAGGAAGACAGTGACTACTGATAAAAACCCTAGAAACCTAGGCTCAGGTAAACTTCCCTAGCAGCAAACATTGTGATGACACATGTACTGTCATCACATGTCACTTGAGGAATTAAGGACAGTCTATGTGACTCCACTGGGAGAAGACTTTTGCAAGCTTGTATTTTGGCTTCTCCTGGATATCATTCTATGTACCATTCCCTTTCACTGATTTTACTTTGTATCTATTCACTGTAATTACTCATAGCCATGAGTATAAACATATGCTGGATCCTACACATCCTCATAGTGAACCATTGAACGTGGAAGTGGTCATGAAAATCCCGCACTTACCTCCGTGAATGTTTTTATAATCCATCCAACTTTTCTTCTTTCATCCACTAGTAGCTACAGTAGTCAAGCCACTATCATCTCTTACCTGGACAACAGCACTTTACCTCCTGTAGTCACACTTGCCCTGATCCAACCCATTCTCTACACCAGGGGTCCCCAACCTCCAGGATCTAATGCCTGCTGATTTGAGGTGGAGATGATGTAATAATAATAGAAACAAAGTGTGCAATAAACATAAGGAGCTTGAATTATCCTGAAGCCATCCCACTCCCACCCTGACCCCCACCAACCCTACCAGTCTATGGAAAAACTGTCTTCCACAAAACTCATCCTGGGTGTCAAAAGGATTGGTCACCACTGCTCTACACCATAGCCAGAGTGATCTTTCCAAAACACAGATGTGACAATGCCATCTGGTGGCAGGCAGAACCAATAAATTGCTCTGGTATATACCTTTCCATCCACAGGAGTTCATAAGCTCAAAGTTTATAACTAGAACTTCTTTAGTCAGAGAAAAAAATGGAAAAGATATTGTCATCTAACACCCCAAAAGGCACGGAGCCTAGAAGGTCTTGTGAACTAGTTCTACCACCATTAATGAGATGATAATTTCTATGTAATTTTAACTGTTTTAAAGCAAAGAAAATACTGGAAAACTTCAAAATTCACTGAGCACTATTAGTATAACTTTGATTCCAAACTACTAAAGGATGATTCCCTGAAAAGAAAAATATGGAGCAGAAATCAGCAAACTGCATCCTATGGACAAATCCAGCCTATTAGGTATTCTTATATAGCTCGTAGGTTAAGAATAGTTTTTACAGCTTTTAAAAATTGGAAGAATTCAAAAGAAGAACAATATTTGATAATATACAAAAATTTATGAAATTCAAAATTCAGTGTTAATAAAATTTTACTAGATCACTCCCAATACTCGTTCATTTATTGACTGTGACTGCTCTCATGCTACAAGAGCAAAGTGGAGTAGTTGCAAAGAGACCAAATAGACCCAAGTCTAAAATAGTCACTATCTTGACCTTTACAGAAAAAAAAAAAAAAAAAACCTGTCATTTGTCAACTCCTTATATAAACCAGTCTTACCTGCAAATATAAATATTCAAAATCTTAATTCAAATTTTATTAAATTGAACCAAGCAAGGAATTAAAGGGGAAAAAGTACAATCAAGTAGATGTTCTCTCCAAAATGCAAAAATGGTTTATCTTTAAGAAATCTTTTTGAAATATAGTTGATTTACAATGTTGTGCCAATCTCTGCTGTACAGCAGTGATTCCGTTATACACATATGTACATTGTGTTTTTATATTCTTTCCCATCATGGTTTATCTCAGGATAGTGATTATAGTTCCTTGTGCTATACACCAGGACCTTGTTATTCATCCATTCTAAATGTAATAATTTGCAGCTATCAACCCCAAACTCCCAGTCCATCCCTCCCCCTCCCCACTTTCCCCTTTGCAACCACAAGTCTGTTCTCTATGTCTGAGTCTGTTTCTGTTTTTGTAGATGGGTTCATTTGTGCTACATTTTAGATTCCACAAGTAAGTGATATCACATGGTATATACATTTCTTTTTATGACTTATTTAGTATGATAATCTCTACTTGCATCCATGTTGCTGCAAATGGCATTATTTCATTCTTTTTATGGCTGAGTACTGTTCCATTGTATATATGTACCATGTCTTTATGCTTTCATCTGTCAATGGACATGTAAGTTATTTCCATGTTTTGGCTATTGTGAATAGTGCTTGTATTCACATGTGTCTTTTTGAATTATAGTTTTGTCTTGGTATATTTCCAGGAGTGGTATGAATCATATGGTAACTCTGTTTTTACCTTTCTGAGGAACCTCCATACTGTTTTCCATAGTGGCTGTACCAGCTTACATTCCTACCAACAGTGTAAGAGGGTTCCCTTTTCTCCACACCTGCTTCAGTATTTATTTGTAGACTTTTAATGATAGCCATTCTGACTAGTGTGAGGTGGTAGCTTACTGTAGTTTTGATTGCATTTCGCTAATAATTTATAATGTTAAGTATAGTTTCACATGCCTATTGGCCATCTGTGTGTCTTCTTTGGAGAAATGTCCATTAAAGTCTTCTGCCCATTTTTCCGACTGGATTGTTTGGTTGAATTGTATGAGTTTTTTGTATGTTTTATAGATTAAGCCCTTGTCTGTGGCACCATTTGCAAATATTCTCTGCCATTCCATAGATTGTCTTTTCAGATTTTTTATGGCTTGCTGTGCAAAACCTTGTAGGCTTGAGTAGGTCCCACCTGTTTATTTTTGTTTTTATTTCTCTTGCCTTGGGAGATGGACATAAGAAAACACTGGTGTGATTCATGTCAGACAATGTTTTGTCTGTGCTCTCTTCTAGTCTTTAGTCCATTTTGAGTTTGTTTTTGTGCATGGTGTGAGGGTGTGTTCTAACTTCATTGACTTACATGCAGCGGCCTAAATTTCCAGCTCCACTTGCTGAAGAATCTGCTTTTTTCCATTTTATATTATTGCCTCCTTTGTCTAAGATTACTTGACCATAAGTGTATGGGTTTATTTCTGGGCTTTTGATTCAGATCCATTGATCTGTATGTCTGTTTTTGTACCAATACCACCTGCTTTGATTACTGTAGCTTTTTTAGTATTGTCTGAAGTCTGGGAAAGTTATCTCTCCTACTTAGTTGTTGTTGTTGTTGTTTTAATGGTTCCATTATTTTGCAAAAGTTTTACTTCTCTTTTAAGTTTGAAGAATTCATTAACAAAAGAAACCACTTGAAAGACACAAATAAACAATTTCAATTTTTTATAGAAGATTATTTGACTTAATCTCAATATTAAGTCTCGCTTTGGTATCAGGATGCTGGTGGCTTCATAGAATGTTTTTGGAACTGTTCCCTTCTCTTCATTTTTTTGGAAGAGATTGAGAAGAATCTATGTAAGTTCTTCTGTGTATGTTAGATAGAATTTGACTCTGAGGCCCTCTGGTCTTGAATCTTTGTTTGAAGTTTTTGTTGTTGTTGTTGTTGTTTTTTTTTCATTAAAGATTCTGCTTCACATCTAGTGATCGGTGTGTTCAAATTATATATTTTTTATTCAGTTTTGAGGAGGTGTATGTTTCTAGACTGGGAGCTGACTGTGGCTCAAATCATGAACACCTTATTTCTAAATTCAGACTTAAATTGAAGAAATTAGGGAAAACCACTAGACCATTCAGGCATGACCTAAATCAAATCCCTTACAATTATACAGTGGAAGTGACAAATAGATTCAAGGGATTAGATCTGATAGACAGAGTGCCTGAAGATCTATGGATGGAGGTTCATGACATGGTACAGGAGGCAGGGATCAAAACCATCTCCAAGAAAAAGAAATGCAAACAGGCAAAAATGGTTGTCTGAGGAAGCCTTACAAATAGCTGAGTAAAGAAGATAAACTAAAGGCAAAGGAGAAAAGGAAACATATACCCATTTGAATGCAGAGTTCCAAAGAATAGCAAGGAGAGATTATGAAAGCCTTCCTACATGATCAGTGCAAAGAAATAGAGGAAAACAATAGAATGGGAAAGGCTAGAGATCTCTTCAAGAAAATTAGAGATACCAAGGGAACATTTCATGCAAATATAGGCACAATAAAGGACAGAAATGATATGGACCTAACAGAAGCAGGAGAAATTAAGAAGCGGTGTCAAGAATACACAGAACAACACACATGAAGATCTTAATGACCCAGATAACTATGATAGTGTGATCACTCAACTAGAGCCAGACGTTCTGGAATACGAAGTCAAGTGGGCCTTAGGAAGCATCACTATGAACAAAGCTAGTGGAGGTGGTGGAATTCCAGCTGAATTATTTCAAATCCTAAAAGACGATGCTGTGAAAGTGCTGCACTCAATATGCCAGCACATTTGGAAAACTCAGCAGAGGCCACAGGACTGGAAAAGGTCACTTTTCACCCCAATCCCAAAGAAAGGCAATGCCAAAGAATGTTCAAACTATTGCATAATTGCACTCATCTCACATGCTAGCAAAGTGATGCTCAAAATTCTCCAAGGTAGACTTCAACAGTACGTGAACTGAGAACTTCCAGATGTTGTAGCTGGATTTAGAGAAGACATAGGAACCAGAGATTAAATTGCCAACATCCATTGGGTCATAGAAAAGGCAAGAAAGTTCCAGAAAAATATCTACTTCTGCTTTATGAACTATGCCAAAGCCATTGACTGTGTGGATCACAACAAACTGGAAAATTCTTCAAGAGATGGGAATACCAGACCACCTGAGAAATCTGTATGCAAATCAGGAAGCAACAGTTAGAACTGGACATGGAACAACAGACTGGTTTCAAATTGGGAAATAAGTAGGTCCAGGCTGTATATTGTCACCCTGTTTATTTAATGCATATGCAGAGTACACCACACAAAATGCTGGGCTAGATGAAGCACAAGTTTGAATCGAGACTGCCAGGAGAAATATCAATAACCTCAGATATGCAGATGACACCACCTTTATGGCAGAAAGTGAAGAAGAACTAAAAAGCCTCTTGATGAAAGTGAAAGAGGAGAGTGAAAAAGCTGACTTAAAAGTCAACATTCAAAGAACTAAGAACATGGCATCCGGTCCCATCACTTCACAGCAAATAGATGGGGAAATAATGGAAACAGTGACAGACTTTGTTTTCTTGGGCTCGGAAATCACTGCAGATAGTGACTGCAGCCATGAAATTAAAATATGCTTGCTCCTTGGAAGAAAAGCTATGACCAACTTAGACAGCATATTAAAAAGCAGAGACATTACTTTGCCAACAAATTTCTGTCTAGTCAAGGCTATGGTTTTTCCAGTAGTCATGTATGGATGTGAGAGTTGGACCATAAAGAAAGCTGAGCACCGAAGAATTGATGCTTTTGAACTGTGGTGTTGGAGAAGACTCTTGAGAGTCCCTTGGACAGCAAGGAGATCCAACTAGTCCATCCTAAAGGAAATCAGTCCTGAATATTGATTGGAAGGCCTAATGCTGAAACTGAAGCTCCAGTACTTTGGCCACCTGATGTGAAGAGCTAACTCACTGGAAAAGACCTTGATGCTGGGGAAAATTGAAGGTGGGAGGAGAAGGGGATGACAGAGGATGAGATGGCTGGATAGCATCACCGACTCGATGGACATGAGTTTGAGTAAACTCTGGGAGTTGGTGATGGACAGCGAGGCCTGGCATGCTGCAGTTCATGGGGTCGAAAAAAGTGGGACATGACTGAGTGACTCTACTGAGCTGATGTTTCTAGAAAATTGTCCATTTCTTCCAGGCTGTCAAATATTTTTGTATATAATTGTTTATAGTATTCTCTTATTTCTGTGGTTATCAGTCAGATTTGGGTTCTTTCTCTTTTCTTCTTGGTGAACCTGGCCAGGGGGTTGTCAGTTTTGTTTACCCTTTCAAAGAATCAGTTCTTGGTTTTGTTGATTTTTTTCTCTCTCATTTTTAATCTCTATTGTATTTATTTCCTACACCCCCCCTCCCCCGGTATTTATTATTTCCTTCCTTCTGCTAAGTTTAAGTTTTGCTTGTTCTTCTTTTTTCCAATTCTTCTTGGTAGTAGGTTAGGTTTTTTACATGATATTTTTCTTGTCTTTTGTTTGTTTTTGTTTTATGAAGACCTATATCACTATGAACTTCGCTCTAAGAATTGCTTTTGCTGCATCTCATAGAATTTTGTAGGTTGTGTTTTCATTGTCATTTGTCTCAAAGTATTTTTATTTACCTTTTTGATTTCATCATTAACCCATTTGTTTTTTAGTAAATATCATTTAGTTTTCATATATTCATTTTTTCTCATTTCTTTTCCTGTGATTGACTTCTAGTTTCATGCCCTTGTGCTCAGAAATGCTTGAAATAATTTCTCTACTCTTAATTTGATTGAGGTTAGTTTTGTGCTCTAAGATGAGGTCAGTACTGGAGAATGTTTCATGTGAACTTGGAAAAAATGTATATTCTGGCTTTTTTTGGATGTAGTATCCTGAAAATATCAATTAAGTCTAAATGTTTTATTGTATCATTTAGGACCTCTGTTGCCTTATTGATTCTTGAAGATCTATCTTTTGATGTGAGTAGGGTGTTAAAGTCTCCTAATATTATTGTATTCCATCAGTTTCTCCCTTTATGTCTGTTAGCATTTGTATTTGCTTAGTTGCTAAGTCATGTCCAACTCTTTGTGACCCTATGGACTGTAGCTTGCCAGGCTCCTCTGTCCATGGGATTTTCTGGACAAGAATATTGGAGTGGGTAGCCATTCCCTTCTTCAGGGTATCTTCCTGACCCAGGGATCAAACCTAAATCTCCCGCATTGCTAACAGATTCTTTACCAGCTGAGCCACTAGGGAAGCCCACTTCTATATTAGATGCATATATATTGATGAGTGTAAAATCTTCTTTTTGTATAGATCATTTTATAATTATGTAGTATCCTTCTTTATTTTTCTTCATAGCCTTTTCTTTAACATCTGTTTTGCCTAATATTAGTATTGCAATCCTCCTTTCTTGTCATTTCTGTTCTCATGAAATGTCTTTTTCCAGCTCCTCACTTGAAATCCATATGTGTCCTTTGCCCTAAAGTGGGTCTCTTGCACGCAGGATTTTAGGGGCTCTTATTTTTTACCAATCTGTCACTCTACGTCTTTTGATTGGAGCATTTAGTTCATTGACATTTGAGGTAGCAACCCAACCCAGTATTCTTGCCTGCAGAATTCCATGGACAGAGGAGCCTGGTGGACTATATAGTCCATTGTGTCACAAGAGTTGGACACAACTAAGTGACTAACACTTTCACTTTCACTGATACATATATATTTATTGTCATTTCAAACCTTGTTTCTCAGTTGATTCTTTGTTTCATCTTTGTTCCTTTCTCTTTTTTTCTGCTTTTCTTTTTGTGGCTTGAAAAATTTTCCTTTTATTTTATGCTTGTGGTCTCTTCATTTAGGTTTTTTGTGAATTTATTGTATATTTTACTATTTGTGATTTCCCTGTTTCTCAAGTATGTTAACCCCTTCCTATATCTGCTTGCTTTAGACTAATAATCATATAGGCTTAAGCACATTCTAAAAAAAAAAAAGAAAAAGAATATGCATTTTGTTACTCTTCTTCCCCACATTTTATAATTTTGATGTTCCCTTTTACATCTTCATGTTTATTCTTTTGCCATTCCTTGTGTTTATCGTTGCTTTCACAAATAGTTTTTCCTCTTTTTGATCTGTATACTGGTCAATTTAAGTGATTTGTTTTTCAATTTCTCCCTTCCTATTGCCTCTTGATTCTTTTCTGTTCAGAGATGACCTTTCAGTACTTCTTTTCGAAGTACTGTTTTAGTTTTTGTTTGTCTTAGAAATTCTTTATTTCTTCTCCTATTCTAAATGATAATCTTATTAAGTAGAGTATTCTAGGTTGAAGATTTCTCTCTTTCAAGACTTGGATTATATTTTGTTAAAGAACTATTTTATTGCAGTGTTTTGTTAATACATATTAAAGGGGAGAAAAGAAATAATCATTTTGACAGATTCAAAAAAAATGTTTTTGAGTAAATTTAATCCTGAATGACCAATCTTGAAAAAGAACAAAGCTGAAGGACTCACACTTTCTGATTTCAAAACTTACTACAAAGCTACAATAATCAAAATAGTGTGGCAGGGGCATAAGATAGACATAGAGACCTGTGGAATAAAACAGAGAGACCAGATATAAGCCTTCAAATATATGGACAAATGCTTTTTAACAAGGATACTAAGAACATGCAATAGGGGAAGAACAGTCTTTTCAGCAAATGGTGCTGGGAAAACTAGACATCTGTATGCAAAAGAATGAAGGTGAATCTTGCCTTAAACAATGTACAATAGCCAACTCAAATGTATCAAAGAGATAAATATCAAAGCTAAGAATATAAAACACTTAGAAGAAAACAAAGGGGAAAGCCTTCATAATGTTGGATTTGGCAATGATTTCTTGAATACGACACCAAAGGCATAGACACCAAAAGAAAAAAAGAAAAACAGGTAAATCAATTTTCACTTGAACTAAAAACTCTTGTACATCAAATGATACTACAGCATGGAAGCATATACACCATTTGTAAAATATATAACTAATGGGAATTTGCTATATGACTCAAGAAACTAAAATCGGGGCTCTGTAACAACCGAGAGGGGTGGGAAGGGGTGGGAGGGAAGTTAAAGAGAGAGGGGACACATGTATACTTATGACTGACTCATGTTGATGTGTGCTGAGGCCAACACAATACTGTGAAGCAAATTTCCTTCAATTAAAAATAAAAAAGTAAAAAAAAAAAAAAGATACTATTAAGTAACACAACTCCAAAATGGAAGAAACTATTTACAGATCATATATCTGGTAAGTGATTAAGATCTAAAATACATAAAGAACTCTTATAACTCAATAACGACAAAAAATTTAAGGCTTGAGTAGACAAAATACTTGAATAGACATTTCTCCAAAGAAAAATTACTAATGGCTAATAAGCACATGGAAAGATGTTCAACATCACTAATCATTAAAGAAATGCAGATCAAAACCACAATGAGCTATTACTTAACATCCATTAGGATGGTTATTATTAAAAAAAAAAAAAAAAGAACAAACTTTGGCAAGGATGTGGAGAAATTGAAACTCTTGCGTATTGCTGGTGTGAATGTAGAATGGTGTAGAAAACACCATGGAAAACAGTTTAGGACAAAAGCTAAACATAGAATTATTGTATGAAAGGAAACACTTAAACAGATACACATGCTCCAATGTTCACTGTAGCATTATTCACAATACAGATTTCCCCCTGCTATCCAAAACTAGAGTGTCCCTCTGAAACCTTTTGTAAGCAGAGAGAGCATAAACCAAAGAAGCAATTGCTTTAGGAAACATCTTATTAACAGATGCACAAAATAAATCAAGATAAATCACCGACACAGTTCAAAGTTACAGCAGCTTGATGCCGATATGCCAAGTAGTTCCAGGGGAAGAAGCTCGGTGGTGTCACTATCAATGCTCAGGGTGTATATTGCCTCTGTAAAAGTTCTTGCAAAACAAATGTTCAATACTATTTTTGCTCTTTTGCCTTTATTCACAAATGCAAAAATCATCTTTGAATTTCCTTCAGTTAGCGAAAACAGGTACTAATGTAGGTCTTTCATAGAAGCAAAGTGGATCTTTCAAAAGCAGGGGATATGAAAAATGTCCATAAGCAGATGAATAAATGAAGAAAATGTAGTATATATGTTACAGGGAAGAATGGTCTCCATGTTGGATCTGTTTGTTTTTTCCCTTTGCTTTGCTTTGTTTCCCATTGCTTTTGTTCACTAAAAGGATACTGTCCATACAGAATGACCTGTCTCAGAGAACCCTGCCCCTCTGCCTGAATCTTTGTTCAGGACCCTGTCCACCTGTGGATGGCTACAGGAAGGAAGAAATTAACACATCCCCCCAAGGCTAGCCATTCCAGGAAATATCTGTAAGATTAATGACCTTTTTAACTTTACCTCCTCACCTCTCCCACTCTCTGATCTATAAAAAACCTGGCATCCAGACCCCGATAAAATGGCTATTTTGAGACTTTAGTCTGCCCCTCTCTCAGTCAGCTGGCTTTCCAAATAAAGTTGTATTCCTTGTTTCAACATCTTGTCTTTTGATTAACTGACCTGTTGTTTGACAAGTAGAGTGAGCTTGGACTCAGTCATATATATACAAATGATGGAATATTATTCAGCCATAAAAAATAGAACAAAATTCTGATACATGCTCCAAATGGATTAATCTTAAAGACATGCTATGTAAAATTAGCCAAGCACAAAAGGGTAAGGATTGCATGATTCCTCTTTTTTTTTTTTTTTTTTGCAATATTATTTGGTTTTTAATAAATGGTATGTTTAATAAAAACTATTTTTAACAAAGTTGCTAGATGCCTGTAGGAAAAGCTAATAGTGGTTACCATCTTTGGAGCCAGAATAAAGGAATGAGAATTGAGAAAGAACATTCATTCTTCATTTAACCTGTCCTTGCATTGCTCTACTATGAACATCTGCTACTTTCACAATATAGTTTTTAATACCTTAAAAAGCAATCCAAATTAATCAACTGGATTTAGCTAACAGGAATTTATCTAATCCCTCAGGTGCGCTGGGGTAGAAAAGCTGAAACAGACTCATTTCTATCAAAGGAAGTTCAAGGTGGATCAATGACTTAACCAGACACAGTTTAACAGAGCCTCAGTTAAGATCCAGGACTTCATTGGGGACCCAAGGTGGGGAGTTCCTTCTAATTTCTCCTTGCTTCAGAGAGAACAAACATTATATAAAGATATGTCTTGTCATCTTTGAATATTTGTATATCTCAACAGTAGGGGGAAGAAGCCCAGGGATGAAAGACCATGCGGACAGGCCCAGACCAGCAAGTAACTTACCAGTCACATCACTATTGCTAAAAACCACTAATTTTAGGGTGTATTACTATGGAACAAAATAACTGACACAATCTAAATTTTTTTTAAAAAAAGAAGAAAGTATCACTGCCCCATAACTATCCTGATGCCATCACATTATTCCAATCCTGCTTTCCGAAATGGTTAAA